>NC_064564.1:75031551-75631551 GCF_937001465.1 Orcinus orca | reverse complement strand
GTACACTGTCTCTTCATTACTTCAAGACACATCACTGTCAAAAATGCACGACTTCAATCTAATCATGAGGAAATATCTGACAAAACCAAATTGAGGGACCTTCTACGAAATAACTGGCCTTTACACTTCAAAATGTCAATGCCGCAAAAGAAAAAAAAAGCATATTGGGGGAAATATTCACGATTAAAGGAGACTAAAGAGACATGACAACTAAATGCACTGTGGGATCCTGGATGGGACTCCAGAGGAGATTTTTATTTTTTTTGCCATAAGAACATTACTGGGAAAATAGGTGAAATATAAATAAGGTCTGTGCATTAGGTAATGGTAACCTATCATTGTTAATTTCTTGATTTTGATGAGTTTACTGTGGTTATATGAGATAATGTACTTATTGTTAGTAAATGCACATTGAAATATTTAGGGAAGTAGAGGAACATTATGTTTTCACCTGACTTTCAAATGGAATAGGGAAAATCAGTAATGCATATGTATATATATACATATATATATATATATATATATATACACACACACACACACACAGAGAGAGAGAGAGAGAGGATAGAAAAGCAAATGTGATGAAGTGTTCATTGGGAAATCTGGATGAAGTGTACATTAGGAGTATTTTGTACTATTCTTGCAACTTTTCAGTAAATCAGAATTTTTTTCAAAATAAAAAATAACTTTTAAAATCAGGTTTCATTTCAAGAATTCTAGCTGAGTGTACATTCTCATTCCTTCCAGGACCCTCACTGATAAGGATTCTAATCTCCATGTTAACTGCTGTCTACTAAGAAATGATGATCCCACCATTCAACCTTTCATTGCTTCAGAGCCACATGAGCATCATGGTGAAGGGGTGGTGAGAAGAAAAGATGGCCACCTAGCTCATCAGGTCTAAGAGGGGGTAAACCAGCAGGAGAGTGGTCGAGGTACTTCCCAAAGCATTCAGAGCCCTATCTCTGCTCTCAGATACGATTCACAAACAAATGGAAATCTACAAATTTCTTGATATTCATGGCATAAAGTGTATCATGTGATGTCATGTATTATGTACGTAAAAATTTATTCACACACACACATAAAAGATTGCAGGGGTCACGGCACATAATGAAGTCTTTTGCTTAAGTTCCTACTCCACTGGATCTAACTTTGAGATACCAAGAGTAATATTTTAGCAGATCCTTATAGATAAGATATGGAGTCATACCTAACATATAATTGGGTGTACAACAGGATTGCAGTTGTTTGGACACAGTAGGTTTCACTGGCTCAAGGATAGCAGAGTCAAGATTACTAGTGATTGGAAGACATCGCCTTAACCAAATGATCCAGGAGAACACAATCAGCAATATGACATATTGACATCATGCACCAGCCTCTGGTATAATAAACTGACGATGACACAACATCACTTTTGTGATATTCTGGCCAAAAATGCATATCATCAATCTATTCATGAAGAAGCATCAGTAAACCCAAGTTGAGTGGCATTCTACATAATACCTGACCAGCAATCATCAAAAGTGTTAAGGTCACACACGACAAGAAAGACTGAGAGACTATCACAGAATAGAGGCACATCAACAAAATGAAATGTGGGATTCTGGATAGGATCCTGGAAGAGAAAAAGGACAATAGAGGAAAAGTCTGTGAAATTTGAATAAGGTCTGTAATGTAGTTAATAGTATTGTATCAATGTTAATTTCCTGGTTTTGATCACAATACTGTACTTATATAAGTTGTTAACATTAGAGGAATTTGGGTAAACGGTGTATGTGAACTTTCTGTATTATTTTTGCACCTTTCTGTAAGTCTAAAATGATTTCAAATTAGAAAAGGAAATAGTACCAGGAATTCATTCTTCCTAATAAAACTATTACAATTCTATCTTGAGTGTTTCCAATTTTGTGCACAAAACATGGCACGTTAAGTCTAAAATATTATTTTATACCAGACATAAAAGGTTTCAGATTTTAAACTCATACTCATTTAGTTGGTTGTTACAGACAGAAGTCAAAGCATGATTCTTTAGGCTCATAGTATTCATGTGAAAATAAGATATTTACTTTTAGTACCTCTCAAGGGAATGTGGTACTTTATTCACTGTTTCACCTGATATTTCATTCCTCTTTTTGATTGCCATTTAGAACAAGAGATAGAAAGACATACAATGCTGGGAGGGGTAATTTGAGCAAAAATAGTCTATTTCTCACATTTCTGGAAAAGACTCAATGAAGGCATCCCAGGGAGTTGGAGATTTCCACTTCGGTAATTTGATTCTAGTGTTTCTTCTTCTGGTTCCATCCGTCGGAAGTATGTAGAAGAGCATGGTTTATTCTCTTATACAAGAATGGAAAGGAAATCGCATCTATTGTAGGCAACATCGTCTTTAATTTGACTCAGGGGCTGACGTATAATAGCTTCATATATCTGCTCCACAGGTTGAAAGCTAAGACCATTGCCTCATACTGGATTTCAGGCCTAATCCTGATAACAGATGTATTTTCAGACAGCATCATGGCAAACGGTGCACATTTCCGTGGCTCTGAGAGGATCATGTAAGAGAAACTGAAGACTGCATGTAGGAAGGAATCATTTATGTGTCTTACTTTTGATTTTTAGTGGGGCAAGTAATTTAAAAATTATAGGTGAGTTTTGGTAATCATTGATACCATCTTAGCAATACTGAAACATATTTAGGTTAAATTCACATATTATTAGACACATTTCAAAAAGATGACCAAGATCTTTTGAATCTACTTTAAGATTTACATATATATATATACATACATATATATATATGTATATATATATTCTTAAATCTATGAATAAACAATCCTAATCATAATTTCCCCCCTAATATTTTCAGTTCAATAAACTGCTTTGGAGTTGACTGTGATCAAGGCATAGCAATTGCTAATATTGTTAATATGTGGAGCCACAGTGTTCTTTGACATGCTTTGTATAGGATAACATTCTTATGTTGCTAGAAAATTTAAGGGATTGTGTCACAATCCTTTACACTGTACCTTGGATTCTGAGTGCTTTCATTACCATACTCACAAGTACACAATAGATTAACAATATCTTGCACTTGAAGTTGGTAGAATTTGAACTTGGTAGACTAGCCTGTAAGGGAAATAGCCAAAGGATACTTCTAGAGATGGATTTTTACTCTTAAATGACACACCATGAGGTTCCCATATGTCAGTGAAGAATAGTGAATAGAAATGGGTGAACTGTAGTGGAAACGAATGCTCCAATTCTCAACATTTTTCAAATACTTCTGCTATAATTTTCTTTGAGATACGTGAATTTCGAGCAGGATTCACTCCATATGACAATCCAATATTAATACATTCAAATGGGATTTTGTGAATGGTTTGCAATGTGGTTGTATGTAATTTACACGGAATTCTTAAATCTTTCCTTAGTGTCCCTGAAAGTCCCAACTTAGCCGCTTCCTGTACGATCTTGAACAATGCCTCTAAAGAAGCAGGTCTTGGTTTCCTCATAAACAAGGTAAGATAATAGTATTACAACCACTTTATGGAAATGTTATGAATATTTCAATATTGCTATCAAGGTGCATTAATCTCTTTAGTGGGAAAATGACACAGAAAACCAGAATATTACTATTATTATCCCATGTAGCCTGAGCGAACTTTAGCCCAAAGGTCCTGTTTTTGTATATATAACTCCAATCTGAAAGATCTAAATTTGTTTTTAAATTTTAACAACTTTCTACTCTATCAATAATGTGCAAAGTCAAAGGTGAAACTGTGGCTATACTAAAGATAAAATAAATAACTCACAGAGAGAAAAGGAGCCAAGGAAAGATGGTGGCCAAGGATATTGGGAACAGGTTTCATGGGCCACAGGTAGGCGGGCTGGCACCCAGTGACTCCACACAATACCAGCATCATTTTCACATTCTGGCAGGAGCAGCTCTGAAGTGTCAGCCTATCATTAATTTCTGCACCTTGGATCTGGGGAACGCATGTCTGAAGACTTATGCTGTCTCTTTCAGGGTTTTAGAAGCCATTACTTGGTGTTCTGGTATAGAAGGTAAATAAAATGGTTTGTTCAAAATATACAGATATGCAGAAAATGTGGTTTATAGAGATCCTGTGCCTTGTGTTTTTCAACATAGTAGTAATTTCATATATTCTGACCCACTAAGCCCATGGTGGTTATCAAATCCCATGCCCTGAATTTGGAAACTATGACTACCAAATATTACATTTTAAAGTTGACAACCATGCTCCAATTCAAGAAGCTGAAGTCTTAATTAAATGGGTCAGTCACACTCTCCCCAAAATTTTCTTTTAATAATTGTTACTAATAATGACCACTTACATGTGTCTGCTTTTAGTGAACTTCCTCCAAGGGGACAGCAGACAAGTGCTCAGATCCTTTCTAGAGCTAAAGTCTCAGAATAACTGGCAAGTAACAAGTCTTTGTTTTCTAGTGGAGTACAGTTGACACATAGCATTATATTAGTTTCAGGTGCATAACACAATGCATAACATAACTGGAAGTTTGTACCTTCTGACCCCCTTCACCCATTTTACCTGCCTCCACACCCTACCTCTGGCCACCATCACTCTGTCCGCTGTACCTATGAGTTTGTTTTTTTGTCTGTTTGTTTCATTTTGCTTTAGATTCCACATATAAGTGAGATCATATGGTATTTGTCTGTCTCTATCTTTCTAGAGCTCAACTCCCTGGATAACTGGCAAGTACCAGTCTTAAGCCTTACGTAAAACTACATTACAACTCAGACTTGCACAGCTCCTGAAGAGAAGTGTGGCTTGCAGATTCTAGTTGTTTCCCCTTCTATTACTTTTCAGCACTACGTTCTTACCTACTTCAATTGTATTGCCATGGTATTTTCACAGTCTATCTCCCTCAGCAGACTGGGAACCCTGGAGGTCATGTATGCCTATCCATTCACTCCATACGAGGGTGTACTGAGTGAGGGAATGAAGGCAGCTTATGATAAAAAGTGAATCTTCTTATCAATGCTGAATAGCACTTCCCAGCTCTCACAGTCATCTGCTCCTGCTTAGGCTCAACTGGATATCCTTTGAATCTGTATGTAGGCACACAAACTGGCTGCAGCTACCTGAGGAGCGGCCACAAAAGAAAAGGTAGCTTTGTGGGATGTTATAATTCAAAGGGAATATAACATTAATCAAGATGTCCACATTATATGAAAAATAAACTAGTTAAAAATAGCAATTATGTAAATATTAAGGAAAATATGTACCCCTTGATAAAAGAGTAGAAGCATGTCTGATCAACTGCCAACAATGGTTTGCTCTGGAGGGTGAAACTAGGTGAAGATAGGTCATTTTTATTTTGTTTGAGTTTTAATATTTTTAAAACTTTGTATAATGGTTATCACATCTTAAGTTCTAGAAACTTAAAGTTTATAGGAAAGTATAACACGGACCAATAAATGTTCCTAATATGAGTAATCTGAAAGAGATCAAGCATGGTGTTTTCTTCTTGTTGATAAATCAACACCAAAACTAAAAATAAGAAGCAAGAGCGAATTCTGGTCTCTATGCGTCTGTGTTGCAATTTGTACACTAAAGCTACTTGAGTCGTGAGGGATGTCACAAAGAGTTCTCTGGCATTACCATAATTAAGGACAAAGTTCTAGAAGGCTGTCTTAACAATGATAGTGGGACCTTCTGTCAAAGCACAATCCTTTCCTTAGTACAAATCACATATATCGGGTGTATTCATATATCTGAAAACATTAGTGTATATTAGATGGGATGTTTTCAATGGCAAGTTACAGAAACCTTGTCTTAAATTGGCTGAAACAGTTAAAAATTTAACTAAGTCACTTAAAACATCCAAAGGCAGGCCAAGTGCCAGGCACAATACCATTAGGATTGAGGCTGTTCTCTTGGCATTGGCCTCCTCTGTGTGGAAGGCTTGTTTCTCAAGTTGGTGTTCCGAATGGTTTCAAGATGGCTGCCAGCAGCAACTGGGGCCACCTGCCTCCTTACTCATGTCTGGGGAAGGACAAGAGAACCTCTCCCCCATGTATGGGATAAAAGTCCTTCCTAACAGTTTATTTGGGCCAGTAATGATGTTAGAGAGCGCCCTGTGATGACTGGCTTAAGCCTAGTTTCTGGGGCCAAACTTGGGCAAAGGGGAGGGGTTTGTTTGATTGATTTAGACTCTGGATGCGAATAAGATCAACTATGCTTGAGTCTTCTGTACTAATGGGGTAAGAGTTTGTCCCTAGGGGGGAAAAAAGGAGAGTAGGCCGGGGTTCTAGCAGACAGAAGAAAAGGGGGCAATGGGTAGGCAAGGAACAGTATCTACTACATGGTAGTATAGTCATGGTAGAAAAAAAAAATCAAGATATGAGTCAGAACTCCCCAAAATCCATTCCAGGTTTTGGCATTAACAAACCATCTGACTGGAAGAAAGTCACAGAATTTCTGGGTTTCAGCTATTGTAGCAATAGCAATCTGTTGCAAAAATATTTCTACGGCCCCATTCAGCTCCATTATCAGATTGTTACTCATTCTGATTCCCTCCCTTCCCCCATCCTGGCCGCATGCTCTCCACCACACAAAGCACCCACTACAGCATATAGGCAAATACTTTTAACGGAATGACTTTCCTGGTGATTTTTTTTCCATTTATCTCATGGCAGATCAGCCAATTGCTATGACCCAGCAAAGCAAAACAGTGTGTGGTGCAATTATCTGGGAAATATAAGACCATCTATGCCATCAGATAATGCAGGGAAGGGTGGGCTTTGTTTCCTGAACAACCTGCCTGGTCACCGTGATGTTCCCCAAATCCTCAAATAAATGGACAGGCCTCCACTTTTCTTAGGCTACATAACTCCAGCTCTTTGTGAATCAGGATCAAACTCCTTGCTGTGGAGATAAGATCATTTATGCCACATTTTAAAAGCAAGAGTTCCTTTTGAAAGGCTCATTTTACTCTTTTAGTGCCATATGACACTCTTTTAATAACCCAGAGGGTCCTAAGACCTACAGCAGAGGCCCTTGTGTTTCTACAATAGCATATACCAATAAAATAAGTATAAGATATAAGTGAATTGAATTCATATAATGCTTCTGTCTTCCCACAAATAGTTTCAGGAACTTACAGAAATCATTTCAACAAAAGCCTTCACATTGATGACTCTACATATATGTTTAAATTTCTAAGAATAATTAGTTTTTATCTGTATAAAAATTACAAGGGCAGAAAGTAATAAGACTACCAATTTGTAATGGAAAATCTGATCTCAATGAAAGTGAATTAAAAACTTGCAAATACACACAAATAAAGAGCCATTGACATTTTATGACTCAAGTAATAAAAAAAAATCACCGAATACATTAAAAAAATGCAAACACACAATGCCTAAATTGTGGAATCAGGTGTAAGAGCTTGTGTGGTGACTTCTCTTGAGAAATTTCTGCTGGGCTTACAGATGCTAATACCTTCTTATTTTCCCACGCTGACATCATATGCAAACTACCATGTCAAGAACACATTTGCAGAATACATAAGTAGTGGAATGAAACATTATTAGTTCTTATTTGCAGTTGCTGCCAACCCCTGAGTCCAAGCTCTAATTGGAATTACAGTGAATTTGAAAGCTGTGTCCACTCCAGGACCTGAATAACATACACAGAGCTGCCATCCAAGACCCAAATTCTTTCAAAATACATACTTCTAGAAACTCAAAGTTAAATAACAACCCCCTGCTTCATGACTTGACAGACACAGAGTTCTAAAGAAATTTTAACAGTTGTGAGTTCAAGTCTTTGCTAAATCATGTGTGGACCTTTTTAAGCAATAACAGATTTAAAATGGAAACGTATAATATACTTGTATTTATTAAGGTATTATTTTTCTTCGATCAAAAGTAATTTTTAAAAAGCCGTTGGTTTCTGGATTCGTCTCCATGAGCAAGCTCCCACTTTAAACGTTTCCTGATTACTGGCTGCTTCTCAGGCTAATAAAAGCCGCTAAATCACTGCTAGGACAAAGGTCCCCACTGTGGTGCATAAAAAAGAAGATTTACAGTCATATGCTATGCTGAACAGCCTTGTCAGGGCAACACAGTGCCCTGCGTCTGTGACAGGCTAAAACAAACCACACGCCAGATCTGATTTCAAACTTACATAAGAGGCCAGCGAGGCTGTAGCCTCAGTGCTTAGGAGAATAAACTGGATTGGGAAGAGGCCATGAGGGAGGATGAGTGGGGACCAAGCTGTACAATTAGCATGTGCCTAGTTTTAATGACTGATTTCCTCAGATAGCCAATTCCCAATGTCAATTTGCTCCTTTGCCCATTTTTCTGTCAAACTCTGTCTTTGCTCACCTCTTTTGCACACAGACACACTCGCTATCACACCTGCCACAAACACCACCCGACCACTGGGGTAACTGTATCGTATTTGGCTATATTAACGACTATAGAAAGGAGATGCCAGGTAAAGTTCTAGGATGACAAGATCTCTTTTTAGTGGGGACTGAATTCGTAATACCATCTTACTAGCAAAGAAAGCAGGGGGTACACTGCTATGGCCTTGTGCTACCAAATAGTCACTGGTCATCTGAATTTCCAGGCTAGTATTTCAACTATCTTTCCACTTCTACTGGGACCTTTGTATTAATTCATTCCTCAACAAACAAACAAACAGAAAGCTTGTATTGAAGCTATGATCAGATAAATGCTTGTGAAAACAGAGAGTGGATTACTATTCTTTTTTTTTTTTTTTTTAAGTTATTCAAATTGCATCTGGAAGAGGCTGGACTTCAGGTAGCTCTACACTCCCTTCTAAGGTTTAGCCGAGGCTAAACAGGGCTGGCTGTGCCTGCTCATTATTTATGCAGCTTCCAAACAACAAATGCCTGCAACTGTCCAAAAAGAAATGAAAGAGCCCAGGTGCTTCAGTGAAACATACCTTTCCCTGATGTAGGATAGGAGGACACACACAAAAAGCAATGACGATTGGGCCCAACCTGAGCTTCTTGGGTTGCAACTGTAGAGAAAGGAAGGAAGTCCAGTTCAAAATGCAAATGCACCGCACGAGGCGTCAGGAGGCCCAGGTTCTAGTGCTGGTTTAGATGCTAACAAGCTGGGTCATCTCGAGCAAATCACTTAACTTCTCTGGTTCTCACTTGCCTCACTTTTGCAATAAAGAATTTGATCCAGATCAGCAGTTCTCAAACTTAAGCACAGGTCAAGATGGATAACCTACAGGTCTTACATTAAGCACAAATTGCTGGGCCTTATCTCCAAGGTTTCTGATTCAGCAAGTCTCGGGGTGTGTGTGGGGGGGTGTGCCTGGGAATTTGCATTTCTAACAATTTCCCAGGTGATGCCAATGTTTTGGGACAGAGAACCACTCTTGAGAACTACTGAACTAGATGATTCCAAAGGATCTGCAAGTTCTGAAGGGCTACACATCATTTTACGGTAGCTCTAAGCAGTTGCGTGTTGTTTGTGCCTGGGTCAAGAGAACTAAGGAGTGGTCATAACTCAGCCTCCTGTGCTTTTAGTAGAAAATCACAAGATTCCAGTTTTCATTGAAATCATTTGCTTGATAATTAAAACAGAAGGTGATGACAAGTGTCCCCTTGAAAGTGCAAGATGAATGTTTTAAAAAAATTGGCAATGTATCCACCATAGCTGTACAAATTGACTTGCAAAGACACAGCTGGAAACTCATTAGTTGATAAATTCATGTTGATAGACTCTGTGCTCTCTCTTTTTATCTATTTCTTGCATTTAAAATCATGTCTGTTACAGACATTTCAACATAGTGATTATAGTTAATAATACTGCATTATATACTTAAAAGTTGCTAAGAGAGTAGATCTTAAATATTCTCACCATGGAAAAATAGTGATTAAGTGATGTGATGCAGGTGCTACCTAGTGCTATAGTGGTAATCATTTTACGATATAGAAGTGTATCAAATCAACATGTTGATTTGTATGATGTTGCACAATTGTGCACAAACTTGCCCAGTGTCAATTATATCTCAATAAAGCTGGAAAAGATAAAGATAATAAAATAATAATAAAATAAAATCATGTTCGGTACATAAATTTGATAATCACTGTTGAATGGGACTGTAGTTCTTGGTAAATAAGTGCTGGTCTGTGTAGCTGCTGGTAAATCATGTGACGTTAATTCTGGTTCTAGATCTCTTATTGACAAAATGTGACCATAGAGAAGTCATTTCACTACTCTGGGTCTCAAAATTCTCATCTGTCAAATAAGAACATTCTTGCCTAGAATGAACAATATTTGTTTATGATTCTGGATTTCCACATATGTAAGTACATGAAATGTAGATCTGTTTCAGAACCGAAATATAAATGAAAAAAGAGACAAACTACATAAGTTCCATCTGGTAGCTGTAGATTCAGGGATAAAAAAATAATTGTTTAAGCCATTTTCTCTCACCAGGACTACCCAAAATTGCTTCTGCTTCTGCTCCCTACCCCTCTGTAAAATCCTCCAACAGCTTCTTGCTTCTCTCAGAATAAAGTCCAAATTCCGTATTCAGGTTCCTACCCTTCACCAACTCCATCTGCTTTAGATCCTGTTCCCATGGCTTCCTAAACTCTACGGTGACCTTCTTTCTGATCCTTGAACTTGCCAAGTTGGTTTCCTCCTCAGGGCCTTTGTACCAACAGCACCTTCTGTCTGAAATGCTCTCTGGGTTGAGTCCTTCCTTTGATTCAGATCTTTGGAGAGACTGTCCATGACTGCCCAATCATATCATCTCACGTCAATTGTACAGCACTTGTTACTGGCTATTTTTCTTGTTGGATATTTATATCTTCATTATCTGTGTCTGTAACCATCTCCTCTGGAAAATGTAAGTTCTGTGATGGTGGGAATCCTCTCTCTATAATGGTCACCCTCTCCTTAGAGCCTAGCAGGGTGCATGGTGCATGACAGATGCTCAATATATTCATGGATAAATGATATTAGAAACATGATATAGGAGAAATTCTTTTGCTCTGTATAGAAACGTGAGCCTACATTAACCTAGCTAAACATGTGTGTATTGAATATACTACATGCTAGGCACTTTTCTAAGTGCCTTATTTATTAATACATCATCATATTTCACATTTTACAAATGAGGAAATTGAAGCAGAGAGAAGTTAACTGACTTGCTTAAAGTCAGAAAGCCAGTAAGTACATGGTCAGGATTCAGACCCAGGTTGTCTGTTTTCAGAATAAGTGCTCTTAACCATTATGATATGGGTAGTAAGATGAGGCTCTTAAGATAAGTTCCTCCCTCACCGCCCCCCCCTCAAATCCATGCCAAATGACTAACCCATTTATGCTTAATCACTTCCACTGATGAGATTCGCACTACTTCAGAATCAGCCCATACTGAAAGCACTGATTTCCGCCTTATTCTGTGATCCCAAATTTCTCCCAATGTTTCCTCCAGCCCTTGGTCCCAGTTCTACTTCTTGAGGCCTATAGAACAAGTTTAATCTCTCTTCCACATGGCAATCCTTCAAGTTTTGGAAGCTACTTAGCATTGCCTCCACAAATCCTTTTTTTTGCTAATCTGACCATCCCTTGTTCTTCCAATGGCCTCCTGCATAGTGGGACTTTGGCCCTTTTACTACACTAGTTGCTCTTCTAGTTTATATCCTCTAAAAATTTGGTCCCAGCATTGAATACATTATTTTCCTTATGGTCTGGTCAACATAAAAGAGTGAACAAAGTTTCTCCATCATTATTAATAATTCCATTAATGAATGTTATTAACAGAATTTATAAATGGAGATTAACAGAAAAAATAATAACTTCATTGACAGCCAAAACACTTAGTGATTCCAACTTTCATTTGAAAAATTTAATTCACTTGAAATTTCTATTTTGTAATGTGGCAAATTCTCTTTTCTTTATTGTGTAACTTTGTGTTAAGACTATACTTTAGTTTTTAAGTAAAATTAATTTCTCAAGCATGTTAGTCATTGAAAAGTGGCTCACATGACAAGATTTCCTCTTCTAAAATAGTGTTGCCTCAAACTATGGGTCACTATCTATCAGTGGGTTGTAAAATCTTCTCAGTGGGTCATATGTTTTGTCTCAAGTTAAAAACTTATTATGAGGAATGTCAAAAATATAGAATAGTGGACAAAAATAACATAATGAACCAACATGTGCATACCCCCCAGCTTCAACAATGATCATTTTATGGCCAATCTCATCTCATTTTATACCTCACCTAATCTCTCTCCAACTGAATTACTGTGAAACAAATTCCATGCATCATATAATTTCATCTAAAAATAAGAAAATATAAGCACTCTTTATTTATACAAGTACAAAATTATTATCAAATCTAAAAATAAATTCCTCAGTGTCATCACAGTCATTATTCAAATTTCCAATGTTCTCACAAATATATTCTCTGTACAACCAACATTTAAAAAATTGAAAATAAAATATCAGAGTACAGCACACATAGTAAAGGTAAGCACTATTTTATGACACTTCAGTTTCATCTGTTTGCATAGTTGTGTGTGTGTGTGTGTGTGTGTGTGTGTGTGTGTGTGTGTGTGTGTGTACTGGGTCATGAAGAAAAATTTTTTAACAGTTGGTCCTGGTCAAAAAAGTTTAAAAAGGCAGCTCTAGATATGTAGCAACATTATTTACCAATATGCTAAAATCTCTTACTGAGCATAGTTCTTACACATGCTTATCTTGCAGGAATGAGCCCTGGACTCTGCTGTTCACTTGCTTTGTAATTGTGGACAAATTGTTGCACATTAGTTACCTCATCTGGAAAATAAGTGGGTGGAACTAGCTCAAGTTTTCCAAATTGTGATGCTCAGAACAATGGCTCCACTGGGTGTAGTATAAAGGTTTGGAAAATGCCATACACCATTCCCTCAACTTGAAGATTCATAATGCATATTAGCATTTAAGAAGACCCACAAAGAACAGAATCCTATTCTTTTAATATTTAAACCTGTTTTTTTCTCAGGACTTTTTTTTTTTTTTTTTCCATGACACTAATCAATGTCCTTGGGTTATCTAGTAAAGCCCCTTCCGGTTCTAATGTTCTACATAATTCTGTTGCCTAACCTTATGTGATACTGAAAAGTTAATGTTCTTATACAGGAAAGGCATTGCTTTCATTGGAGAAAGATACCTGTGAAGAAAACAAACTGCATAGCCCTGAACTTGGTTGTGAGATTTATACCTCAAAGAGACAATTGCTTTCTTCCAGAGTTGCACCATGGATTATCCTGTGGATTGAGACAGTAATCAGGGCTTGGGGACATCCAACTGATGGTGATTGTTGCTGTGTGCCCTGGAGCGTCCAACAGACAGCCTGCCCACACTGCCATGCTGTCGCTGCTTGCAGAGTCTGCTGCTAACTCCAATTGTCAGGCTTGTGCTTCATCCAAAGTTTGTTTTGTAACAACCCTGTCAGGTTTACTGCATCCAGGCTGGCTTGTTTGCCTGCTCTGGCTTCCCAGAGATTCCATTCTGGAAACAGTACTTTAATATGCCTTTAACAGTATTCTATCTTCCTAGGCTACAACTCGGCCACCCCGTGGCCAGTCTGTACTTCAAGAAACAGAAAAAGAGAAAAAGTTTAATTTTAAATGTATTTTGAATAACAGCCAAGTTCTGCGCACAAAAAAACTCTTCGGTAGTTCTATCAAATCAATTAAAAAATATGCATGTTGTGAAAAGCACTCCACAGTAAACTTTTGAAAATCAAACAACAGGTAACCACTAACACTTTTTTTCAGGACAAACTTTTTGTGTTGCAATTCCTCTGAGAGATATTTATATACACCATGGATACTCCTAAGAGTAAACCAAACTAAATTATCTACTCTAAGTCTCTAATTACATTGTATACTTTTAGATGTGGAAAGTTTCAACAATGTGAAAATAAATTTAATTTGCCTCAGTGCGCATGCTTTATCTCTAGATCAGCATTGTACAACAGAATTGTATACAAGCCACGCATGTAATTCAAAATTTTCTAGTAGTCACATTTAACAACAAGGAGAAGGAAACAGGTGAAATTTGAATAATATATTTAATTTCACCCAACATAGCCAAAATAGCATCATTTTAACATGCAAGCAACGTGAAATTTATTAATGAATTTATTTATGAGATAATTTACATTTTTGGGGTAGTCTTCAAAATCCATGTGCATCTTAGACGTGTAGAACATGTCAATTTGTACCGGCCACATTTAAGTGCTCAACAGCCACATGTGGGAGTGGCTGCCATGTTGGACAGTGCAGCTCTAAATGTTCATAGAAGAGATAACGTCTAACAGGTATTTATTCTTTAGGCTGCCCTTTAGATTTTGCTGTTTATGACCAGCATATGGGATTGCCCCGACAACTGCTTTCTTCCAGAGTAGTTATATAAGAAGAGAAGAGAAAACAATTTGAAGTGACAGCCTTTTCTGTCAAATGCACTATCAAGTGGTAATTGAAAGGTGGAAGGGACCAAAGTTAGCATTGCCCAATTAAGAGGAAATTGCAGAGAGCTAGAAATAAAAACTACTTCTCTTCCATTAGAAACTAGTAGAAAAGTAGTTCTCAACCCTGGCTAGGCAAAAAGACCACTGGTGGAGCTTTCAAAATTTACAGTTACCCAAGCCCTACCCCTGATCTGGAGTGGTTAGGGCTGGAAAAGGGTATATTTCTCAAAAGTGAGTTCTGTTCTTTACTGCCATCTAGATGGGTCATTCTAAGTACTTTTCTTTTTATCATGTTTTAAAAGCATATATTTTTTTTCTACTTGGAAAAAATACTCAAGATCAAAAACAAATTCTACCTTTAAAACATCAAAGGAATTAACAGTGGGAAGATACAAAATATTTCAAAATACTTAAGAAAATATTGATAACTGTGTTTTGAATTGGCGGTTATATAACAAATCGGTGAAATTACTTAGTGTGGCCAGAAGGGAAGGGAATTAGAAACAGCACATGCTCTTACAGTGGAGGATCAGACAAACAGTCTTAAAGGATGTGGATGAGAATGTGAACATGCACAACTTCAAAAGTCTTTAAATACTGAAGCCATTTAGTCCAGTATTCCCATTTTGGTGTAGTCAAAGACTTAAAGAATTTGAGATTTAAATAAAGGACTGATGTAGCACTATAAACAACAGATTTTATTTGAAAGAACATGAATATTTAATAATGGTGCAATTATTAAACAAATATGATGTCTCTATTATCCATAGTATGGGCTATGATGCAAGTTTACGAAAAATAACTAAGATCATGGAAAAAATCCTTAGAATATTTTAAATGGAAAAGTAGGATAGTGAATAGGATACTAAATTTGTTTACAGTATAATCTCAAGTTTAAAAAAACAAACTATATAACATATGCATAGAAAAGAAGGCTGGAAGAAATTGCACCAATATAAAATTCACCAAGGTGTTCATTCATTTTTGTTAATTTTTTCTTCGAATGTTTCTGCGTTGTCCACATTCTCTGCAATGACTAGTTATTACTTTTAAAGTTGACATTACTTTCAGGGTAGCTGCCATGTGCCGCTCCAGGGAGCCGGGGGCCACAGTGTCAATGGCAGCCCCAGAGTGGTGCAGTGCACCGTTTGTATAGCTGTAAGCAGCAGCTCAGATTATGTTGTAAATCCACTTATTCTAAAAAAAATAAAGTGCAAAATAGGAAACACTAAAAAGAATTAATCTGGACAAAAAATACTGAATTCCGTGGGATAAAGAAAATCTTTTCTAACCAGAAAGCTCATTTCCAGTATATGGTTTCCCTGTGTTATCCTGGAATTACATATTTTTTACACTTCTCAGCCAACAGAAATTGCTGTTTCAGTGAAGCTGAAATTGTGAAAATACTTTCTAGATATAAAAAGACAAAACTAACCTGTTATCTTCATAAAGGTAATACCATTTAGTGCAAAAAGTAACGTCTGGGAGTAGAGAAGGTGACGGCAAGAAAAGTCACAATAACAACAGCTAACTCATACACAACAGCTGATTGCCCCCTCCTCCAACCCCCTCTACCATGGTCATCCCATTATTGGTAATGCTATTGCCCTGGGTGTTCACGCTAAGTAAATAAGGAGTCATCCTTGCCTGATCTCTCACAGCCTACATGCAATCCACCAGCAATTCTCTTGGTTCTTTCTTTAAAAAGTATATTGGACACTCAACATTAAAAAAAAATTAAGCCATTTTCAAAGCTACATTTTTGGTCCAAGTCACTCTACTTTGTAACCTGGATTATTAAACTAGCCTGCTAGGTGGTCCCCCTGCTTCCTTACTTGCCTTCTTTCAGCCTATTCTCAGCATCCAGAGGGATGCTTTTAAAATGTAGGTCAGATCATATCAACTCTCTGCACCACCCTGGAATGGATTCCCATTTTACACAAGATAAAACTAAGTCCTGTACAATGGTGTACAAAGTCCTATGTAATCCTGGATTATAGGAATCACTGCCTCTCCTCCCCCTATTAATTCTTCGACCTTATCTCCTTGCTCACTGCTGTTCATTTAACACATCAGGTGTTCTCTCACCTCAGGGCTTTTGCTATCCTTTCTGCTGGGATGTTTTTCAGCAGATATCCACATCCCTCGCTCCCTCACCAACTGGAGATCTTGGCACAAATATCACCATTTCAGTGAGGCCTCCCTGACCATCCTATTTAAAATCACAAGCCTCTAGGGTCTACTATGAGAGTTTCCCACATCAGCTGTGACAAACCTTTTCTAATCTTGGTTCTTCCCTCCTAATCTTATCTCCTTCACTGTCAGCAGAGGATCTTTTGTCCTTTGTTAACTGACAGGTTTGTGTTTAAAAAATGATTAAAGAAGACAAGTTAGGTGATACAAACAAACTTTACTTAATACTTCATGAAGCGGATGGTCGCCATTTGGTCTCCATTTGCAAGATGGGGCAGAAGGCAGGAGGCTTTTATAGGATAAAGAATAAAGAACAAGGAAGAGAAAAATAGAAAATATCTGATTGGCTGAGGCCTCAGAGTCAACCTCGTTTGGGGTGAGAAGGAACAAGGAACTAAGTATAGAGCCCAGAGTGTTTGGGATTAGCTGACTGGATATACTGAGTTTCTGGTTAAGGGGAACATTTACAGGGTCATGAAAGTTATCAGGGTTTTGGATTGCTGACCTGGTACCCCTGGCATGAGCGGCTCCATCTTGGGTCTAGAAATTTATTTCAACATTTGTAATTTTTAAAGCTTAGCTAACCTATCTTCTTGCCTCTGTTACCTCTAAATCTTAATATGCCTCACCTACCCTTCTTCTTTCTATTCTTCTTTCTTCCAAGGAAGATAAAAACTGCTTATTTAAAGCCATGCTCTGTGCCCATGCTCAAATTCCATCTCTTCCTCCCTTCCTCTGGGCCATGTCTCACAGGGATCTCCTCTCATACGTATTTTCTTATGGTTTTCATCCTTTCTACCAACCTACACACATACATAGATCTCTCCTCTTAAAATAAACCAAGACTATCCAACAAATTTTAATCCTGATATTCTTCTTTCCTTACTCTCATTGTCAAAATTCTCAGAACATAGCCTTTTCCTCTATTTTTATCACCACTAATTCACTCACAAGAGATTTAGGTCCAATCCTAAACCATCTGAATCTGAATCTGAATCTCTAGGTGTGGGTTCTGATTACATGCATTAAACAAAAACAACAACCACCATCAACAAATCCACAGGTGATTCAAATGCACAGCTGGGCTGAGAACCACTGTCTCAGCTCCTAGCGGTTTGTCTGTTGTGTCTCAGAATACTTTCCCTCCAGGCTTGTCAGTGATTAACCTTCTAATCACTAAAGGCAGTAGTTTTTTCTCAGCTCTCTTCTTCCCTGAAACTTGCATCAATTTATGATGCCACTGATTATGCCCTCTTTCTAACCACTCCCCCACTTTTTTTTCACTTGCTTCTGTGACAGACTACTACACTATTTCTTTTCTTTCTTGCTGCATCCTTTGTTAGCACCTCTTCCTCCTGCCTCCTAAATGAAGACAATCCTGCACGGTTCCTACCTCGGCCTTCATCTCCTATCTCACTATACCCTTTATCAGAAATAGCAGCTGCTTCAGCAATTTCAACAATGACTGCCCTGAATATGATTCCTCAGACTCGCATATCTCGCCTTCTAGGCGTAAACCCAACTTTCTACCATTTTCTCACTGTAACATCAAATCTACCATATCTAAAATCAAACCCATTGTTGTTCTCCATAGTCCCAGTTTGAAACTTATAAGTCATTTTTAAACTACTCTATCCAGGTCGTCTCCAATAATCAGAGGCCAAAGGCCACATTTTCTCCTTCTGCCATGTCTTTGTGTCTTTTTTTTTTCCTGTAAGTAGGAAAATTCTCATTACTACCATTCTCCTGGATTAATACAACAACCTGTAAATATCTTTCTGTTCCTAGTTCCTCTTTTTTTTAATGTCTTTATGTTCTCTTAGATGAATATGTCTGAAACAAAATATTGAATCTGCCATTCAATATTTGAATCTGATTTAAAGCTCTACCGATAATCTATTTATCATTGGTTCATGCTAATGATAATACATATATAACCCCTGAAAAAAAATGATTTTCAGGTAAAATACAAGTAACTAAACTCTAATTTCCATATTGCAGGTTGTTTATTCTCATGTTCATTGTAAATCTCCAAAAAGGATGTATGAAGTGTTTCAAAACACTTGAGCTGGGAACTTTCTTCTCTTTAGAGGAACTGCCCAGCTTAACCAGACTATTTTTCTACAACTTCTCATCCACCTTCTCATCTCTCTGCCTTTACCCTAGCTTGTTCCTCTTCTTAAGGGTACTTTACCTCTTTCTCTGATTTTCAAAGGGTTTTCTCAGACATTATCATTTTACAAAACCTCTCCTGATCACCTAAATTGGAGAATTGGATTTGTCTATCTACTGGAACAGAGAATGACTTAGTCATGATCGTGTTAGATATATTGACTGTGAACACTGACTTGGGTTGTTTCAAAGAGTCCACTGGGCTAGATTTCCTTTTTGTATAAAATAATGGAGAGATTGGATGGGTGCAAAAGTCACTACAGTATTACTCCTAGTAGAAGGAGAAGAGGAGAATTCACATTTTGTGGAGTACATCATAATTTCCAAAGAATTTTTAGTACATTTCCACATTTAAGTGTCACAATCTCCTGTACGGCTAATCCCAGTTTCAAGATGAAGTGAATAAGTTTCTGAGGGGTGAAATGCTGCCCACCCTCCACTCTCCCCATTGCATACAACTAGTCAGTGGCCATGCTGAATGCAACTTCTAAAGATCTGTTTTCAAAGTTTATATTTATTCCACTGAATGATGGGGAACTAGCTGTGACGTCTGCCATCCTTCTGCAGACTGGGGTGGACTCAGCTGATGGAGCTGGCTGGGTCGGGGGAGCCTTCCACCCTCGGGACCCCTGTGCACGTTGAAGAGAGAGGCATCTCTGTACCTGTTCCTGCCAAGATGTGCATGGTAAAAAAAAAACCCAGGGGAGGGCTGACGGTGATATGGCCCCGAGTCAAGGACTTCCATGAGCTACTGTATTGCATGAGAGCTTGTTGAGGCAGAGGCTGGAGGGAGCAGAGTAAGCATGGAGGGAGGTGGGAGAATAGGCTCGGGCCCTGAAGATGAGTGGTAATTTACCCCAGAACTAGGCCTCAAAGTCAGGACCACTCCCACAGTGTCTGTATTTATTTACTTATTTAGACCCACAGTATGCAAATTGGAAAATTATAATGCAATCAAGGGAGCACATCTCTTCCCCCATCTTTCGCTTTAACAATTTACAGGACTGAAACTGAAGAACAGTCTTTATGTGTGTCTGTGTGTGTATGTGTGAAGAAAAAAGGGCTTGCTGTACAGGTGTGGGCCTTTTCAGCCTCCCTCATGTGACCAGATAGCAATCAACATCAATAGCTGTGTCCTCAAATCAGAAGGATAATGATAGAGAATGGAGCAAATAGAGGCACCAAGGTAAATGGCAAGCCTGAGAGTGTTTGGAGGAGGTGGGGGCAGAGGCCTAGTAATGAAGACAAAATAAGAAAAGTGAAAAGGTATTGTGTCCGCTGACAGTACATTTCACTGGCTCTTCTCCACCAAAGAGAGACACTAGCACAATATCCTGAAAGATTCCATCCAATTTAAGCCCTAGGTCAAGGGATTGGCAACAAAATCCTCTAGCAGTTTGAGTCTAGCTTCAAGGTGCTCTATTCAATTGCAAGCTCACATCACATCCTAGTTTATACATATAGATGAAACTAGGCTTCATATTATATGCATTTAGCTGAGACTGTGTTTCTCAGTAATTTCCTTTCATGCTCTGATGAAGTGATATTAATTTTCTTTGCATTACTACAAAGGAAAACATCTCCCAACTCTCTTTTAAAGATCATTGATAGAGGATTATATTAGCTTTTTTTAAATTAATTAATTAATTTTTTTTAACATCTTTATTGAAGTATAATTGCTTTACAAGCGATTAGGGAGATACTATCTACAGACTCGATTTGTTTTTATTTGAACATATATACATTATTTCAACAGTTCCAACTCCTTTGGCTTGCTCTTCCATCAATGTAAGGTTTTTATTTTTTAATTAAAATTCCTTGGACTTCTGAATCAATATATTTTTTATCTCTACAAGTTTTTTTTTCAAATATGCTCAGTCTTATTTATTGTCTCTCATTGATTACTCACATATTATATAACACTTTTTATTTTCTGAAATATAGTTAACACACTGAGTTTATATTTTGGGTCTTATAATTCTGATATCTGAAGTCTCCGTGAATATAGTTTTTCTGTCTAGTGTTTCTGTCAGAGTATCTTATTTCCTTCAGCGTTCTGGTTATTTTTGATTTTTAACTTACATTCCTTAGAACTTTGTGTGAATTCTTTGAGGTCTGGACTGAAGTTTCATTTTCCAGAGAGGATTTCATTTGCTTCTATTAGGTACCTGAGGGTACTACTAATTATTTAAAATACATTTTTGGATTAGATTGGGCTTCCCTTCAACCCCCATGTAAGCAGTATAAATTTGGGCTGCAAATCTACACGAGGACTATTTTATGGTTATTAATTCTCAAGAAAGATATTTTTGCCTCTAATGTCAAGGTTGAGGCATTCCTGGCTCTTCCTAATTTTATGTGGGGGTCTCATTAGACTCCCCATTTGGGGAAGGTCCTAAGATCATGATACTGTCTTTTGAACTCCCCACCTACCCCCTTATAGGCATCAAAATGGAAGCCTATGAAGGGTGGCAGATGGCTTGGGGAT
Organism: Orcinus orca; assembly: GCF_937001465.1. Classification (NCBI taxonomy): domain Eukaryota; kingdom Metazoa; phylum Chordata; class Mammalia; order Artiodactyla; family Delphinidae; genus Orcinus; species Orcinus orca. Next base: position 75,610,188 of record NC_064564.1, on the reverse strand, counting down.
GAAAGACAACTTACATGCTTCCTTCCCTCTCTTGTTCTTGATTAGGTATGTTTGTAAGTTTATTGAAGGGAAAGCATATTTTTCCACACAAAACTTTATATTTAAACTTCGAAAATCTCTCTGACAATTTAAACACACTCCAAAATGATAACAACCCCTTTCCTAGAACACCTCCAAAATGATATATTTGTGAGGTTGTTCATTGAGCATTGTTTGTAAAAGCAAAAGACTGGAAGCATCTCAAATGATCAATGAAGGAATAACTGAACCAAGTATGGTACATCTATTCGATGGAATACTATGCAGCTGTAAAAATGAACAGATAAGCGATCTGGTAGTATAGAGAAAGTTCTCTGTACTAATCACAAAATACTTTAAGATATATTAAGTGAAAAAAAGCTAAGTTACAAAATAGTGTATATTACATTCTACCTTTTGTACAGTAAAGGAGGAAATTACTAATATATTTTCTTATTTGCTGTATGTATTGACTTATTTACTTAACAAACATGCACCTAACACTTTCATTTGTCAGGAACTCTTCTAGGTATTTTTAAGAATATCAAACCAATTCATCCTCATTTAAGACCCTTTAGGCAGATACTACTAACCCCACTTTTGCAGATGAAGAAATTGAAACATAGAGAGGTTAAATAACATGCCCAATGTCACACAGCTAGGAAATAGAAGGATACACAATAGCCGCAGATGATAAGCTGGAGGAGGCAGGATGGGGCACAGTGGGAGCAGATGCGGCAGAGGTAGGAGAAAGAGGTCTCAGTGGGTATCCTCTTACATTTTTTTCAAACTGTGTTGATGAATTATATATTCAAACAAACAATGATATAATTTTTAAAAGTATCCAACATTTTTAGTTGTTTACAGTGGAAGGTATTTAGTTGCCATATTGCTGGAAGAAGAAATTCCAAGGGTAGTTTGTAAATCCTTTTTATTCCAGCCTTCCCTTTCTGACATCTAGATGAAAAAAATCTTCTTATTTAAATAAAACACTCTTTCCTTTACCATTTTATTTTTTTTAAGATTTTTCTTTTTTTTGATGTGGATCGTTTTTAAAGTCTTTATTGAATTTGTTACAATATTGCCTCTGTTTTATGTTTTGTTTTTTTGGCCGAGAGGCACGTGGGATCTTAGATCCCTGACCAGGGATCGAACCTGCAGCCCCTGCATTGGAAGGGGAAGTCTTAACCACTGGACCACCAGGGAAGTCCCTCCTTTACCGTTTTAAATTAGAAAATGATGATTGCTTTTGTGTCTGGGAGATGATTTAAGGGCTGAAACAAGAAGCAAAGTTACTTTGTTTTTGTAAAAAACTTTTTTTTTTTTTGAGAGGTTGCGTGGATAGATGATCTGATTATTTAACCAGAAAACTTAAGATTTTTCTGGCATTGTGCTTGAAATGGTATATTATTTTAACCCACACATGGAATTCATGGTAAAAGGTGGCTCCATCCCACTACCCCTGGTTTCCTTTACCCTGCTTTATTTTATTCCTTTACCCTGCTTTATTTTAGTTCATTGCATTTATCAATAAACGCCATTTGTATTATTTTTGTTGTCATGTTTATTTGTTCACGGTCTGTCTCCCTTACTGAACTAATGAATAACATGCTTTGTGAGGGTGAGGACCTTGACTGGCTTATTGATGCTGTAGCCCAGTACACTTAGAAACAGTGGCTCCCTTTCAATAAATATTTATTGAAGCTATTAATAGAAAGTCCCAGTTTAAGCTCTCTATATAAATATATACATTCAAAGTGAGCAGGGTTTTGTTTTGTTTTTTGTTTTTACATTGTTTTCTGTTTCTTTTATTCTCATCCAAACCACAACCAATCTTGGAATGCTGCGCATTCGTTTTCATGGCATTATGGAGTTAGTTTCTCTAAGGACATTGCATTTCAAGGGGTGTTACAAAGAGAAACCAGCAACCTCTAAATGAAACCTAATGCAAAACTAAAACTTTAAGAATCAATGGATGTGGGCTTCCCTGGTGGCGCAGTGGTTGAGAGTCCGCCTCCCGATGCAGGGGACACGGGGTTCGTGCCCCGGTCCGGGAAGATCCCACATACAGCGGAGAGGCTGGGCCCGTGAGCCATGGCCGCTGAGCCTGCGCGTCCGGAGCCTGTGCTCCGCAACGGGAGAGGCCACAACAGTGAGAGGCCCGCGTACCGCAAAAAAAAAAAAAAAAAAAAAAAAAAAAAAGAATAAATGTATGTGGTTATCTGTGATGTTTGCTTATATTTTTCTGCTGTAGGTCTTAATTGATTGCATACTTTCATAGATACTGACAACATATGAAACGTATTCCTGGATACCATTCTACAGAATTTGTTGTACAATTTGACTTGATCTTTCTCATCTTACAGGAAAAGTAATTTTAGTTCAGTATTTATTTTTATATTTCTATATAATCATGAGTTGGGGACGAGAGTGTAGCTCAGAATTTTATTTTTGTGTTTTATTGCAATACAATCCATTAGTAAAGACAGTTCAGGAATAAAAACAATAGCAGCCACCATTATCTTCGTTGAGGTGGTTATTATTATCTCTGCTTTATAGATTAAGGAGTTGGGGATCAGGGTTGGGTAAATTGTCCAAGGTCATCAGTCAAGCTGGGATTTAAACGCAGTTTGACTGACTCCAAAGTCCATACTCTTAATCACGACTGGATTACTTCCTTTTTACTATTTAACTTTTCCTTTTAACCCTGTTTATTTTTTATGTTTGCATCCTTGTCTTCTATTGTAAGCTACTCAAAAATTATTTTATTAAGTACATTGCACATAATAAATACATACATACATTTATAAGTGCCTCCGAAAGTCCTATTTTATTTGCATACTAATTGAATAATTAATAATTATTAATAAATAATTGAAGTACACAGTATTTATAATAGTATTGCTGAAGCCAAACACTAACAGAGGAAGCACTTTCACAATAAATTATACCAAATAGATGGTCTCTTGAAAGTGTTTTCCCTGCTTTCCAAATCCTAGAGTTTTGTTTTCTTTTATTCATCTTTAATTGAGAGGGTGAACACTGTGCAAATGCAGATAAATTTCTCCAGTGATAACATTTCTTTTCACTAATTAAAATTATCCAAGTGTTCTTCTTGAGAACAAGAATATTGTGTATTTCACTAGTTAACAAAAATCTTATTATTTCCATGTCTGTACTGCTAAAACTCATCAAATGACTTTTAAAACTTCAAATGGCATGAAACTAGTCAGCAATGAAGGTCTTTGAAAATGTTTCATTTTGAGCTAATGAATAAAATGCTTACTTTTGAAGAAGGATGAATAAAGTTAAAATGTCAATCTTGTTTTTAAGAAAACAAACACCTGCTTGAAGATTTCTTATATTTAACCAGAGTCAAGGGTTTCATGTGGAGGAAACAAATTAGCCTTTTCAAGTTTTAGGAGACTCTATGGGGACATTCTTTTGCGTAGACAAAAGTAAGAGGAAAAAAAATAAACCCTTTAAGAACTAGAAAGCCATGTGCAGAAAAATGTCTGTGATTTCAGAGGCTTAAAACATTAATGCTTCATTCGCCTCTGTTTGCTACATAAGTAAGAGAATGTACAGTCTTTATTCTTCACATCCCCTAAGCAAAAACAGATTTTTGTGCCAGAAAGCATGCGGAAGAGGTAATGATGAAGGAGGCATTGCGGTGTTCTAGAAAACAATAGAATAGATTAGGAGAATAAAGATCTGCATTCTTCTTTCACCTCTGTTCCTAACTGGTTCTATAGCTTAAGTCATTTAACCTCCTGGGGCTCAGTTTCCTTATTTGTAAAATGGGTCTTTTACCTGTCTTGTATCTTCCAATGCTTCTGGGAATCAATTCAAATAAGTAAACTGTATGTACAAAGGATAGAAGTTCCATATCAATATAACAGAGAATTCTTCCTTATGTGGGTCATGGGGATGTTCACACATTTTAGGAAAGCTTAAAAATTCTTCTTTTTCTATGCAAGTTAAAAGCTTTTTGCATGGCAGATATTAAACAGCCATCTTTATCACTGTCCTACCAGGTGACCTTGGGCTAGTTAGTCAGCTGCTATTTCCTCTTTGTAGTTTTTACATCTTAAGAATTTCAGGGTTTTTTTCTTTTTCATGCTATGGGAACAATTTTATAAATGACTCCAGCTACACAATCCGTTTTTGGAATCTTGAAGTTACTGATGTAGTCTTATTACTACTGCAGGATGATCAGAGTGAGCAACTGGATTGAAATGATAGTCAACTGGATTTGCTACAGAAAGTGAGAGAAAGGGAGATTTTGAGTTGTTTATAATCTTAACTGACCAAACATTTGAACAAATCATATTTTAATGTACCCCAAAGAGGTGAAGGATTTCAGGTTATGTATTTTCAAGAACTTAGATGAACTAAAAGAATTAGTCTGCTAACTGAGTGTCCTCTCTGTATATTATCCTATAGAAATATGTCAGAGTTAAAATAATTTCCCTAATCGCCTCTTCCTCTTTTACCTCCTCTTACTTTTCTCCCCCTCCTCCTTCATCATCATCATCATCATCATCATCATCAAATACTTGAATTCCTACTCAGTTTCAATGTAGTGTCTTAGTTCCTTTTAAGCACAGTAACCATAACAGCTGACTCCCCCCTTTTTCTAAACCTAAAGACAAGGTGTTATTTTAACCATCTAAACTGGAATAAACCTGAATAAGGTCTTGTCTTCTCTTAGTGGAAGTAAATTTAATGGAAGAATTTAATACTTTATGTAAGCAGAGAAATTTGTTATATTTTATGAGACTGTGCAGTAAATTTATTTTTTAGATATAGTTTTCTTCTTTTGCTTCCTTTTGAGATAATCAACAACAATCCTAAAATCTTACAGTATTTATTTATCAAGTCATTTGTTTTTAGATTTAGTTGCTTATAAATGACTAATGTTAAAGTACATTTAATCCGTGCACCTCCTATCTATAAATTCCAACATACACACATTATTAATAGATTTCTTTTATTAGCAAGTTACTGCCTTCTGAATTTGGATAGCTCAGGAGAATGATTTCCACCTCATCCTTTGAAACATTTCCGACACAGCCAGGCATTTAATTTTGTGAATATGTTTACCATAAAACAACAAAGGGCGTTTCTCTAAAATCCAGGTAAATACGAAAGCCACTTTTCAAAGTTCATTACTGGAGAGATAAAAGTAGGAGGTTTTGATTTCATGAGAGTAAACAGAAGCCTCTGGAGAGTACATTTCACTGGAAATAGGAGGGCAAAGACTGGAAATTTTATCCCAAGATTTTTTCATCTGTCATCCTAACCACAGCACTGGAATCCCAGCAACATGAACACAGATCCTCGTTAGCCAGAGGCTCCCTTGATTTAGCTACTCTGAGTAACTTAGAAACAGGTGGGAAAAGAAATCTGGGTAGTCTTCAGCCAACGGACAATGTAAATCCCTCTTCTGCAGCACAAAGATTTGTTTTTTCATCTCCTTTCTCTATGTATTTTAATAAAGTGAAGAGAACAATATGTCTCTTTTTGTAAGATGTGCACACATGCACACATACTTCTATGTTGCTTTGGGAAAGACTGCCGTTTTTGTGTAAAATAACTGCATGTTTCACCTTGTTTTCCAGGGCTCCGAATTGCCAATCTTGTGATGCACTGTCGCAACTTATGCGTGACTGACTGGTTACAGAGCCTGCTGATCTATATGGAGAGGTGAGAATTTGTCACCGTGTATAAGCAGAAAGATCAGTCAGATACAGTGATAGATCTGTTCTTTGCCTGGATTCGTCTGCTGCTATATTAGGGTAGCTCGGCAGCTGCCAAATCCAATTGTGAGCCTGGTTTTGTGGTTGAAAAAACCGAAAAAGAAGAAATGATGTCCTGACATAGCCACCATGGGGTACAGTAACAGCAGAGAGAAAATATTATTGTCATTATTACATCAAAATCTTCTCTGACTCCATATTCACCCCAGGGGGTGCAGCAGCTACTTCAGCATCTTTTCTCAGGCACCACAAGGAGAGTTTATATATTGGGGCTTTGGGGTTCAAGTTAGCATCTGGGGTAGAAGTGGGTGGACAGGGCCACACAGAACTCAATCTGACTTTTTCCAGGCCTGCTAATTAGAATTAGCATTTGTAATTAAAAATTAAGCCAGCACTCTGGTGCCAAGGGCAAAATATGGTCAAATGACCCTTACACAAGCTGTAATAGTGTGCTATGAAAATATGACAGATTTTGCAAAACTCATTAATGATGTTAAAGACAATGTGCTCATTAGATTGGAGGGTATAAAATGTGCACAGTAGCTTATCTGCCTTTGTGTTCATTCACTCAGCTGTGTTCATTACTATTCATGTGGATTAAAGAGAGGAAAAAGAAATAAGATCAAAGAAATAATATCAAGCCATTCTCAATCATATTTAACTGGTGCCCTTTGACAATCAACCTCTATTCAGCATTCCAAATCTGAGGGAAACTTCTTTCTTAGAATGCTCTTCACTCCCTAAGACAGTGCTCAAAGGCATGTTGTTTATTCTTTATCCCTTTATGAACCTGGCCATTTTAACAACAGGAAGAAAACAGCAAACACAGGAAAGGAATACTTATGAAATCGAAGGAGGAACTTCAACAGGAAAGTCACATTTAAATTCAGTCTGCAGGAGAACACCCAGAGGAGAAATGAATAATTTTGTCAACAGATCAGTAATGAGGGTGCCATAGTGGGCCACTGACTTTTTGGATGGATGGGTGTTCTATCCACTACAGGACAAAACAATGAGTCAATGGCAAAGCATCCATCTTTAATGGGCACTCTGCCAAACTCATTGGGCAACATTTTTTTTCAAGAATGTTATCACCTTCTAATTTTTTTAGTAAGAAAACAAAAATCAGTATTCTTAAAAGTCTGAAATTTTGGCCGCAATGCACACATTAAAATTTTTTAAAACATTTCTCCAAGTTCCTCCTAATTGAAGAACCATAACCACTGTAGCTCATGGATATAATAACAAAGCCAATCTTGTAAGAGCTGGTGCCATTACCTTCCCGACTGACATTCAGCCCTGCAATCAATTTAAATAAGCTTGACAGGCCCATCCAGATTAAATGAATTGTTTGAAAGTTAGGGGGTGGATTTTTTTAAAAAAATAAAACAACAAAATAATAAGCATCAGAGCTTGTTAACCCTTGGAGAACTGTGCTGTGATGAAAACAGGGATGCTGAAAGGACTCCACTAACATCTTATTGCCATTAGCACTATTCCAGGTGGAGATGTTGCTGTCACAGTCACTGTTAGCAATTTTTCAGGACATTTTACAGAACATTTCAAAAGTGCAGATCTCATCATATTCCCAGAGTGTGAACAGCTGAATAAGGACTCCTGTAGAACGATAAAGAAGAGTCCTGCAAAATTTTGCATAAATATGAGGAAAACCACAAGAACAAGATTTTGACGACGACTGGATCCTATCAGAGGAAAGCATCTATCATTTTGCCTCACGGGGAAATTGCATTTGTGAGATAATTCTATAAAGTTGATTAGAAAGACTCTGAACAACATGTGTGCAGAGCGGAGGTACCAAACTCAAACGGCTAGGCAGGTAGTGCAGTAAGTGAGGCAAGTGCAGAGGCCCCCGGAATAGAGAGTGAGCGCCCATCTAAGGAGGGGAGCCACTCCTTTGTTCCAGTGGTCACCTTGTGAGAATGGTGGCCCAGAGCTCCTGACTTCTTAAAAGAGAAACTGGACACCTGGATTTTTCAGAAGTTTCCTGTTTTTAAAATAAGGACAGTTTATTCAAAATGCGCCCAAACCATAAACTAACAACAACAACAAACACCCAGTGAGATTGATCACACCAGCTGCCAATTGTATTTATGGCGTTTGTTATCATGCTATCCATGTTTATTGAGAGTCTCCTGAATATAAAGTTCAGTGTTGATGCTCTGAAGGACACTGTATATCTTGAAGGCAAGAATTTTACTCTTAAAGAGTATGATGTGTACCTGGGGAACCAAGTAATGAAAGCAGCCCTCCAACAGTCCTAGAAAAGTACAGTATAACATTGCACTCTTCCTTCTAATTAGTAATAATGAGTTCATTAGACTTTTTGAGGAGTAAATACCGAGAGGAGTGAATGAAACTGGAGAGAGAAAATAAAAACTAAGCTCAGAGTGATGTTTTGGGCAGAATATCAGACGTGATCACTGAAAAAGAGGGAAAAAATGGGGGAGGGAGAAGAACTGGTTAGATTTTTGAGTGATCTTTACAGATATACATTTCTAGCTAATGTGACTGCTGTTGAAATAGGATTGCATTTACATTTGTTCATTTCCCTTATGTGCAGAAAAGCACAGGAAAGAATTACAGAAATATTCAGGTTTTGATTCTTAGAAACTAATATTGACTGTAGAGGTCATGGATAGCTGATCAAGGATAGGTAAGGCTGAAAGAAAATTTCTGATTGCAAACAATTCTGCAGCATTATATGTTCTTTTATTTTTATTCAGTGTGACAGTGTGTCAGCTTAGATGAAAAGGAACACTGAAGGTTTTTCATGGGCTTCAAACATCACATAGCATTAATTCCGATGAAAAACTTTCAAGACATGACTTTAAATGGCAATAATTTTGACACCGTGAATTTCAAGACGAATTCATCACCCCTTCCATATAAACTGCACCCCATGTGCAAGAAGACTTAGCAGTTTTTATAAAAAATTCCCATGCAAGGTTTATCATGTTTACATTCAAATTTTAGTGGGGAAGGGTGGAGAGAGAAAAGCATTTCTGAGTTATATTTATTTATCTTTCAAAAAAAGATACCATAAAAGATGTAGGGCTTGTTATTTCTTTTGTATACTAAAGAAGCCAAATAACAATGAAACTTGATCGTCATTCTATTTAAAGAAGGCAATTATGCAGTGGTTATACATATCTGTAGCTCAGATGTCTCAACCTAAGATGTCTGAGCCCTATATACTGATCTCATGACAGAACTGCATTTCACAGCAGGATAAAAATGGCATAAAACTACAATCTTGGTATTTCTGAAATGGGAACGCCATTCACTCAGGGAGAGACATTCAGTCTCCCCAGTACCTTCAGATCTTCACTTTATATTTGGATGTAATATGTAGACAACTGGTAGCTTTGGGGACACTTTTGATTTGGCTGTGCATATGGCCCTAGTCTGAAGGTGGAGTCCTGCACCTATTAGAACTGGCAGCTTCAGGGTTATGGCTACATCTCAAAAAGCAGAAAGCTTGAAACTAGCATTTAACCTTGATCAGTCATTGTCACTTTTAAGTAATCGGTGAAATCCCAGTGTTTAGGCTGTCAGTTTATACCTTCAACAAAGTGTGAGCTCATTTACAATGACTGACAACTCTGATTCAAAGTAAACGTCCTGCCCAGCAAAGTGTTCCCATGTACTGGGAGTCTCTTCAAGAGATAAATAGTGTCTTTAAGGGAGCACTATTTTTATGTTGCAGGAGAAATGTTGAGATTACCAGTAGAATAGTCTAGTACCTTATGAAACAACAAAGAAAAAGGAAAGGTTATAAATAAATTGACTTCTGGGTTAAGAATCACATTTAATAAATGGGGATGATAAGAAGGAAGGTGTCATTTAAAAATGTCTCAAGTATTCACTGGGAAATGAACAATTAGTCCATGTTAGAAATAAAGCCATCTTGAGGCCAGGAAGAAGGGCTGACGGCCTTAATGTCTTCCTACAGGGAAGAGTGAGATAAAGGAAAATGAATGATTTCAGGCCACAAGCCATCGGTGTTTCTGTCTGACTGTGATTGCCAGCATAAATAGCATGGTTTGACAATTTCTCCTCTGCTTGGTCCAGCGTCCCTGGATCTACATGATAAGAAAGAAAAAATTTCCTCTTCAGGTGGCCATATGGCCAATTTTACCTGCAGAAAGCTATGAGATTTCATAGCAGCATCCACAACTTGGTTGGTGTTACCTTTAAAGATATGGGGTTCACTTTAATTGTTGGGGCTTTAGTTGGCTTCAAATTCAGGCTATATCTGGTGTGACAGTTTTGATTTTGCTAAACCCAAAGTAAAGATGGAGAATTTACAGTCAACTCTCAAAAGGAGTGAATAGAATCACGTTTTTTTCCCCAACTACTAAAATCTAATGAAGATAAGATTTTACTTCTATTTGGAAAATATTTTGGTTATGTGTATGACCTTTCATCATACTTGGGCTGGAATTTGGATATATCTTAGAGATTTTTGAAACAGAAAGGGAAGATCAGTTTTCAGAAGAAACATGGAGTGCCTATAAGTTTGGGGTGAGAGACAGAATATTTACACTAAACTGTCGCCTAAGCATGCCATGAGTCTCATACACTTTCATCTGATACAGCTCTGAAGTGTTACTAAATTAAGATATACCAGTTTAATAATAAATCCTCATATTTAAAATAGAAACTAGGGAATTAGCTTTCATTCCTCTAGGTAATCATGCTCTTTTACATACTGAAATGTAATAATAAAACTTACAGTATCCAGCACTGAGTGCTCACTATGTACTAGGCACTATTCAAAACACTAAAAAATACTTTGTATTAGCTCTTTTAAATGTGTTTACTACTTTAATTCTCACAATAAGGCACTGAGCCAGGTGATATTATTATGCCCATTTTAAAGATGAGAAGTTGAAGCAAAGAAAGGCTTAACTGTCAAGGATTTAAATATTGGAGAAATATGCAGGGATTCTACAAGGAGCAGAGACAAAAGAGAGGTTTTTGTTTTTTATGGTTAACCACTAAACTGTTAAATGTGATCTTAGTGTTATATTTTTTCTAGCTTTGTATTACCTATTCTCAGCTTATTTATTCCTTATTTATCTCTTTATTCTTCTGTTCAATCCTCTTGCCACTACCAACTACCCTTCTTTCCTTTTTTCCTCATTTTTCCAATAAGAAAAATCAACTTTCAGAAGTCCTTAGGTTACAATATTTCTTCCTTTTATGAAGAAAATAAATATTATCATGTAAAAGTCCATGATTTCAAATTCTATGACAGCATGAAGAATTTTTTCTTAATTATGAAATATATGATACTTGCAAAAATACTTCCTCCATTTCTTAACCATCTTCATGGATAGAAAACATGGCAATTCCCCTGGAAAAAGTGGTCACGTAAAGAGAATTCAGTCAACACTTTGATGAAAGAAGCTTCATGAATTTGAATACTGCTGATCTAAATCCTAGCTCCAACACACTAAGTAGGTAACCTTGGGAATGTTATTTAACTTCTCTTAGACTCATAGCCTCACCTAAAACATGGCAGTAATAACTGTATCCACTTCATCTGATTGTTGTGAGGATGAAAGGAGATAAATGTAAATCTCCTAGCAGAATGCCTGGGATAGAGTAGGCACACAACAAATGTTAGTATTCTCACCAGTGCAACAAAACCTAGAACAAAGCACACAGAACTAGTACCTAGTAGCTCTTAGATCAATGTGAATGCAACATTACCTATGAAGAAGAAAATAATTTTAGTGATACTACATAAGAAGAACATATTACATTCAGAAGAAATAATTTTCAGTTTGTCCCTAAAAGGTATTGAAAGCCCAATTATACCCTCAGAGTATAAAACTGCTTCAGGTGTATCCACAGCCAATCCCTGTCTTGCTCTCTCATTTGTTCACAGTTTACAGGTGGAAAGAGTAAGAAGACATTGGCCCGGCACACTAAATCCTGCACTGAAACATCTAGGGCTGCGGCTTCCCCACTACCAGACACACATCTGTGCAAGGTGAGATTAGGAGACACTTGAGACATTGATGCCTGAGGCCTGCATTACTAACCATAATAAACATTTTTCTTTTTTCAGTAAAACAAATATGAAGGGAGCAGCTGCACTAGGAGAATAGGATTTTCACAGTTACTTCTAGTAATAACTGAGCTTTAAAAGTGTTCTCAACACTTGGACAATAAGGGACAGAGCCCACTCCCTTTATGTAGATTACAGTTTTACTCAAGCAGGGTAATTTCCTGCTCACCTTTTCCTTCAAGGTCTCTCTGTTACTTGCCCCAACAGAAAAATGATCTCTTGTTTTATGTCACTGAAGTTTAGGGAAAAGGAAGTGACAGATTTGGAGTGTCTTTTAAAAGCACATAGATAGTTTAAAAATATATTATAGCAAACTATATTTATGGTCATCTGTTGATAGTCTACATAGATCTCAGTCTTGGAAGAGTAGCTCTGAAACTCCATTTGGAAATCATGTGAAATTACGTCATCACTCACAACATGGTGTTAACAGCTATCTATCTTCAAGTGCATGAAGTCGACCAGTTACCCTATAAACATGCTGCTGGGGAGATATACACACAGAGAAATATTTTGGAAGAGTGAAAATATTCTTAGTCAAAGTCTGGCCTCGTTTGCAGCGACAAAATGGATTTGAAGGACAATTTCTAAACTCGTAAAAAATGCACATGATACGTTGTGCATTTGTATGAGTAGACTTGAACTCAGGCCTTGGAAATCTTAGACAAAGCTTGAGATTCTGCGGGCTCTGTTCTCTCTTCTGCAAAACCGGGGGGGAGGGGGTTGAACTAAATGACTGAGTTTGTGAATTCTAAAATCATTCTTGGCAATAATAAATGTGGCTATACTTTCATTATATAGACAGAAACATAGTGATTCTCTGCAATTTCTTATGCTAGCACCTCTATCTCTCTTCCTTGCTTTATTTTTCTTTGTAGAAATTACTACCATCACAAATACTATAGATTTTACTTAAAAAAATTGTCTCTCTCTTCTGGAATGTAGGTTTCATTAGGGCAGGGATTTTTGCTCTCTTTTGTTCACTGCTGTATTCCCAGATCTTGGAACAATGACTGGCACATAATAGATGCTTAGTAAATACTTATGAAATGAATGAGTCTTATAACTGTTCATAATTTAGCACCTTGTTTTTCATAAGTAGCATACTGTAATCAAAGTTTCTCCTTGCCTTCTATCTAAAAAATGCTTGAGAATAAATTTCTAATTTAAAATTTGAATAATACTCAAAGTCCTTTCATACTGTATTACTAGCAACAAATAATGGTCAACTGCTATGCTTACGGTTTCTAGGTCCAAACTCTCCTGAGTTTTATGGTTAGCTTTAATTAATTAGAGTGTCTTTTCCAAATTGTGTTTTGTGAATAGCTGTAAATATGTCAACATGGAAATGGAATTTAGATCTTTAATCCCAGTCTTCCATTCAGTGAGGCTTATGTTTTTAAACTGCCCGGAAAGTCAACCATTCCAAGCTCTGCTTGAGCGTGTCAATGAACGAGCCCAACACAACTCTCTTGGACCATTATTCCTTATTACGAATGGAAATTTGCTTCCTAGGCACTTCAGCTCATCAGCCCTGGTTCTACCAGAGTGTCACAGAATGTCTCCTCTCTAACATTTAATCTTTACTGTCTTTGTCTTTTATTTGAAGGTGGGGGTTGATTGGTATTTGTTGTTGTTTACTGTCCAGTTTGATTTTGGGGTTTTAAAGCATACATTTCTGAAATAAATATTCTGAAATATATATATTTGCCTGCTTTTTCTTCTGATCAGTCATGAATCTCCCATCTTCGTCCTAAGTGTCTCTTTTTTATTATAGCAATTCTGAAATTAATTATAATTACATAATTTAAAAAACAGAAATCATGGCAGCAAGACCACAGATCATAGCTGCCATCTCATTGCACATCTAAGAAAATATACCTTCCCCAAATTTCTGGCACAGACTTTAATTTTTGATAATCATCAGGAAACATGTATTGGATGTCTCACATGTGCATCCTCAGTTGTATGAAAAAGTCATGAGAAATTCTGAGAAACAAGTGTTGGAAGAAAAGGACCCATGGAATTGTGGCAGCCTTGGTCTGCAGAGGTGAGAAAGCAGATGCACCATGCAGAAGAAACTGGAGCTCCCTGCAGGGATCACCATCGCAGACTGTCCAACTGAGTCTGAATAAGTCTTTATGCTTTTTCTCTTTGGTCGCTTGAACTGAGAAATTAAAAGTAAGGTGTTTGTTTTCCTAAGGAGAAAGTGTGTGAGTTAACTAGAGTAATGAGTTGCAAGCCATAGTGTAGAATCATTTGGGGTCTTTGGTAAAGTGGATGGTTGTCAAGATATTGGGCCCCTAAGTTAGAGATTCTGATTCAGTAATCTGCACTTTAAATGAATTCCCTGGTAGTTCTGATGCAAGCCAGGAGCTGAACACAACTGGAGTGAGTCCAAGAATTAGGCAAGTCTATGATAGTCCATTTTGGTTTTCTTATTGTGAAAATGAGTAGGTGTGAAGTTGTAAATTAGATAGGAGCAAACTCTACTTTTTCTTAAAGTCACTGTACCACATCTTGTATTTTCTTACTAGTTCTTTTGCAAATTTTTTTCTTTTACTTTTGAAAATTCAGTGATCAACTACAATTTGTTTGCAGTTATTTTCTCAATGTCTCTCAGCCCTACGTCTGTACTGGAATCACCTGGGATACTTTTAGTAAGAGATTCTAATTTCGTTGCAGATTTCAAGAAGCAAAGGTGAACATTCATCAGGAAGCTGCTAGAATGGGGATGGAAAGCAAAACAGTAGAATTCTGTATTTATTATAAAAGCTGAAAACAAGTATTCTTCAAATTTGCTCATCTTGCCATGGGAACATACGAACTGAAATCAGGGTTCCCACATACCTGCTCACTTGCTGTGTTGAGAGTGAACATTCTAATGTGTGGGTATGGTATCCTCTTTTCCTTTTAAGAGGGACCCAGGAAGAAAATCCTGGCTAGTTTAATAAGATGGGAAATGCAAGATGGGAAACTAAAGATTATTTGACCAATTATAAAGATAAATCTCTAGCTTTCTCTAAGAAAGAATAAAAATAAAATTCTATCACCCTATTAGCCGACTTTATTAACTAGAGTATACAGCTGTTTGGTTTCCTACTGATTTCTAAAAAGGGATCTCAGAAACACGACTTCTCCCTGCCTTGATGTTAAAATTCCTTTCATATGGCATGCAAGCCTTTAGCTAGTAATGAAAAAAATCAATATAACCTCCAAGTCTTGATAACTTCTACATTTTACTTACAAAGGATTTAATCAGTCACAGCAGGGATTATGGCACATAAGTACACTCTTTTTTCTCCACTCAGTGGACAAAAATGAAATATTGCTTGTTTTCTGAAAATCAGGAGTTTATCTTTTGTGTTTATTTACCAGCATTTGGGATGTAGATCACTAAGTACACTCAGCTTCAAGTGAAATTAAATATAACTTAATGAGTAATTTTTGAAAACCTTGTATACCTTTAGCTTTGCGCTACAGCAAATCCAAGGTAAAAAGTAATAATTTCTCTTTCTAAAAGTCTTCTTTATTATATGTAATCAGGACCAAAGATATATTTTCCGTGAAAAAATATTTTTGAGAGATCATTAGGTTTCTAGATGTGATCTTTGCAGGATATATAATACTATTTTTTTCTTTTCCATTGTTTGAATGTAAGATAAAGACAAATACTA
Organism: Orcinus orca; assembly: GCF_937001465.1. Taxonomy (NCBI): domain Eukaryota; kingdom Metazoa; phylum Chordata; class Mammalia; order Artiodactyla; family Delphinidae; genus Orcinus; species Orcinus orca. Next base: position 75,594,631 of record NC_064564.1, on the reverse strand, counting down.
TAATTTTTTGAATTTGGCTTTCCATATTTGAGCTATGATGGTTGATCCAAGCTTCGATTACCAGACAAGGGAAGAATCAGTAGTGGTTAAAAGAAAGTATTTCCATTATGCAAGTAGAGATGAGACCACAAGAGTTGTTTGAGCAAACAGTAGAATAAATATTGAAACATCTTCTCCTATAAATTAGTTGAACGTTTTCATGCATGTATTCAAATCACCAGCTGATCTTATGGGAAGGAAATAAAAAGGTCAGCAAAAAACAAAGTTAATTAGTTTTTCATCAGAAGTCAAGACCTTTAAATTTCCTTCAAGATCTCTTAAGACTTAGTATCTAGGAGATGATAATGATATAGTTGTGGTATCAATTATTTCTAGCAAGTGTTTCCCCAATTTCGTTATCCACCACATCTAGTCAAACTCAATCCCTTTTCAGACATTGCTCTTGCTTGGGTGAGTCTTAACTCTTCCTCCCTCTGAAGGAAGCCCATCTTTCTTCAGGCCTTTCCAGACTCAAGGCAGATTAAGTTCCTTCCCCTATGACCTCTTAGCCCCATGTGTAAAACCTCACCATGGCATACCCACTGCAGTGTAATTACTGGCTGGCCGTATCTCTCACTCTCTGCCTATAATATGATCTTTACTTTATTCCTCTTTCTCCCTGAGAATCTAGCACAGGTCTTGGCATGTAATATTTGCTAAAATATTTGCAGTCGACCCAATGAATGAAATCATGACAATAATTTCCATGCTGTCAATTGAAAACTCTGGTGTGTAGTACCATTGAGTTATTCTCAAGAGTTTTTCTTAGCTCAGGAATTAAAGACTGAGTATAAACCCAAGCAGCCTCAGTTATATAATCAACTCATCAAAATTTTCTGCCGCACTAATACTGATTGTAGAAGGAAGATTCAACAGGAAACAAAAGATTACTTATTATTATTAAAAGAACGAAGTTTAAAAAGTGTTTGGTTTAACAGTCTCCTAGAAAGAGTCCAGTTGGAAAGCTAGTTTGGAAAACATCACAGGTGATTTTTTGTTTTAACTTTTGATTATGGGGCACTAACAATAAGGCTGAAGATTTTATTTTGAACACTCTGGCTAGAGTTTTCTAGTTGTGAAAGGTTTATATATGTAAAACAACACAGATGTGTGACAAACATACTTTGCATCTGACCCAGTTTATGAAAGTATGAGAGGGAGATATTGAGATCGTTTCTCCCTTAGTCCAATAGCACTTGTGATAAACTTTTGCCAAAGGTAGAGGTAGAAAAGACGAAAAGGACTATGACAAAAGAGAGAAAAGGTATCAGTCCCAAGGGGGCAAGCTATGAGATGATGAAAAAACTGAGAAATGACAGGGAGCAAAAAGATATAAATATGTAAGAGAATGCAAAGGGAAAACATAGGATTTAGCAAATTAAAAGGTTATTATAGAGAAGAAAATTTGAGAGAATCAAAGCTAACAACCTGAGTCAAACCTCAAGAAGTATCTACCAAATGCTTACTGCTTGTTAAACACCTGAACTTAAATGGTATCATCTCTACCCTATAAATCAGCATGATGTGCTAGGTTAATAAGGATTAGAGATAGAGCTGAAAGCTAGAAAAGAGGTACTCACATGAATTTTGCATTCTCCCTTTTTTTTAGGTTAATAGTGATTTTCAGTGAAGCCCCTATTCATCAAAACATTTCCCTCCATTCTTTCGTTTATTATCTGGGTACAGTGGAAAGCCAAACAATGACTTCAGCTTACAGGTTGTTCCTTGTGAAGAATAGCCTACACAGATTCTGATTTATGTCGCTTCTCTTTTTGGTAACCAGTTTAAAGAACTGAATATCAGCACCATCCTCTAGGGAAGCAAGTCACAGACAATGCACTGCATTAAATGATTTATCTTAGCAAAATCAAAGAATTAGGCTTTATCCTTACTGAGGCAAACACCTGTCCACTGCTGTATTATCAGCTTGTGATCAGCCCTTGAGTTAATAATGTGAAATAAATTTCTCAGCCTTTATTTGGCCTATGTACAGATAACTCAGAAAATAATGCAATAAAATCACTGTACAGAATCAGTTTGCTCAGTATTTCCTAGAGAGAATGTGAATTCTAAGTTCTATTTTTTAATGCTTGTAAAATTTTGATGTCATTTACTTTGGACCTAAAAATACTTCATCTCAATTATTATATTAATGATGTATCAAGTAACAGGCTCAGTTGAAATCAACATGCCCAGTGGAAATCAATAAGTTCAGCACAATGTAATTCTCGAAAGATTATCCATTTTTTAGAGAGCTGAAAATGTAAAATTGAAATTGAAGGCAAGCTGCTAAAATTCAGCAACTATAAATGTTCTCTGAAAAGAAAGTTATCTGTCCATCCATCCATCCATCCATCTACCCATTTACCCATCTTCTGCTTTGTGGCAAAATGGTCTTAAGTGACTGCTCAATAAATTTTTATTGAATGTATCAGTGGTGTGACAACAGAAAACAAAAGCCAGACAGGAATAGAATCAAGGTCTGTTGCAGCCAGGAGCAGGAATTGGGAGATATAGGAGGTGATACACAAGAAGCATATTTATGAAAGATTGGAGCATTGCAGCAATGTCGCTTTACCATCCTTATAATTTCATAGTAAACCAACCAAAGGGGGTTAACTGTACTTTAATACTATTACAGATAGGGAAACGAGGTACGGTTCCATTTCCTAGGTGCATTTATTCAACATTTGTGTCAGATACTATATTCTGCAATAGGGATAAAACGGTGAAAAATCAGCCTTGTGACAATCCAAGATTAGGGATAAACTGTAGAAACCTGGCTCTCGTGGCTTACCCATGTTACTGACTCAATAATTGGATGACATGATCATGAAGTTTCAGGAGATTCCTATGAAAAATTTCTAAAATAGACTATTGAAACCTGTGCTATTTAGTATGACAATATTGTCCATTAGTGAAACTTCAATTTGCTGTGAAGATTTCTTTTAAAGTTTCTGAAAAGGCTCACTTTTGTGTGTGTTCGGCATTTTTTTTGGATTAAATTTTAAAATCTGAATTTAATTTTTCACAGCAGAGTAAATTATGACCCCCTGATTTATCCAACAGAAGGCCATGGGCTAATCCTTTTGGATTACAGTAAAGGAAAAGGAACACTTTAGTTAATTATAGAATGAGTTTGCATGATTTATCATCCCTAGATCTGTTATGGAAAACTTTCAAGGGATTCAATATACATGTGGTTATTTTTCTGGATGATACTGTTGTTGTTACAGCTGGACTTTACCATCTGAATCATCTTGGGCTTATGATCAGACCCCTAAATGAAACATTATTTTGAATAAATCATCTTCCCAGAATAAAAATAGGAGTTTCAGCTCAACCTTGGTGATTAATGCAGTGGTACAATCAAGTTTTTGTTAATGGCAGAATTTAGAAGCTGGGAAGTTTTTATGTTGATGTATTTTTCTAGCTGGTAGGAAATGCCACTTCATATGCAGTTGCCCAGTAAACTAAATATATGTTAGTCACATACAGGTCATTGCTTCCATTTAACACCTCGACCTGGTTAATTAAGCTGTTAAAGCACAGAATTTACCATATATTTTGTATTCATATACAACAAGCCTAAATGGTGTGGTGCTATAGTTAGTAAATAGACTAAAGAACGTGAAAGACTCTAGGGTCAGTGATCATGCTTTAGCTTGTCATCAGACGAGACGCAAGATCAACAGAACAGAGAGGTTCATAGTATGCAGAAAAGCAAACCAGCCCTAGAAATATGAGCAACATATTAAATGGAATGTAGCTAGTTAGGACCAACTTTTTAAAGTGCAAATATTGTGTATGCTTGCTGTCTGTCAGATAATAATAATACTGCTAATTAAGTACCTGCTAGATTTGATATTTATTGACTCATTTAATTCTTGTTCCTAATCCAATTTAATTGTTGTTCCTAATCCAATCCAATAGAAGACTGAGTAGGTCTCAGTCTTCTATTGGACAGGTGAGGAAATTGAGACTCAGAGGGGCAGAAAAATAATCCCAGTTGACTGGGGAAATAAGTACGGCAGAAAGACTCTTAATTTCAAAGCTCAATGTTTACAATTTTTCTTTTTCTTTTTAAAATCAGTCTGCCTTCCAGTACTACACTGCTACAGCCATCCACAAAAGTAATTTGGGCTCTTTGCACTAATAACTTTATGTTTGTGTGGCAAAATTGCTTGTGAACGACAATTTATTAGACTCTGTGGCTGTAGTGGATGAGAAGGAATAACAATGTCTAGGTTCTGGTCTGATCCTCCCACTGATTGCCTGGTTAAGCGGCTGACTTTTTTTTTTCTACAGCATTGGAAAAAATGTCTTTCTTCATCTTCTGTGAAATGCTTAAGGGCAGGCTTTTTTTCCCCTCTCTCCCTCTTTCTAAGTCCCTGTGTGCTATGTGTGGCAGTTAATAATAAGTAGGCCTTTCGCTGTTGAAGGATAATAAATAGGGTGCTATTGTACCTGCGTCTCAGAGGTATTTTAATTGATATGTAGTTAACAAAGGATGTGATGATGCTTTTGGAAATTTCTGAGAAACGTGAATAAAAAAATGATCAACGGGACAAACAGGCACAGCTTGTCAGGCATGTTTTTAATTTGCATTTATATAACTTTCCTATTTCTGGGCATCCCTGTGAGGACACATTTAAAAAATTAAAAAGGAAAATTTACTTTTCCAAAATGTTTGCTGACCTTCACAGCACAAAAACCAATGAACCCGAGCTTCCGAGACGGCGGACTGTGGGGAATTGTAAAGATGATTCGGGCAGCACATTGTTCCACGGGAGGCGCTCAGGCTTTCCACTAACAGAAAAGTCTAAGTCAGCATTTACTTAGAAAATTTCTTTTAAAAGAGTTACAGAGGCAGTCCAGAAGTATCAATATTCCCTGTACAAACTCATATCTTTGTTCTGTTCTCTTGCTCTTGTGCCGTCTCTCTCTTTTTGAATTTTCTATAAAAGCTAAATTAGGTCTCAAGGGTTCTGCACCACTAAGCAAGGATCTCTTCTAGTCCATTGTGATGGAAGTAAATGTACTCAGGAGGGAGATGTACTTGAAGGAAAGGCTAAAGTATCTCCCTTCATTGAATTCCCCCGTCTCCCACACAAGCTACCCACCCTGACTTCTCTAAATACTTCCCGCATGCGTGCACACACACACACGCACATGCACACACTCCAACTAGCCCTCAGCAAAACTGTGCAGTAGGTAGGATATTTATCTTAATTCAGCACAACTTTTCTGTGCTCACCCCATCTTGACTCCATCTAGAGGGGATGGAGAGATCGTTCAAGTTTTCAGGCCCTTGAGGTCTTTCCTTAAATCCCTATGAAAACCTATTCTTAGAAAAGTATTTGGTAAACTCATTTACCAGGATACCAGTGTTCTTGAGGCTAAATTTCTCAGTGGTATACACCTTATAATAGACTTCAAGAACAATCAGACTCTTCTTTTGTTATTTGTGACCCTTACCATACTGAATATTGTTATTACTGGTACAGTGTAAGATATGGGACCATGTAAAAATTCACTATAATTCTAATTAGCTGGAGACCAGGCATAGGTTAGGAGACAGATCTGTTGGATTTCAGAATCACAAAGAACATCCCAATTCAGGATTCTGGATCACATGGTCCTGAAGTGGAATCCCAGCATGCATACCTCATATGTGTTTGGTTTAGGGAGGGTTACTTAAATCTATAAAAGCCTCTGATCCCTCAAGAAATAAAACAACTGAGAACCAACAATGATAACAATGTGACAAGGTATTATCCATGGATTTTAAACGCTGGAGGGACCCTGGAGACACTCTTATTTAGACATGAGGAGGCAGGGCCCAAGAAGTGACTTACCAAGGGTGCACAGTCAGGGGCAGCAAACTGCCTCCTGGATAAATTCTAGAACTCTTTGCACTGAATCCCCAGAAGACAGGCTGTCTTTTGTGAGACAGCAAATTGTCATTGTGTTGGATACTGCTTGCACGTGGGTGTGAGCCATACGTTCTCAAATTAGGACAGGTTGCTTCACGGCTAGGTGCGGTGTATGATTATTGGTGGCCATTTAAAAAATGCATGTTTACAGTAGAAAGACATGTTTTCAAGTGATTTTGAATGATCATCCTCTCATTCCCAATGTTCTGGTAATGGTGCTGAGGAGAGACGTTTTGATACTGTGTAAGAGGAAGATGAACCAGTTCACTTCCCCAGACCATTCACCTCGCTTTGGGTTGGCTAGGGTCAGGGGGTCATCTGAAGGTTGTGCACCCTAGGGAGGGCCTCTGAGACAGACAAGACAGACCAAGAGAAGGAAATCAGCTTGCAGCATCCTGTGGCCATAAGTGAGTGAGGGGGAGAAGGGAGAGCACATCTGTTAAAACCTGGATTCAAATCCCACTCTTCCAGGTGCTAACTGGGTGACCTTGTTATTTAACCTATGCTCCATTTTCTTCATCTGTGAAATGAGGATTAAAAACTACTACTAATTTCAAGGACTTATTCTGATGAGCAAGTGAGGTAATTAGTATAAAGTGATCACAACAGTTCCTGGCACATAGTAAAGGATCAATAAGAATTAGCTATGATGATGATGATGAAGAAGAAATATAAATAAATGCCAGGGGAACATGAGCCTTATAACACACTTATAATACATGTTACACAATCACGTATCTTAAAATAATGGTATGGAAACTGCCCACTGTTTTTATGAGTACTAGGCTAGCTTTTTTTTTTTTGCAATTAAAAATGTCCAGAAAGAAAATACTTTTTTTCCGGATTCAAATATAAGTTCATCAAATGCCTTTCAAACATTACAGCTTATATCTGTATCTATATCTATATATGTATGTATAAAACCTTGCATTCAGAAATAAGTTCTGCCTGAAAAAGCAGGTTTTGGACTGCTAACAAGGTGCTAATATCTGTACCATAACACGGTACTTTTCTGCCAACTGACTCAGTTTGTATTTAATTAGACCATAAGATGTTGGGCTGAGTATAGTACAAGTTACATAAGTTTCACAGTTTAGATCTCTTGATGTCAGTAACTTCCAGTATGGCAGAAAACACCACTGAAATTATGACTCCCCTAATGGGAATCTTAAAAACAAAATGATGAGTATAAGCATTCATTTGTTTTAAGATGAAATAATGGAGAATTTGAGTTTTTTATTTTTTTAAGATTGTACATACATTTTGCAGGCGTGTATTTGAAAGTAGATTCAGATGCAATTTTTCAGGAGTTTTTTTCTAATGGAAAGCACAATTTTTACTGGGAAGAAGAGGAAAGGTCCAACTATTTTAGATACTTGGTGGGATCTTTAAAGGTTGCGTGTTAAGTATAACAAAATATTGGACTGCTCCCATTTAAAAAGTGGTGAGCTCCTTCATAAAGCCCCCCAAGAACAGATCAACCCTCCACGGCTATGAAAAAAGCACCATAGATATAATAACATTCAGTAAGATGGTATGCGGGGAAACATTGCAGTTTGTATCTGGTAATTGTTGTGTCTGTAAGTTTTTCAATGAGATCGTGCTAAACAAATATAAATAAACGTAAGGAAAAAAACCCCATCAAACCATCAAAACAATCTTTGAGTTTCTTCTCTGCAACTGGACGCAATGCTGTGCTCAGTTAATGTTTTGAAATCATGTTCACCAGGTGTATTAGGACCTCTTAGGTGAGAGTGAGGAAACTGACTATGAGGCAGGTTTTAGGGGGGCAACTGAGATGTTAGCTAAGCCTGCTGACCCTGGCATATGCCAGACCAAGTCTCCAGACCGCCTCTCTGCTTTTTGCTTGACTCCTCTTTTTCTCCAGTGACCCCTGAATCATCGAAAGATACATTTGAAACAAGGATTCGTCACAGACTTGGGTTTTCCAAATGTTTAAACATGGATCCGCAACATTCTCAACTCATCTTAGTACAACAAAACTCTTCATTTGGTATTTCAGCATCTCTCAATTCTTTCCTCTCTCTAACCAAATCTCTACTTCCTAATGAAAACTCTCTGGGAAGCCTGCTGTACTTGAAAAATTATACATATGCTATAGATGTTGATCTGAGATTCTCTGAGCCTCAGCTTTCTCATTTGCAAAATAGAGATAACAGCACTTCACTATTTTTGTGACAATAAAAATTCAAGATAATAATAAACCACTCAATGAGGACTAAATACCAAGGCACTATGCTAAGTACTTTATAATGTTAACTTATGTAATTCAACCCTTACAATAACCCCAAGAGGTAGGTATTCATCTTCATTTTACAAAATAATGTGAGGCTCAGAGAAGTTAAGTAACTTGCCCAAGGCCACACAGTAAGTAGTAGAGGTTGGACTGGAACCTGATTGTCCCACTTTAATGCCTGGGATTGTAAATTGCACCCTGTGAGGTCAAGGACCTAAGGCAGCATCTGACACATAGTGAGAGTAGAGTAAATGTTAGTTTCTTCTCTTACACTGTTTCATTTGGGGTGGTAGACACACACAATTTGTGCCTTACAATTCTATCCCCAAGCTTTAGTCTACTCTGTCCTTATACCAGAAAAGCTTCTTGTGATTCCTTACTGATAAAATTCTATGCAATTAGAAGGTTCTGTTCAGTGACTTCCCATAAAGTTCATCCTAATCACTGTAACACTGACCTCACTTCTGAACTCATCTGGCTTTCACCTGTTACAGGGGTCCTTTGGCAATGCCATACTGTTGTATTCTTAGTTAACAACTCACATCTGCCCTTTTGAAACCTCAGGGGTTCACTTCTCAAGAAAAGAGACAGCATTTTGCAATGGTTAAGAACACAGGCTCAGGAGGTAGCCCGCTTGGGTCTGAATCTCAGTTTTGCCATTTACTAGATGTGTGACTTGGGCAAATACTTAGCCTTTCTATAGCTCAGTTTCCTCATCTATCAAAAGAACCAAATAATAAACACTATTTTATTATAAAGTTGCTGTGAGGATTAACTAAGTTAATATTTGTTAGGAATTAGACAGTAACATGACACATAATAAGTGCTACATAGTATTTATTTTTTAAATAAATACACTTTCTTCATTGGATTGCCTCCAACAATTACATAATTCTCAGAATATACTAGATATGCAAAATATTGGTTTGTCATTTAGTTAATTGGTCATTTTTTGAGTTACCTTTCCTCATCCATAATTAATTTGAAGTTTCAATTACCTGTTATTCATGGATAAAGTATTGAGTTTGGAGTTGGGGATTCAAAGATGCTTGACACCAAAGGGTTAAAATATAGAGAAAATAAATATATAAGGTGTTATACTTAAATATTAATTGATGATTCAATTTGGCAATGTGTATAAATAATGTACTACAGACTCATTCTATTAAAATGTGGCCAAGCTGCCTGGTACTGCATTGTATTTCAGCATATTTTTAATATACTATTATCTCCTTAAGGCTTGAATACTTTCACTCATTTAATCAACATTTATTGGATGTCAGATTTTGTGCTGGGTGATGGGAATACTAAGTTCAATAAGACATGGATCCTGTCCTCAGGGACTTGAGTCCAGAGTTGGGGTCAGCAAAACAACTGTCCACGAAAATCTAGCCCACCATCTGTTTTTGTAAATAAAGTTTCATTGGAACACAGCCATGATCATCCATTTATATACTGACTATGGCTGCTTTTGTGCCTCAATGTCAAAGATGAATAGTTGTGACAGAGATTGTGTGGGCCATAAAGTCTAAAATATTTACTATCTGGGGCTTTAAAGAAAAACTTTTCAGACCCCTGGTCTAGTAGAATGCACTGAAGTACCTCTTTTTTGAGTAGGGTATTCTTTCTATGTCATGGTCGTTGATTTTGAGGTTAGTGGTCATCCAGAACTTCTACAGAAAACTGGCACTTCAGAAACTTGGGTGGAATAAATAGTTGGTTACTGTCCAAAGACTCTCAGATATGATTGTGCCTAGATATTTAAGAAAAAGTTAATGGAGAACAGGTTATTGTTCTTGGTTCGTCTTAGAGTTTGAAATAGTTGTTGCCTAGGTACTCAGTCTAATGAAGTTCCTAAGCAATTATGATACCAGGTTAATATGGACCTGAAAAAAAGCATGGCAGAGCACCATAGACTAGGAATCATAGGGTCTGGAGCATTCCCCTTCACCCTAGAATTACTATAAAAGTAGACTATATAGTACATACTATATCACTGCAAGGGATGCAATTTCTGAGTCGTTTTAGATTTTATATTTTAAAATGAAATGATGAATTGCTCTTTAAATATATTAATGGAATCTAATAAATCTCAAAATGTTTTGATATCTGTATCATACATTTGAAAAGAAAATCATAAATAAGCTCTTCCTAGAAATTTTTCAATACATATTTTTCTTCTTAAATTCACACTTTCATTTCACTCTCCCCACAGAATTTTATTCTAATGTCAAAATTTTCATATTTGAAAGTGTTTTATTAATCACCTGGTAATACTCCTCTGTAACAACAACAACAACAAAAATATATATATATATATTTAAATTTCACATTTTTCCTCTATGAACACAAGTTCTGAGTTTTAACTTTCCTTCTGGATTGATTTATTGTTATCATTGTTGCTAAATCACAGTCAATAAAAATTACACAATTATATTACAAATTTTATATTTACTAAACATAAAATTAAATATTTAAAGGAAATTCATCTCTTAATAAGCCAGATGAGGCTTTTTTTCCCTTCCAATTATTTCTGGTAACTATGCTTGTCTATTATTTACTACTAGAATGTAATGGGGTTTAGAATCACTTCTATTCCTATTTTTGTTTCTAGAAATATGTGTTGAAAACGTATTCACATAAATATGTAGGTGGAAGTGGAAAAAATGTTGCCAAAGCAGTTTAATCACTTCTTTAAACTCCTGAAATCTATGCCTCAAATCACATAGCATTCTACCATCAAAAACTATCTTTAATGATCTATAACTGACAATTTAGTTAAGTCTTCCTTCAATTTTGTTGGAAGCAAAGAAGTAGAAACTACCTGACTTGTAAAAGGATGTTTTGCCCTTTCATTAGAATGGGTCATTTTCTCAGCATCAAAATCAAACTTTCAAATTGTTCCTTTGTTGTAGTGCAATGCAAGTTTTGCCATCTTGGGAACCATGCACATAATACAATTTGAAATGGGTGAGAGCTCAGTCTTTCTTTTGTGGAATGGAAGTGAGATCACTGTGAAAGCAGAGGAGGAAAAGAGGAGCCAGCTTTCTCAGAGGATACAGTAGGAAAACTGAGGATCTGTAAAGTGATTCCATTTAGAAAGCCTTCATGTGTTTCTCAATCTTAGCTCTATGGACATTTTGGCAGAATAATTCTTTGTTTTGGGGAGCTGTCCAGTACATTGTAGAATGTTTAGCAGCGTTCCTGACCTTTACCTACTGGAGGCCAGTAGCACCTCTTCAATTGTCACAATGAAAAATGGCCAAATATCTCCTGGGGGCAAAATTTCCACCTGTTTTGAACCATTGACCCAGGGGGATGAGTACACATGAAAGAAGACTACCTTAGCAGGGAATATCATACTTGAATTCTGCCTTACAAGTACCAATGAGTTCCCAACGGTCTTAAACGCAAATGGAGATTCTTCATCTATCTCAGAACATAGGAATATTTTAAAAATCTTCCCACAGCCCCACCAGTAGGTATGAATTCATCCTCCAGCGCTTATATTTTGAGACTTGAGTATATCTGTGTTGGTGTTCTTTAACATCTCTAGGGATTAAAAGCTCACCAGTGTTGTCAGGAGATAAATATGGGTTAGTTTAATGAAGGTAAAATGAAGGCAAGTTGATTAATTTTTCAATATGAGTATCCTGATCTTTCCTTCAACATTTAAAGTAATATATTTCTCACATTAATATGAGCCTTCAGAGACAAAAAAAGCAATGTTATACTATTCTTTATAAGAATTTAATAAGGCAGAACCCTTTGTTTCCCAATGATGGAGAAAGGTTTTTAACTGCATATTATTATTATCATTATTATTTCCAGTACTTACTGTGAATTACAGCATATGGCTTTCAAGAAAACTAGACTCTAAGCTCTTCAGATGAAGGGACTGAATTCTAATCACCCTTGTATCTTCAACACTTAGGAGAGTGCCTGGTGCATAATAGGCCCTTGATAAATGTCTGGTGATGAAATGAGTGAATAGTTGTACAAGTATTAAATAAGTTAATTTTCTCAGTGAGCCATTAAACTTTCAACCTTAACCCTATTATCATACGAGCTGACCTCAGGCAAATGCATGAGCTAAAATACAATGAGTCGTAGATAAAGGACAGCCTTACTGCTATGCCAGAGTAATTGAGCATTCACTGTGACACTTATCTACAGAGAATGTGTGGAAGTTTTTGAAAGTCCAGAAAAAGCAGTAAGAAAATAATTACCTGATAACTTAATATCTAAAGGTAACTTTTGACATTTTTATACATTTGCTTTAATTTCTTTTTTATGCCTTTTATATGATTTGGATCATATAGTATATGCAATTTTGCATTTTAACTTTTTATTTGTATTTAGGTTCAGTGATGTCAGGGATGATGTCTTTCTTGCTCACCATTTTATCCCTAGAACCTAAAATACATTGTCGAATACATACAAACATTTAATACTAGTGAAGTATATTAAACACGGTGACTACATACTAGTATAAGAATGAGTACATACTAAATGAAAGTGTGCTGGTAAAGAGCATTACAACAGAAGTTTCCCTATATTGTTGAAAATATCATAATGAGGCTATAACAAATCTTTAGGTACAAGACTTTAGGAATAAATTATTTTGACACTTTATTTCCTTTGGGAAAATTCCCAGAAAGTGAATTACTGGGCCAAAGAGTATGATCATTTTAAGGGTTTAGGCTCAATGACTGTACCAATATAAACACCCACTACAGAATATGAGGGTGTCCAATTCATCACACCCTCTATAATTTGACAGGTGAAGATGCCACTAATATTGTTTTAATTCTTTAATAAGTGAAGTTGAGCTCTTTCTTTCCAATTGTTTGTTAGCCATTTATATTTCTTCTTTTTATAAAACAATTGTTTATGTTTTGTGGGGCTGTTTTTAAGGTGTTGAAACTGCATTTTTAAACTGTTAAAAAAGCACTCTGTTTTGGGGTTTTCTTTGGCTTAGCTACCAGGGCACATTCTTATTTATACCTGTCCTGCATTATCTCACAAGATGCTTTGTGCATCACCCAGACGTTGTCTACAGAAGCTCGCTGAGAACTATAGAGCACTCAACACAGGCAAGACAGTATTATAAATTTTACCTGTGATTACATTTGTAAAGAGATGAGACTGCATCTGTCAGCTCCTCCCAGGTTTACAGAATTCCCTTTAAAAATGTTTTCAGAATATTCCTTAAGAGCAGTTACAGTGCAAAGACTGACAGAACTAATGAGTATAAAGAAATATTCCACTATTTCTAAAAGAGCAAGCACAGAAAGTATTTTACATGAGGTAAAACAAAGAGAATCACTTGAGATAAGTCTACAGTTTTTTCCAGTGTGATGTTATCAAACATACTAGATACTAGATGCAAGATGAAGACAACCCAGCGCAGACTCTGATGCAGTCCATTTTCTTTCTAATAGTATCTGTGGTCAAATTTAGTCGAGTTGTGGGAATCAGGACCATTATATAATAAGATCAATTTGAGTCCCGGAGAATAAACGGCAGGGTAGGGTTGGTGTTTCAAGCTATGTTTGTACAGCACAGCTTACACAAAAGAGGTCTGAAAAATCAGTAACAGTGGACTAATAAATATGCTTTTAAAGAAATGTGAATGAGCTTAATGTGAAAGCATAAAAATTAATCATATAAATGATAGCTCAATGTAAGGGATACTATGTTTCAGCCAAAATGCAAAACACATTAAATTGCAATATTGTTGCAGAGGAGCAGAACTCTACATTTATTCAGAATGAATGTCAAATTTAAGTGTTTTTTTTTTTCTTTATATTGCTGGGCACAATTACACATGGCACTCTCTTAATGTTGTCAAGGTTTTTTCCTTAAGAAAATATTTTATGCTTGTACAAGACAGTTGGATAGGATGATAACAGGGCTTGATATAAATGGTGTGCTGCTGAGACTTTCAATTCCAGCCAATCAATCAGACAAAATTAATTAAACTCAGATAAATGGTGGTATGCTTGGCTATTCAACCCATTACTGTGTTTGAAATGCTTATGGCCAAAGATAGATAACCCTCCTCTTTTTTTTTTTTTTTTTTTTTTTTTTGCGGTATGCGGGCCTCTCACTGTTGTGGCCTCTCCCGTTGCAGAGCACAGGCTCCAGACGCGCAGGCTCAGCGGCCATGGCTCACGGGCCCAGCCGCTCCGGGGCATGTGGGATCCTCCAAGACCGGGGCACGAACCTGTGTCCCCTGCATCGGCTGGCGGACTCTCAACCACTGCGCCACCAGGGAAGCCCAATAACCCTCCTCTTAACAAACATAAAAACCAGAGGAGAGAATTGACAAGCTGAGGGACAAATGAGTGAATTAACAAACTATTAGGCAAGCGCATGTTGATTATTGAATAAAGAGGAATTTCATATTTAGACATAAACAGTCTTTAGAGCTACCCATAAAGTTGTTTCTTTCCTTAAATTAGAGGCAGCTAGGTTAGGATCTTAGTGGAGGAAACATCTATAAATATGTAATTTCACTAAAAATATGAAATCTCTGTCAATTTATGAAATTTAAATTTCATAAATTTAAATTTATGAAATTAAATTTCAGAATCTTCAAGGCAGTAATTATGTTCACAAAAATTTTTACTATATATACTTTGACTTTGCTATTATTTTTACTGGACAGTTTCCATTCAGAATCTGTAGATGTTTCCATAATACTTATTTTAATTTTTCCTGAGATTGGTAAATGTCATGATCATTATTTTAGGAGTGAAAACTGTGGAGAACTATGGCTTGTCCAAGAGGATTCTGTGATTGGATGAAATATATAGTTTTACTATATTAATATGTATTCTTTATACGGCCAAAACACTCATGAGAGTTTGGGTACCAAGTTTTATCTTGAGGGCCAATACTGGTCAAATGGTAGTACAAGTTGCATCTGGACTTAGCAAGTATTAATGCCATAATTGATGAGTGATGTCTGCTGTGGGTACAGGGATGGTAAAAAAATAGTACAGCACAGCCTAAGAGAGAAAGCACAGAGTAATGAAAATAGAACTGGACTCAGAGTCAAAAGCCCTTGATTGAAGTCAAACTCTGGTCTCAACTTCTTTTAACAAATAATTATGGACAAATCATATATTTTCACATTTAGAAAAAGGGGTATAATCAACGCTGGACATTGCAGAAATTCAAATGAAACAAAGATTATCTAAGGAATTCTTTAGGAATTTTATAAGAAAACCATTTTTGTTGTGCCTGAGACTGTTATCTTAGAGGGCATCGCTTCTCATACATCGTAAGTACTCAATAATCAGGATTCGTTGAATCATATTTAAACCGGATCCACTATTGGGAGTGTCACCAAAACTCTGTCATATATTCTTTTACTTTTTGGTCATTGTATTATGATAAAAGAAAGTCTATCTCTGACTCTAAATCAACACTCATGTCAACCATGTTAGGTAGGTAACCTTTCAGAAATCATTAATGAAATTTCGGTGGAAAAAATTTCAGAATTAATTTATTCCAATACAAAATAACACTTTCTAAAACCAATCAAATAAACTTTAATTTATTGTGACACGGGTGGCAACCAGAAATGACTTTTAGTGATATTAGTTAACAGAACAAAATAAAACAAAAACACAAGTGGAAGGGTATTAAGGCTACCTTATTAGCATTCTTATTATTGATATTTCTGAGCTGTCTTTGGAAAGATACTCCAAAAGCCCTGTTCCTTTGGTACTTAGCTTTTTTTTTTTTTTTTCAGATAACAGGAGTGAAAATATACATGCAAGGGTGAAAGTGCTTAGGATTGCCTTTTAAAAGTAGTCAGGATTTAAAAGAAAAAAACCAGAATATTGGGCCATTTGTTTTAAATTTAATTTTAGAGCAAACTGATGAATAGTATAGGACCCTAAAAATTTCTAAATGAATTTATCCAAAATATTAAAACAATTATTACCAAGAAGCACTGCACCTTAATGATACAATGTATTTTTCCTGAACAAATGTTCCTCTTTTCAAATCAGACTGTGTGGCATTTGCTCATATTCAACAACTGTGGAAATTTGGAACAAGGTTTCTTCTTAAAAAGAAAAAAAAGTCTAATCCCTTTGCTACGTGCCGGGAACAACTTATGTACAAGTTAACAGGAAATGCTGTATGTAATAATTTTATTATTTGACCCGACAATGATAAGGATAGCCAATTACTCATTAGAAACTGAACATGCCTGAGTTCTTTAAGCTTGCACATTACTGTTTGATTCTGGAATCTAGCAGCCAGCAGCTGCTGGATGGTAAACTATGACTGGAGTGTTCATTCTGGCTCAGGCTCTATAATGAAACTTTTACTTGGGCAACTTGGAATATGGGTTTTTATGCTAATCCAGTGTTACGGAACCCATATGAAGCACTTGTGCGATCCATTCCTTGGACACGTGAAATTAAACATATTTTAAATGTGGTTTGATAAATAGTTTCAATTATTTTCATTTCACTATTCAGGCAAATAAAAGTAGTGCTACTGTTTGAATTTCATATCCTCAGAATCAATTATAGGCAAGAACACATTCTGATCCTATTTAACAAGACAGTCTTTAAATAGCCTTTTTAAGGGGAAGATCAAATAGTGGTTTAGTGTTTACTTAATAAAAATATTTCCATAAAAGCCAGAGTAAAAAAATCTAGATTCATATTACATATGGCATTCAAGTAAACCACTGTTCTCCAAAGGTTCAATCTATATTTACCACCAAGAAAAGCGCACTGGCCCAGGCATAACATGAAGTGGGTATATGTGTCCATTGTCATATAACATACGATGCCAGAGATGAGCCCCAGAGAAACCACAATAAGAAGTGAGGGAGGCAGATATAAGCTAAAATGTTCTTGGTTTTCAGAGTTCTCTAAAGGCTGCTTTTCCTTGATGTTGATTTTTGTGTTTTAACTAACTGCAGTTTCTGACCAATCTGATCATATCACTGTCCTTTTACACAACTGTCCTTTTATTACCACCTAAACTTACAGAAATTTGTTTTTAAGCTCAGATAAATGGTGTGACCCATCACATGACAGGCCAGATTTTATTCCAGAGTTAGGAATGGAATCACAGATTGTAATATCATTTCAATGCCATTTTTCAGAAAAATAACTCCCATTTCATACTTCTACTTGATACTAATCTTAGTTTTGTTTTTCTTTTGTTTTGTATTATATTCACCTTTTGAAATAGAAAGCACTGTCAACAAGTATACTTTTCAGTTTAACCTGATAAACTAACTAGGTCTGAAGCTGAGTACTGTATTGTGATGTCTAAATATAATGGTACAGATAAATTAAAATATTTTAAATATATTAAAAAAAAAGAAGCGAGGGAGGGAGTGTCCAGAAAACCAGTTGCCTTATTTAATAACTGTTCAGTCAAAGCTCCTAAAAGTTAGAGGGGCCATTCTGTGCCCTCTCTTCCAACCTTTCACCTTTTTGGAAAAGCCTCAAAAAACGGGGTCAGTCAGCCACTTCTTGAATTCTTCCAGTTCCATGAAGTAAATAGATTAAGTACAGTAGCCATTATGTTATCAGGATATGTTGCAACAACAAAAAAGTACCATTCCTTAGTCTAATAAATTCCAATTGATAATCTGCACTTTAAAAAATGTATCTATTTTTCAAGACTGAAAATGTATGACTATGTGGTCTTGCTCACTGTGTAGAAATTTGAAGATGAGGTTTATGCTAATGCGGAGGGTTATGATCAAGAGTGGCGATTTGGCTGCCTGGAAGTCTCAAATGGTGACATTCACCTTTGTGAATTCTCCCCAGTCTAGGGTCCGGTTTTCAGTTTTGTAGGCTCAGAAACTTGATCTCACCAGTGTTTCAGAGTAGATTAGACCTTAGTACGAGGATTCAAGTTAACTAAGCTCACAAGAGCTAATGTATAAGACCAGAAAGTCAAATTATCACTTCAAAATGAAGAGCCTACTTGTGAATTGCAGTAGATACTTTTTTTAAGCTTAATCAGCAATTTACCTATAGATAGATAGTGCTAGGACGGACATGGCCAATAGTTGTTTCTCACACTCACATTTCTGTTACTGCCTAGGAGTCCAGGATTTCTCCATCTTTAAATATGCTTAAGGGAGAGAATAACTCAAAAGTCAGCAAGACTATTATCTGTTGATTTTATAGTTTAATTTTCAGAGTTCAATCTTATATCCAAGTTCTTGAAATGGAAAAGTTTGAGGAATATCACTATTGCCCTCAGATACTGCCGACATGCCCTATTACTTCAATGGATTTTATTCTTCCTGATATCTAGTAATCTAAGATACTCTCTAGAGTAGATATCACTATTTTCAGGTAATGCCTTAAATGTTAAAGAAAATGAAGCTCAATATATATCAGCCATGTCCTTATTCCTTATTTTACAAAGATAAGAATTTCTCTTATAAAAACAAATGTATAAGAACATTGTATTTTTTTCCTAGTGATTCTTTTTTTGCAAGTTACATTCTTCCCCACTCTGATATTTGTCTAATTCTGTACATTTTCTTTTTGTAATTTAAGAATTACTTTAGAGTTTTCTTTTTTAAATTGTCACTTGTAAATTATTTTACTAGTAAGAGTTTTATTTGGGAACAATACTACTAGTTATTCTACATCAGGATATGATCTTTTTGGAACAGTTCTACTTCCATAAACTAAATTTCACCTAGCACCTACTATAAAAGGCAAGTGTGAAATACAAGAAACAATAATTTAATAAACCTCATTTATGATGAATAAATTAACCAAAAGACAGATTTCTATGCATCCTTAAAGGCCCATCTCAAACATCACTTCCCCTGTGAGAGCTACTCTGATGTTCTGATAGCATCCCTACTGTATTCTGTTCTGCTCTCACTTTGATCATAGCTTTGACCTCACCAGTTGTCTAATGTTTTATCAACTTGGGCATCCTTAGGGCTCAGTTTTGTGCCTCACTTTGACTAGATGCTCAGTAAATCATGGATAAATGAAGGTGAGTCACATACATTTCTATTAGTATATACGTGGCTGCAGAAGATGAAATCTTTGTGTCTGTCCCTTTTAAAATTAAAACTGAAAATTGAAATATTCAGGAAGATGGTCTTGTTCCCATTCTTGAGAGGATATCTTAATTTGGATTCCTAGAAATGAGATGATCAATGAGGCTGACAAAGTTTTCAGAACAGGGGAGAATCAAGCTTGGCTGTTTCCAAATAGGGAGAGAAATTTGTATTTAAAAATGATATTTAAAAAAACTAGTCAGAAGATTAAAATAAAATAATATTCTACTTTTTATTGCAGCCAGTAATACTCATTTATTCCATGCTAAGTAATGATTAAAAATGCCAAGGCCTTTTAAAAAAGCTTTTGCTGTTTCTTTTTTAAAGGATAACTTGGTGCCCAAATTCAGCGAGGACCTTTTGTACTTCTAATTCAATATTAAAATACTGTATATCTGCTATTGTCCCATGATTACAATATAATCCTAATAAAATGCAGGTAATGGTGTAAGAGTCTTTAAAGAAGGACGGTTTATTGGACAGTCATATGAAAATTTTTAAAAATATAATTTAAAATTGACTTGTCACAACATTCACTGGGAAAAAAGCTTTACTATGAAATAAAAATCTGTGTAAGTTTTCTTTAAGCATTCCAAATCTTTCATATGTCCCACGGTACCAGGATATTGGGTTTACATGAGTACAAAGCAGTAAGCAGGCTAGTAACAAAAAACATAATTCGGTAATCAACAAGATTATTTGTCCCCACCTCTGTCTTTTTTTTTTTTTTCTGATGTCTGTAATTCCTCTGAATTTGAGAAATATAACCCAGGGCCACATGATATGAAAACTAATCACACACAAAAAATGACACCAATAAATACCCTTTTTAGTTAAGTCATTTACAAAGTCAGCATACCCACCCAGTTAATAAAATTTCACATGCAGAGGTGAACACGCTTAAGTCAAAGCAAATTACCTATGTTCTTTTATAAGAACAGGTTTTTGAACGAGTTTTTAGGTTCATGTTTTGGCAAAGGTAACATGTTTATTTTGACCTCTGTAGGAACATGCCTAAAGCCAAGAACATCCCAATTGAATTTTAAAACAAAGTTTACCATAACGTTGTAATAATTATCATAAAGTAAATTCTATTTCTAATAGTTATAAAATAAGGACTAACCAAGAAAAATGCATATTACATTTAGTAGAAAACACTATATCTTTAAAGAGTTATTTTTAAATGTTTTAAATGCTTGCTATGCAAGGTATTACACAATGTAGATAAAATATACTTTGAATATTATTTTTAACTCCCCAGATAACCATTAATGAAATCGCACTTATTATTTGTTGCAGACAACAAATCTAGGACTTGAAATATTGCTGGCCACACAGATATATTTTAAAGGTGAACAGAGGAAGCCAAAATTCTAAGTGCCTTGCAATGCATAATAATTTTGTTTGTGACGCTACGATCTCAATATTTCCTTTCATAAGAACCCACTCCCCACTGCCATTAGTTAACCACATGGTTATTATATTTAGCTTGATTCTCTATAAATGCCGTTATAACACCTGTGGTTTCCCTCATTAAGAACTGAAATGGATGGGGTCAGGGGTTGAAAGGGCAGCATATGCGCTATGAAAGAACTAGTTAACATAGCCTATTATATTGGCGCACTGGTAAATCTCATTTCTATTCATCAGATGATTAGTTCAATCAATATTTATTCCTCTATGCTCCCTTTGTCTTTTGCTACAAAGGAGACATCCTTCAAATTCATGGCATAAGCCTTGTTATCTATGAATTTGTTGCCTAATTTGAGAGGGAATATTTTATTTACTTGGCAGTCCTAAATTCTTTGATTCCTTTTCCCTCTAATTATCATTAGGTAGTATAATGGAGTTTTGTGTAGATTATTTATAAATATTAAGAGTTTTTTTGTTTGTTTGTTTTGTTTTATTTTGTTTTAATGTGACTAAAGTACCACATGTATTCATTTCTTCTTTTTGAAGGCTCTGGAAAGTTGCTTCTGTTTCTCTATATATGTTTGAATTTGGAAGTGTGGATTGTGAAAGCAAAGATAAGAATGATTTTCTCTCTCAAATATTCATTCTTCTTCTCTGAGTGGGTGGTTATAGGCACATACATATACATATTGTGTATCAGTGTGTATCAACAGACGCCTCCAAAGACTGCTATTATCTGCTAGGAATTCTGTTAAGTCACAGATTCTAGTCAAAGTAAGATAAATATTTGCACGAAGCTGTAATTGGAAGATGATTACAAAGTTACAGAAATAATACTTTATGTGTAGAGTGCTCATTTTATCAAATGTCATTATGCATTACATTACAAAAGATTTATTTCATTTGTCTACTTAATTTCTGTTCTTTATGTAAGAACGGTTGGAATAGTAAAACTATATCTAGAATTTTAAAAACCTTAATTATTAAGCAAAATTTCCATTCCTAATATTTACTTTTCTGTATATTTTAACATCACAATAAAATACTTTGTTAATGTCAATTACATAAAATTAATGGCAATATAATTTAAAGCCTGTTTTTGTCTTTGTGGAAGAGACACAGAAATGATTTAGTCTTAAGAAATTCTCATCATAATACTAGAATGATAAAAATATATATAATTTAAGTCATCTCAATCACTAATAAATTTGCACTAATAATGTATGTGTTCATAATTTTTGATATGTTTTAATCGGGCTAAAATTTGATGGTTTTAACTTTGGCATTAATTTTCCTATATCTTCATATACCTGTAAGGCTTAGATTTCTCCAAGGTGCAGTGGCACTGATGTTACTGTTCACAATTTAAAACCTCACTTTATTTACAAATTCGCAGAACACCAGCAGACCCTCATATAAAGAATTTTAAAATTTAATAATTTACTAGAATATTTTTAACTCTGTATTAATTGAATGCTATAATATGTACTTTAATAAGAGGTATGTTATGCATAGCAGTGAAAAAATCTAGTTAATGCCTTGTGATTCACACTTTTATTTCTTAACACTATTGTATCAAAAAGTATAAAAACTACATAAAGCTGAAAAAAAGTTTTACTTGTCCTTTTATCTAGGAAAACTGCCTGTATTGAATCATTTAAAAATCCTAGTGACAAGTCTGCATATGCTACTTTTAGGGGGGAAAAAAAAAGTAGGAATTGTTACACAGCTGGAATGCCATGTTCATGAAGACCAACCCTGAAACTTAATATTTTCTTCATGCTGGAAAATTTTTGCTGCTGTAAAATTATGTTTCATGAGTATGAAACATGTAAATTTAAAATACAGTGTATTTGTATTGCATACACACATGAATAGTTGCTTTTATGGTTGTAAATAGTTTAGTGTCTAACAAATTGTTACCAAATTAACTAAATGTGGACATTTCTTTTGATTGAATATAAAATAAATGTGTTAGTTATGTTAAAGTTAAACTTCACATAAACCCCTTTAATAATGATGCAAGAAATCCTTTAAGATTTTTCTAAACAGTACAGCAAATTATACTGCTGTTGATGGAAAATCCAGGACTTGTGAGTTTTAAATGAACGCTACAAAGGAGTTTTAATCTTGTATCCCCCATGTTTATGAAGCCTGCTGCTCAAAGTTCTCCCTTTCTATTTCCATCCTGGTTTCCCAATTCCTGATGATCTGAAAATATAGAAAAGTTAAAAGCCTTAATGGTACTAATATGTATACCGGAAGTCCAGGATGTCACGCCCTTCTGTGTTAAAATACTTGTTACAAATTCACTCAGGATGTTGAGGGTGGGGGAGGAGAGAGTCCCAAGATGTAACCACCTAAGAAAAACAATTTTCTGGCTATATATTTTTTCAACAATACTTGAAATATAGCTTTAGGATTTTTCTTTGAACTGTTTGAATGTTTACTCTTCTTGGATTATAAAGACAGCTTACTGATAATTACTTAATGAACAATTACTAATGACTACTGACAGAGAGGTCCTTCCACCAATGTTTTTTAGTTGTGGGAGGTGGAATGTTGGTTAGAAATATTTAATTGGAATTTTTGGAAGAAATTAAGATCGAGAACAGGTTCAGGAAATTTAAAGGCCTGGCCGTCAGGACGTTCAGAGCTCCAGACTTCCCAAGGTTTGCCATACCTCTGAGAGCAAGCCGCTTCTTTTCTAAAGTTAGCAGTTCATAAAAATTAACTACCTGAAAATAATAGATGAAAACCGGACTTTAGAAAAGCCAAGCCCCATCCTTGTTTACAGCAAGGATAAAACCAGATTTCTAATCCGCCGGAGCCACAATCACCTATTGATTGCGACGACATCTGTGCCCCTGTTTTTGGAAGCAGGGTTTTCTGCGGAGGCAGGGTGAAAAATCCGACCATTTCGGTGCTCCTGTGTAATAAACAGCTAGCAGGCTTCCCAGGAAGGAGTCATGAAATCCACACCTCGGCTCACTTGTTTCTCACCTATGGACGGACCCAATTAAAAGTCCTCCCTTCCGCATTCATAAGTTATCCTTTTCAATAATGCAATCTACGAAGTAGCATCTCTAGACCTCATGTGGTAGGTACTCTGTAGCAGACAAAGGGTGAAAGGCTTTGTGCGCCACCAAATACACCCTTCTCCGCCCCAGGCCAGCCCCGACTAAGCCGTAGCGCTGGGGACCGACTCAGTGCAGCCGTGGGGTAGGACAATGACCTAAGGATCAGAGCCTCTTAACCCCTTTCTCACCCCAGAGCTTCCCTCGGGATAAAGTCTCTTAACTATCCTAGACCTGGCGGGGGCGGGGTGGAGGCCGGCGGTCGGGGGTGGGTTTACTGCGTTGGTCCCCAGGGCGACCACTCGATCCTGGACCAACTTTGCATTGTGCCAAGTGCCCCGACCCAGTAGAGTTGCCAAATGCAAACCGTGGAGCCGAGGCTGAATAACAGACTGGGACCACCCGGGGATGGGGGACGTGTTTGTGTGCGCGCGCGTGTGTGCGTGCGCGCGTGTGTGGTGTAGGGGGAAAGGGAGTGGGCGCACTGTAAAGCTGAGTTCAAAAACTGCCCCCTCCCCCGATATAGACTGCTTAGTAGCCCAGGCACAAGAGAAAGTTGATTCGTTTCCGCTCTCACTTCTCAAGTTCACACTCAAGTTCAACCCCTGACTCTCATAAGACGTCTGAGTAGCCTGGACCTTTTCTCCATCCTTATACAATCACCTCTGATGACGCGGAAGGGCACGGTCTGTAGGAAACGCGCAGAGATGGCAGAGGAGGGACAGTAAAGGGTCAAGAACGGAGAGCCCAGGAGGTAGAGAGGACTCCACCACCTTTTAAGGTTGATTTTTCTCCAGAGCGTTCCCCCGGGCCCCCTGAGAGCTGTCTTAAGTTAGAACCCTCTGGGGCTGTGGGGTGAGTTGTGGGGGGGGGGGGGGAGAGTAAGCTTCCACTTCTTTCTCAAGGTAAGAGGCAGCACCCGGCGTCAAGCTTCTCGAGTCCCCGAAGTGGGCGCCTTGGCGAATCTGGACAGTCGCTGGCAAACTGCTCCTTCAGGAGCAGTGCGATCAAGCTACAACCCACTCTTGTCCCACACTTCTCTGTTTTCTACAGTTTAAGGGGAGAGTGAGTGGCTTTTGGCCCCAGGCCCTACTGCCGGGTTGGAACTAACGTGGCGCATGGTTTCAGACCTTCAGAATATAAGAACTCAGCCACGGGAGGAATATTGATTGGAAAGGGAGAAGTAGGGGTTGGACGAACTGGTTATCCCAGAGAGGAGCAGGGGAAACTGAAAGGAGAGAGGATGGTAGTGAGACGGGACAGAAAAACAAAAACAAAGACTAGGGCGTCCTTAACTTAAAGGTTCTGCACTCTCCAATTACCCAAGTATAGTCTCCTGAAAGAATTTGGGCAGTGGAGCATGTGACCAATCCCCCAACCGGGACACTAAACTGGAACCAGCTCGCACTCACGGGGCCCCCACTACCAGTATGCGGGTCAATCAAGACCATTTCACCAGGACGTCTCTGTCCCTTAGCTTCAGCTACCTCCCTCCCACCCACCTCCATGGATGGCCTCTCTGTTCCTCTTCCTCCTTCCCTTTCTTGCCACGTCCCAGCGCCTAGCTGGCTAACCCAGTCTCTGCTCTAGCGTCCAGGCTCGGGATTCACTTCGAGCGGAGCAGGGGGAACATGCCCGATACCGCATCCCGACGCTCCTCAAGAGGTACTGAGAATGTGGATGGGAGGTGAACACAGCCGAGTGGAAGGCGATGAGTGTTTGCAGCCCAACTCTCCCAAGTTCTTCTTGGCCAGTCCACCTGTCACGCGGGCTCGGGGATGTAGGAAGGTCCGGAGCTGGCCGTTTCCACCTTTCTGTTGCCAGGACTCAGAGGGACAGAGGAGGAGGAGAGGAGAGCCCCCGCCCCCGCCCCACCGCAAGAAACGCAGAATGGCTAGAAAGAAACACTGGGGAGTGTGGGGCGGCGGGTGCTCCGAGGCTCGCACTTATCCCCATGGCACGCGGGCACCCGGCCCGCTCTCCGAGAGAAGAGTGAAGTTGTGGCCAAGCAGACAGTGGAGGAA
Organism: Orcinus orca; assembly: GCF_937001465.1. Classification (NCBI taxonomy): domain Eukaryota; kingdom Metazoa; phylum Chordata; class Mammalia; order Artiodactyla; family Delphinidae; genus Orcinus; species Orcinus orca. The sequence goes on along the minus strand of NC_064564.1, from coordinate 75,568,802 downwards.
AGCGGCTCTGGGCACAGCGCGCAGGAAATGTGAAGGTCCTGGCACCGCAGGGGAGGAGACGGATCAAGTGATTCCCTAAAGCAGGCCAGGCCATCCGCCCGGGCAACCCAAAGTGCAGCCGGAACAAGTGTGTTGCCCCTGTCCCCGGCGCGTCACCCCACCGCCGCCAGTTAGCCCAGGGGACCTGCCACCGCAGTCGCCGCTGGGGGTCCTGACCCGAAGGTTCACCCAGCACCACCTCCCGCAGCGGCCCTTTGACAAAGGAGACTTCCCCGCCGCAGGTAGCGCGGGCTTTTATCCTCTGGAACTTTCTCCGCACAACTTTTTCAGGGTGGCGCTCGTCCCTGGGCCGCGCGGGCTCGGGCACGCGGACCTGGCCAGGGCGCAGCTCCGGCGCGAGGGACGCGCGCAGGGGACGAACCCGGAATCTGTGTCTTGTCCCACGACACCGCCCCCTCTGCCTACCACTCCCACGAAGGGACACTGTCCGCTGACCTGGACGCTGGTGGGCCTCGTAACCTGAAGAGTGTGTGTACCCGCCTGGCCGCCTGCCCGTGAGCCCCGCGCGCCTAACCCCGGCCGGCGACCGCCGCGCGCCCTGCGCTTCTAGCGGCTTCTGCCCAGAGGCATACTTCTCCCGGCTCTCCCTCCAACCGGCGTTCGCATCCGCACCCGAGAGTGACACCCCAAAATGGTACAGTACAACTCAAGGACTGAGAGGAAGCAACTAGCGTCGTCCCCCTCTCCAAAAAGCGCCCTCCCGTGTCCCTCCAGAACTCCTGAGAGGCATCAACACCTTCCCACAACTTTCTACGCCCAGGCCATTTGCAGCCCAACTGCGAACACGAACTCAGTAACTGCGCCCCGCCAACCTCTTTCCTCTTCGGCTGGGTGCGCTCCCCTCCCCCATCGCCCATCTGGCTGGAGTTGGCTGGACCGGGGAGACACGGTGCCTGCGGGCTCGCTTACCTCGCATGGTGTAGCCGCTCTCCCGCTCCGCGTAGTCATGAAGCTGCTCCCAGCCCGAACCCCGGAGAGCCCAAAAATCCCGCTCAGCACGAGTGAGGAAGGTAGTCGGCGAAGAGCTGCTCTGCCGAGAAAACCATCCCTTTAGGTGGACGCCGTGGCCGGAGGGTGACGTTTGCTGCCGCCGCTGCTATGTTAACAGTTTTGATGATGGTGGTGGTGACTGTTTTGATGGTTGTTTGGTTGTTTGTTTGTTTTCAGGAGGGGTGAAAAAAATGTGCTGGCTGGCTGGTGCCTGGGTTTTGTTTTGCTTTTGTTTTTCTTTTTTCTTTCTCTCCAATGTACTTGCTTTTTAAAAATGCCACCGCCTCCGGCTCAGAAGGTTTCTTTTGTGATCACTTGGACTGAGGAGGAGGAGGAAGGGCAGCAGCAGGAGGAGGAGTTGGTGGTGGTTTTGTTAGTTACAAAGAAGAGGGAGAAGGAGCAAGGGGAAAAAAAGGAAACAGAAAGAAGAGGAAGAAAGGCGGTGTGGATGGCAGAGCATGTGCGTTTTCACATGACATCTGTGCCTGTTAGCGGATCCACAATGTGAATTTTCACTGTTCAGTTACAGGAAGGAAGGGAGCGAGAGAGAAAGAGAGAGGAGAGAGATGGAGAGAGAGAGCCGAGAAGGGGCTTATACGCGAGGGCGGGTTTGGCTGGGACTTCCAGGCCCCGCCTCCTGTCAGCGCCGCCGCCAATCAGCGCCTGGCAGTTCTTGGAGGGGCTGGGACCACGGGGGAAAGGCTTGAAGGCGAAGGGCGGGGGATTAGGACACTGGAGCCGAAGGCGGCCGGGGCTGGAACTGGGCATTAGAGACTGTCCGAACTGGGCGGAGGAGGAGGAGAGGGACCGATAGAGTCGGGCAGATCTGCAGGTGACATTCACTTCCCATTCCAGGAGGAGGGAGGGGGCACTGACGAGTCCTTGGAAGGGAGGGACGCGGGGCTCTCCGGGTCCCTGGTTGCTTCCCTCTCTCGCAAAACCTGCGGGCCCCGAATAGTTAGTTGTGAATTTATGTCAGCTCTCCGCAGAGTCCATTTTCGGAAAACTTCGCGTGGCTGGCGGGGCTTTCCCCGGGCGGGACGCTTCAGTTTTAGTGGCAGAATAATGCAAATCAACTTTCATCACTTTGAGCACAACTAAAATGCCGTCCCATGCAAGTAGCCGTCCTCTTCCTTTAAAACCATCTTTTAGATGCTTCCTGCCCCAGTCCTAAAAACAAAATAAACAAAACAATGAGATCTCTTTTGCTTTTTAAAATTATTTTACAAAGTTTTAATGCTTTCTTTTATCGAAGAAATTGATTTTATCAGCATTTGGAGTTGCTAATAAACTGGCATTGGGCCATACGACTCAGTGATAACAGCCCCAATGGCAGTGTGGCTACCTTAGTGGTGCAAGGTAAAGGGCTGGCTGAGGCTACAAGGTATGATTGTGTGGTGCTATTGATGAAGTAAGTTTCAGGGCTTTAGCGGGGAGGAACTGTTTATTCTAGTTGCTACTAGAAGACATTTGTCTATTTAGAGGGGTCTGGCAATTAAACGTAGGTAGTTATCGTATTCCTGAGGTGAAAACTGTCATCTATGACCGTTTATTTGTATTGTGGTAAAAATCTAATGCATATATCAAAACTGTTCCTTTTCAAGTTTCCTCCTCTCATTGGACATACTACATAGATGATCACATTTACTTCCCATAGGGAACTTTGTAAATACTTTAACTGGTCACCCTAACAGACAGAGAGGTGAAAAATTTTGCCTAATCTACTCAGTCTTAAGGCATTGAGGCTTCTACTCTATAGCATACCTGTTGGCAGAGCAGGCCTCATCATTGTTTAGATACCTGAATAATTTGATTTTTACTGGTATTTATTTATATTACGTCATGTAACACAAAGTGCAATGTAGAATTGGCAATTATTTAGTTAATTAGATCACCCTACGCTGCCAAGTAGTCCCCCCCAACCCCGATTAAATAAAAATGGATTACTTTCTGAATCTTCACTAGTGTTAAATTGACTTAGCCTTGCTGTATGCACTTCCATTTGCAAGCCAATGTGTAATTTAGGAGAATTTTAGTATTAAGAGTGAAAGTTGATTGAGTCTTTAATGAAATGAAATGAACAAAAGGAAGTTACTGTTCAGAATAGTTATTCCCTTATAAATCTTTCCCCTAGATTTTGTAATTGACACAGTAGTTAACCTTTTAAGATAATATTTAAGCCTCCCTAGTTTTATCATTTTAATCAAGTAAAATATATTCATCATAACTACATTAAAGCTGAACTAAGTTATGCCTAATTTAGTTGCTTCATTAAAAATAACTGAATATAAAATAGTCAAGAAACAAATTGTGACTACATCATTTTAATTTTATGTGTTTCAAGCAGAGACACAGGAATATTGAAAATTCCAAAGCCTTTGTAAACATTATAATTATTATTGCTGTCATTATTTTAGATTTCTATGTCTCATTAAAGAGGAATTTCAAAGTTCAAGAATTTTAACTCTTTCATCTAGTCCTAAATTTCTAAACATTTACTGAACACTGAAATTTCCTTTTACTGCTATAATATCTGTAATTATTTTAAAACATAGTCAAAATATATATTAAAAGTACTTTTTTCTCCTTCTACATATTTTTATATATCCTTTGCTTTGTGGGTTTAACCAAGCATACTTTTGCTTAGAACTATATCACATATTTATTAATCTCTCCTGAACACTTTTGAAAAACTGTTAATTTGAAATAAAGACAATTATGTTACATTATTTTTTCAAAACTATGTATATTACATATATGGTCGTGCAAAGTATCTATTTTAGAGTGGAATAAATGTTGATCATTGGTTATAATGTGGTGATCTGGGACATTTTGCATCTTCCTAAAAATTAGAAAACCTAGTCTTGAGTGTTTCTATTAACTTTCAAATTATTTCAACTGAATGGAACCTATTTATGTAAAATAAATATTCAGGATTTAAATTAAAGAAATCAGCATTTTTCAAGAAGTCACGAAATACTTATCTATAATCTTATGTTTTTGTAACCCATCTGCCAGCAAATATCCATATGTCAAGTGGCATAATAATAATACATTAATATAATATCCTTGATCACGTGAAGCTCAGTGTCAGTAATTTTATTTGAATAATTATGGAACTGTCTGGTTTCCTATAAGCTTGAAACTCTGCTTTTGGCTCTGGGCCTGAAGGATGTTCTTAGTTGACAGCTAAATTTTGATAAGTTTAAATGATAATCAGTAAGTCACACAGACTGACTGTATTCAGTCTCAAGAATTGATATAGTTTCACTCAGGCTTGCCTGCTTACCTGCTTTCCCCATATATCACTACCCCTAAGGTTAGGCTGTATGCCCATGGAGTAATAATGACGAGAAATATCCTGACAGACCCAAAGGTCTAATATGAGCCAACCACTTAGGGTGACCGTGGCATTTAGGATTACACTATTTCAATCCTAAAATGCTTGGAACAAAATAGGAAGGAATTGTTCATTATATTCTGAGCTGGTCAGTCTATATATAGAGACTATTTTATTTTTGTTTTGTTTTGTTTTTTTAAAGGTTTATTATTTATTTAATTTATTTTTGGCTGCATCGGGTCTTAGCTGTGGCATGCAGGCTTCTCTCTAGTTGTGCCGTGCAGGTTTTCTCTTCTCTAGTTGTGGCACGCGGCCTCCAGGGCGCGTGGGCTCTCTAGTTGAGGTGTGAGCTCAGGAGTTGTGGTGTGAGGGCTTAGTTCCCCCGTGGCATGTGGGATTTTAGTTCCCTGACAAGGGATAGAAGCCGCATCCCCTGCACTGTAAAGCGGATTCTTTACCACTGGACCACCAGGGAAGTTCCAAAACTCTTTTAAATAACTCTGAATCTTGGGGGGATATTGGCAACACTGATATTACATTTAGAATGACTTAAAGATTGGGTGTTTTTAGCCCAGTTTAGGGAAGCTGTGTGGCTGTGAAAGTTGAAAGAGAGGTATAAAGCTGCCTTTAAATGTTGGAAAAGCCAGAAAAATATAAGAATTTTTAACGTTTGAACCTATTAAAAATGGAAAAGGTGAAGTACTGAATTCCCTGTTGCTGAAGGAATCTGAGAAAAGACTGAATGAAAGACTGGTAAAGATGCTCAAGTATACAGACTTTTCTACTAGGCTGAAAATTGTCCTGATTACCTCCAGTTTGTTCTGTAACTCTAAGTGTACTCACAGGTAGGCAGCAACCTCTGCCCCAGTAGCTGCAGCAGAGTTATGCTTCCCACTGAGAAGGTAGGCTCCTTGAGAGCAGGGGCCAGAATTTCCCTAAGGTTTGGAAGCGCTCCTGGTGTTTTATAGGCGCTTGGTAATTACTGGTTGAATGAATCCTTTCTACTCTTTGTCCACTGGATGTGAACCAGAAATGTAGCAAAGACCTGAATAAGATCTCTTCTTTCTTAGTCTCTAGTGAATAGGAGAGAGAGAAGAAGAGGGAGAGAGGGGAAAGGGGAGAGATTTTTTTTTTTTCATTTTAAATTCTCCTAATTTGGGGAAGAAAAAAAATGATGTTTGAGTTTGGTTACATAATCATAAAAGCAAACAAAATCTAGTTATTTTCATATTTATTACTAATTTCAATTTTATTCCCAGATGGAGAGTCTTCATAATCTTTCAGTACTTTAAATTTTGCTTCATTTTTAAGTATGGATGTAAATTCAACAAGTTTTCAGAATGAAAAAAGAGCAAATATTAAAAATGTTTAGCTGGGTCTTTTCACAATAAATTGGAAAAAGTGTTAAGGACCAAAACAAAATGAACCCCAATATGTGAGGGTAAGAGGTAAGTTTAAAAAGGGACCAATATACAGGTCAGGAAAAAAAGCTAGTATTTTTGGATGAGTTTCATGATCTATCAGGCTATCTAATTTCTATTTCTTTTTTTTTTTTTTTTTTGCGATACGCGGGCCTCTCACCGTTGTGGCCTCTCCTGTTGCGGGGCACAGGCTCCGGACGCGCAGGCCCAGCGGCCATGGCTCACGGGCCCAGCCGCTCCGCGTCATGTGGGATCCTCCCGGACCAGGGCACGAACCCATGTCCCCTGCATCGGCAGGCGGACTCTCAACCACTGCGCCACCAGGGAAGCCCTACTCTAACATTTTAATAGTGGTTAACTGCAGGAATTTGAGAGAGACAAAATAACATTTTGTGTCATACATTTTGTACTGTGATTTATTTACAAGAAGCAGATAATACTCTGTGTGTGTGTATGTCTTTGTGTGTAATGAAGAAGTTTTTTCAAGAGGACCGGAGGGGGGAAAAAGATGAGTACACGGAACTTCCTTTACCAAACTTGCTCTAAAGTCATTCCAATGAAAGCAGAATATTTTGGCACAGAAACAGATACATAATGGAGCGTTATCAGAGCATGCAGAAATTGATTTAAGACTATGAGGACTTTATATAAAAACCAAGGTAGAATTTCAGTTCAGATTGAAAAATATGATGCATTTTAATGTGATGGATAATGCCAGATTTCTCAGATCATATACAAAAATACATTTCAAATGAATTAAAGATTTAAATGACATATATAAGCAAATACATAAAATAACAGAATTATATTTTTGTATATACTTATATAATGTTTTGTATGGGGCAAACTTTTCTAAATTAGGAAACTCAGCTTTTATAAGGAAAAAATTAGATGTTTTTTCCTATACACAAATTAAGAAAATGAGTAATTTAAATGACAAAAGACCCCCAAAACAAAGTGAAAATACATACAATAGGCTGGAAAAAATATTGCTGCACAAATGATTAATAGTCTTTATAAACAAATGTATAGAAACTTACAAATGGATATGAATTAGACAAAAAACTCAAAACTGGAGTTGCTAGAGAATAAAGGGAAGCTGCTTAGCGGATTTTTTTTAACTTGATTTTCTTTGCTACAGGTGAACAATTTCTCTTTCATGTTTATATCTCAGTGCTGTTAGAAAGTCTGTTTCCAGATCACTTGACCATATTTAAAATGTCTTGTGTTTATTAAAATATGAATTAAAATGCAAATATAATATGTTATATAACTTCACCTTAGCTGTTGATGCACTGCAAAATTCATCTTCAATTTGCTACTACTCTCTATATTCCTGCTTTATTAATCCAAGCCACTGTCCCTCTCCTACCTAGATGGGTACCATGTTCTCAGAATTTGTCTCTTTACCTCCATTTGTGCCCCTTAGTCCATCAATTTTCCATCTGGCATCTAGAGAGGACTTTTAAAAATGTAACTCAAACAATCAATATTCCCTTGGTAAGACATTTCAGTGTCTTCCAATTGCATTTAGGAAATAACCCATACTTCTTTCTTTGGTTTAGAAAGAGGGTGCATACATACATATTCTGGTTTGCCATGGCATCCTGCATAATTATCAGAAGTGCCCCCTTTCATTCTCAAAAGTGTTCCAGTCTGAGCAATATAAAATATAGTTACCCTAGTTATAAAGCTCTGCTGGCTTAAAGGTTACATCCTCAGAGAAATCCTCCTTCATCGTATCACTTAAAAGAGCCCTCACTGATAATTCTTTATCAGAGCATCTCTTTGTGGTCTTTAACGCACATAGCAAATTTATGATTATTTTCTTTTCTTCTCTTATTATTATCTAATGAAGGAAGTACATTAATTTATATTTAATATTATTATTAGCCCCATGAAGCAGGGACTAAATCTCTGCTGTTTTTGTATTAGGTCATCAGGGCCTAGCACGTGCCTGACACTTAGCACATGCTTAAGAAACGTTTGTTCAATGAACCGATCCTTGGACTAATTATTGGGATTTTTTTTTTCAGTTTTTAATTTAAAATTTATTATAATGGGGTCTGTGCAAAAGGAGGGAGTGAAGGGTGGGGAACATGCAGGGACACAGGAACACGATGACATGGCCAGGGCCACAACTTCTGTCGTGGGGGTAGGGATGAAAAGAAAAGGCCAGGGCTGGAGCTGGGGTGGAAGAGGGAAGGGGGAGACACTGTGGCTGCATCCCCCCCACCCCCAGGAAGCATGTCTAGTCCCTGAATCTCCCCCATTTACCCTGGCCTCCTAAGATACCATCTCTTGTCCTGCCTCTGGCCCTAGTGGCTCCTTCTTTTGCTCCCTTTGACTTGTTTTCCTCCGACAGATTCTCAAGCAGGATGATGTTTAGGGCCTGACCCCAAACCACCCCGCCTTATGAAGGTACAGCCTTTTCCTTCCCTGTTTCTGCCCCTTCTCAGATCTCACCTTTCCCCCTCTCTGGGACAGAATCTTTGATTTCCCTCCTTCCTCTCCTCCCTCCCCCTGGAAAAAGAAATTAAAAAAGGACCAACTCCCCAGCAATGTAAATAATACTTTTTTTTTTCTCTTTGAAAACTTGTTTGTTTCACACATTTGCTGTGATGCCTCCATGTTGCATTATGGCCGCATTTAAAAAATGCATGGAATATTAAGTTTTTCTTTTCAAGAAAATTGACATATATAGTGATGATTAAGGGTATCAATTCTGGAGTAAAATAAAACAACAACAAAAATAAACAAAAATTGTTTTCTGTTCCCAGATCTGCTGTTTTCAGTGTGAGTTGGTATTTAACCTGCCTGAAACTCACTTGAAAAAAATATATATAATAGGCCTATAAACAAACTCAATAGAATAAAATGGGATATATTAACATAATGCTTCTCACATCATAATCATGCAAAAATCATCAACTATTGATACTTTTAAAAAAAAATTCCTTGTAGAAAAATTATTTTGTGACTTAGCAACAGTATATTTTTCAGTTCAGGTCAATTAGATTTTGTTTGCCCATAACACTTCCCAGCTATTTCTGAACAATCAATGAATGCACAAAATATAAACTAATTTAATATTTACCACATTATTTGTTATTTTCAATTTGATACTTCCCAACTGCTTTATGATACCTTTTTTTTCTCCTTCCTTATTTTGAATTAATAAATTCTGGAACATTTCATTTATTTTTCCTCTATTGGCATGCTTATTACACATCCTTTCACTATTCTTTTAGTAACTCCCACAAAGTGTAAACATGTGTTCTTGTATCATTAGAATGAATATAAGTTAGTTCTCTTACCACACTCCAGTCAATGCTGAGACTTTTGGACACTGAACTCTATTAACTGTCCTCAACCCTCCAGGTGCCATTAGTTATTATTGTCATGTATTTTAATTCTACATATATTTTAATACTCTTAAAATACTATTGTTATTTTGTATAGTCAGTATTCTTTCAGATTTGCCCCAAATTTAGCAAACATAATTTTTTCCTGCATTGCTGTGTTTCCCTTTGGGATAATTTTCCTTCTGCCTGAAGAACTACTTTTAGCATGCCCTTTCATGTAGGCTGCTTGATGAATGTGCTTAGTCTTTGATGATCCAGAAATTTCTATGTTGCTTCACGTTTGAAAGATATTTTCACTGGTTGCCAATTTTTTTTTCACACCATATTCATATCATTCCATTTTGTTCTGTCTTACATCTTTTCTGTTGAAGAGTTAGTTCTCAATCACGTGGTTATTCCTTGAAAAACAATGTACCCTTCTTTTTGGATCCTTTTTGTGATTTTCTCTGTCTTTGGTTTTCAGCTTTTTTACTGTGATGTATGTAGGTGTGGTTTTCTTTTCAATACCCCATCTGGGTTTGCAGCATCTCCTGAAACTATGGCTTGATATCTTTCATCAACTGGAAATTTTTTGACATTTATTCTTAAATATTGTTCTTGCCTCCTTCTGGAGGGAGATGATGCTATACATTTGTTAGAACTTTTGTTGCATCCCATATGTCCTTTTCACTCTTAAATGTATTTTTCTATTCTTTTTGCCCTTCAGGCTTCCATTAGGGTATTTTATACTTACCTAACTTCTAGTTCACTAATTCTTTCCTCAGCTATATCTGGTCTTCATGTTTGTTGTTAAACCTATCTACTGAGTTCTTTGTTTCAGTAATTGTATTTTTTTCAGTCCTTGAGTTTCTATTTGGTTCTTTTTTATAGGTTCCTGTTATCTGGTAAAGTCCTGCATCTTGTCACCTGTTTTCTTGAAATATGAATATATAGTTACTTTAAAGTCCATGTCTGATAATTCCAATATCTGGGTCATCTGTTAGCTTTATATATTGTTATTTACTCTCCAGAATTTTAAAATTGAAATTCTGAACACAGTCTGTAATTATACAGTTTCTGGGCAGTCTAAATGCTACTTTTTATGGTGGTATTTATCTTTCTCTGTTTCAGAAAAGGTTAGAATGGACAAAGAAAACAGAAGTGATGATAATTTTGAAGACTTGAGTTTGAAAAAAAATTTTGTTGAAAGGCATGTACACAGACCAAATGACTCAGGGCATTTTCCATTAAGATTAAAGAACTTCCTGTGTGTTTCCACTTCCCAAATATCAAAATTGTTACTGATATATTGCTGCATGTTTACAATATCACTAAAAATACTACTCTGTTTACAACTTACTCACCGAAGTCATACCATTTCTCAATACAAAATGCTGTTTTTAATCTCTTCTATTGCTCAAAGGAGTAGACGGGAATTGCATTTTGCTTTTTAAGACGTGAGATCTCATCCTTGGTACTTACTACCACATTTCTTTCCTTGAAATAAAGAATATGCAGCTAACTACAGCTACTTTAGGGACCAAGATTACAATCACCACGCCCCTCCCTTAAAATGAATCCACATACATGCCACGGGATCTCCCAGTTTGAATGTCTGGCAGACCTGGGGCCTGACAGCATTCTGATAAATGATGCACATACATAATTTGAAAATCTAAAGTGCATGGCAGAGATCAGGAGATGTTTGTGTTAATGAAAGCATGATTTTCTGGATCAAAGCAGACAAGGGAGGCCTAATTCTCTCAGATGAGGAGGGCTGCAGAATCTGTTTAGTGAATGAAAAGAGAGGTTGATGCAAGATGAGCTCTTTAAATAAGGGCAAAGTACTTTATCAATCCAAACCAATTTTCGAAAAGTCCATCCTCCTCTCTGGAGGGATACTGGGAGTAAAGGCATGAAATCAATATGCTTTTTAAAAACTCGAGGAAAGTATATCTTAATTCCCAAGTGGTATGCTTACAACCTCAGTCAGCTGGTATGAAAATCTGGAAAAAAAATCTTTGTTTTATTTGAATGTAAATTTTGTTCACATCAACAGCCAGGACTTAGAGGAGAGAGAGAGAAAAATATATGAGTGTGAGATAGAAGGTGAAAATAAAGTGTGAGAAAAGAAATGAGAATTCAGGGATAAAAAAGTTTTGAGAGAATGGGGGAAGGTATACATGTGTCTTTAATAAAGTGATAACTAATAATTATTCTGTATTTAGTGGAACATATTTCAGATTAGTCAGTCTGTGAAAAATAAGGAAAAGTTGGGCTGGAATAAAGATGGAGAACAGAAAAGGAAGAAGAAGGGAGGAAAGAATGGGAGGAGGGCAAGGGCAGTGGAAACTTTCATTGTTTGTTTAGCTGTGCTTATTGGCTTCTGTGAAGGGAAACTGATTACTTAGGACTGGAGTTGATTGCCTGGTTTCCTGAGGAGTAGTACCTGGGTTTTTGTTTGTTTGTTTGTATTTTGGCAATTCAGTACCAAAAATTTCCTCGCAATGGCCCCCCTAAGTTACCAGTCCCTATCTTTGACCACTTTGATCTACCATGGGAAAAGGGAGTGATGGGCTTTTCTGCTTACGTTTATATGCAACATGTAAATATGAAACTAATATTACAGGGCAATGTTCACAGTCCCCCAAAAAAAGTTTCACAAAGGACTTTGTTTTTCTTTACTGCAAACTAAAACATAGCCATTAATTAAGTTGTTTTATGAGCTTTTTTTTTCTTTTAGGTTTTGGTAAAGTTAATATTGTTCATTTGGAAATTACTTAAGCTTAATAATAAAATTAGTACTATGAGACAGCTACTATCTTAAAAAAAGACGAAAAAAATTTCAAACACCAGTGAGTTTACAGAACTTATGAAACATTCAAGTGAAACTTTTTTTTTTCATTTGACAGGTTTGTTACCGCTCAGAGTGTAGTAGAAATAGAAAAAAAAAGTTGTTTTTTAGAAGAATTAATTTTTGCTGGTCACAAGTCTCAAAGCTCTATGTAATCAAGGTAGAGCAAAAAAGTATGGCATTGAATATAATTGATTATGTCATATTTTAACACATGTGCAGGTGTGTCCCCAGAGAAGGCTAGGATGATTTCATGTATTTAAACTCAAGGTAAGTTGATAAACAGTTGTAGGTATTTGCTTAGATCTCTTGCATCTGCTATCTTTGCTTCTGGGTATACTGGAAGGATATAAATGAAATGGTAAGTGGAGGGGTTCAGGGCAACAAGCTATGTGTTCTTCTCCCCACTCCAAGGAGTGGGTTGCATTCATTTCCTGTCCCAACAGATTTAGAAATGGAAGAACAAGTGTCCAGCAGAGGGTGCAGTGCTGGAGTCAGGAGGGCTGGACCTCGTTTAGCAACCACCTTAAACCTACTGGTTAGATGGAGCCAGAGAATCTGACTACACTGCGGTGATGATAATACTTAAAAGGTGCCAGCACCTTCCCTTACCTAGGGAGCTAACTGCAGACCACCAAATAAATATTTTAACTTCAAGCCCACTGAGCTCAAAATTAACTATACAAAACCAACCATACTCATCTGCCTTAACAGTTGTTATTTAATTAATTTTTAAAATTAAAGTAGAGCATGTATGAATGAAGAGCTATCAGGGAAATATCAATAAGCTATTAATTTTTCATAGTTGCCTTCAATCAAGGGTAGTTTATTACCTTATATCTCATATTTCTCACGTTACCTGTCTCTAGAGTCAATTTTTTTTTTTCCTGATTCATTCTATGTTTGTTTCCTTTAAATGCTGAAATAGCTAGATCTTTAGCAACCTGCCTGCACACTGATATTTTTGCCTTGGTAGGCTACCTCTTGTGGGCAATAATAGATCCTTACATTAGCTCTCAGAAAGATCTACAGTCTCCAAAGAAGAGTTTTTTTTCCCTAAAGGACTAAAGAACTTGGCAATGACAAAAGGATAGTAAATGGAAACATTAAGATACCTAAGGAAAAGGCAAAAAGGTTTTGATCCTGTGGACTTTGATGAGTGGGCAATCTCAGTGCCTGTAAGGATCCTGGACTTGATAGAAAAATGTGGATCATGTAGTTACAAATGAATGAGATGAAACTCTAGGGAGGAAAAAAGGAATTATTTTTAAGAAGCAGACATTATGGGCTTCCCTGGTGGCGCAGTGGTTGAGAGTCCGCCTGCCGATGCAGGGGACACGGGTTCGTGCCCCGGTCCGGGAGGATCCCACATGCCGCGGAGCGGCTGGGCCAGTGAGCTATGGCCACTGAGCCTGCGCGTCCGGAGCCTGTGCTCCGCAACGGGAGAGCCCACAACAGTGAGAGGCCCGGGTACGGCAAAAAAAAAAAAAAAAAAAAAAAAAAAAAGCAGACATCATGAAGCCATTACTATATTTACAGGTTTTTTCATTCATTTAAAAATTCAATGAATATAGATTTAAGTAAAATCTGCCATTTCATTCACCTATGTATTTCAACAGAGATCAAACCTTGAGTAAATTCTATTACAAAGACAATAAAAATTGCTAAAATTCAAATGTTTACTTAACTAGGAATGTTTCTATAAAATATTCTAAGATATACATAAGCCTGCAAAATCATTGTTCTATATAATTTTGCTTTTAAATTTATAAGAATATTACAAAAATACTTTAAAATCAAAAAATTAAGCCAACTAAATAAAAAACAAAACTTGAATTTACTGGAAAGATGATTTCATGAACCACATTAAAATTATTATTTTTAACAGAATATTTTTTAGAGCAGTTTTAGGTTTACAGAAAAATGCGCAGATAGTAGAGTTCTCATATGTCTCTCTTCCCCCATTCTCATAACAGTTTCTCCTTTTAATAATATCTTGCATTTGTGTGGTAATTTTTTTACAACTAATGAAACAATATTAATACATTATTATGAGCTAAAAGCCATAGTTTACATTAGGGCTCCTCTTTGTGTTGTACACTCTATGGGTTTTAACAAATGTGTAATTACATGTATTCATTATTACAGAACAGTTGCACTATCCTAAAAATCATACAGAATAGTTTCATTATCCTAAAAATCCCCTGTGCACCACCTATTCATTTCTCTCTCCCTTTCCCCCCACTCTGAATCCATGGCAACCACTGACCACTTTACTTTGAGAATTTGAAGAAATGTCCACAGCCACCCCAACCTTCAGCAACCACCACCCCGATCCGTCAGCAGGCATCAACATCGAGGCAAGACCCACCACCAGCAAAAAGATTATTATGATGTGCTGAAGGCTCAGACGATGGTCTGCATTTTTTAGCAATAAAGTATTTTTAAATTAAGGTATATACATTTTTTCCTAGACATAATGCTATTGCACATGTAGACTACAGAAAAGTATAAATGTAAGTTTTATATGCATTGGGAAACCAAAAACTTCATGTGACTCACTTGATCACAATATTCACTTTATTGCAGTGGTCAGGAACCAAACCTGCAGTATCTCCAAGGTATGCTGGATGTGAAAGCTCCCGATATTCAATTATGATGAGTCTTAATCTGTTTCTTGACACAACTCCTCTCACCCATTCCTCCCTGTTTATGGTTTACTGAAATTCTAATTGTCAAGGAAAGGCTATTCTGTGGTATATCAGTGTGATCAGGATTCTGTGGGTTGTAAGTGATACAAGTATCACTCAAACACTCAAGAAAATAGCACTAGTTTGAGAAAAACAGAATTTAGTAGCTTATGGCCAGAATGAGTACAGTTGGGTTTAGGACCTCACATAATATCATTTCCATCTTTCAAATCTGCCTTATTATGTGTTAACTTCCTTTTCAGGTACCCAGGAGGTGGTAAAGATAGTCACCAGATATTCTTGCCTATGTTCTACCACCTGAGCGAACTCAATGCAAATAGAGTATCTCTTCTAACAGTTTAGCAAAAGTCCCAGATCTGCTTGGCTTGCATCATGTTCCCAACCTTGAATCAGTGATGTGGGTCTGGAGTAGGTCCTTGTAGAACTTCAAGGGGGTGAAGGAATTGTGGAATTACCACTGGAATTATGTGGGAGGAGAATTTCACCAAATGAAAACTGGGTTTGGCAGGCAAAATAGCACAAGCATATGTATATTATACATTCCTGTAGGGACTCCTTTTGTAGCCCTTTCTAAGGGACAATGCAGAACAGAAGGACAGTAAAACAATCTCAGCTATTTCCATTTGCTCTCCCCTGAGAGGAGGAAGAACTCCTGAGCCAACTGCTGCTGCCATATGATTTATAGGGGAGCCACCCTTGTGGACAGAGAGTAGCTGTCACAGCCTGGTCCAATTCCACCTCATTTCCCTGAATTTCCACTTGGAACTCTCTATAAGTAAGGATGGTGTTTGTAAATCACAGAAAGACCATTAACAGTGGATGAATTAAATAGGGAGGGTTTTTTTGTTTTTGTTTGTTTCACATTATAAGAATGCCAGAGGTAAGCCAGCCAGTACAGTGTCTCCATGATTCCATCAGGAACATAGGTGTCTTTTATCTGTTCCCAGGAATTATAGGATACTATATAGTTTTTGTCCTCATGCTTTTTCCCTGGGGATCTCAAGATATTTTTCCTACCTCCTACATTACATCAGGAACAAGTGGAAAGAAGAGGGCAAAAGGTGCATGCCAGCTCACTGTCCTCTCTGAGAGAGAGAAAAGGGGCCCTTGGCAGGGAGGAACTGGCCTGGCGCTATCAATGGGCCTTGGTGTTGCTAGGAGCTGGCCTGGCACTCACAGCTAGGCCTTGGCAACCAAAGGCACAGCACTAGAGATACCAGAATTATAGACAGGGTTGAAGAGAAAAGGAGTGAAAATAAAACCTCTGACTATTCACAAGTTGGGCTAGACTTGACCTTCCTCCACAGTGTACTACCCAAGTGGACCACTGTAAATATGGCTGAAAAAATTAAATTAACTCTGTCTGGATTATGTAAATAGTCTCAGAGAAAGCAAACTGAGAGAGCAAATGGCAAAACTGTGAAATACAGTTATATTTGCAAACATGAGAACCTAGTTTTGACATTTTCTTAAATAACCAAGATTTATTCTTTAAAAATCTAAATAACACAAGTGATACATAAACACATATGCATTATGAAAAATTCAAATAATTTAAAGTGTAGAGGGTAAAAATTACAACCCCCTTTCCCTTCCTCCACAATCCTCTCCTTTCACCAGCAGGAACCACTGCTAAAATATTAGTGCATTTATTAGAAAACACTTCACTTTACATTTATACTCATAAATTTTAGACGTGAGATCAAGATGGCACAGTAAGAGGATGTGGCGCTCACCTCTCCCATGAACACATCAAAAATACATCTACGTATGGAACAATTCTCATGGAAAACCAACTGGAAACTGGCAGAAGGATTCCTGTACAACCAAGGCTGTAAGAAAGTTACATACGTAATTGAGGAGGAAGGGAAGAAAAGCGATCAGGTTGGGACCTGTGCCCCGGGACGGGAATCAGAGGAAAAGAGAAATTACACAAGTGAGCACTCGACCTGGGCAGTAAGTGGGTTGAGCCACAGAGTGGGCATCCCAGTCCTGGGGTCCTAGGTGTAGGGGATAAGCACCCTTGGCTGCTTGGAGAACTGCTGGGACAGACAGAAAAGCTAGAGAAGCCTAGACTCCATTCATGAGGTGCACTCGGGTGCTGGCTTGCCACCAGGCAGGGCAGAGAGAGGCCTGCCCTAATGGCTGCTGCCTTGTTGTGTTCCCCATCCCTAGCCGAGCAAACACGCTGGCCCTGCTCACTCTATGCCACAGCTTGGCACTGGACATGGGGCAGCCAGCACCTGAGAAAAGACTTAATCTAGGGACAGAGGCAACCCAGGGGCCCAGCGTGTAGCCCAGGTGGAGCAGTGGCAACCATTGTTGGCGCTGACTCAAACAGCATCACAGAAGCAGCCCAGACTTCTGATGGCAGCACAGCTGCTGGAATTCCCACAACTCCCTCGCTGTGCTCCCCAGGCCCAACTAATTGAACACTCCAGCCCTGCCTACTCCATGCCACAGCCTAGCACTAGATCTGGGTGAAGATGCAACCATGGGCTGCTTCTGAGTGGAGCCACAGACACCTACATAGGTGGAGCATCAGATCTGTGTAAGTGCAGGAGCCCCACTTGCTTCAGCACTCCCCTCCTTTGAGGCAAAGATCCCAGAGCAGGGAGGAGGGAAAACACACACTTAAAGAGAACAGACCCAGCTTGAGCCCATCCCTGGAGCCTGAGAGGGTGGTGACGGCCACTGAGAAGAGAGGAAATCACGCCTCACACCCTGTGCAGGCTTTAGCTCTTCCATTACGAGCCACACCACTTACCAGGGTGATAGCTGCCAGCACACCTTGAAGGAGGATGTGTCTGGCATCCACATCAAATCCAGCTCTCCCACTGAAGGCACTGGGCACGCACAGTCTGCACAGTGATGCTCCCACATAAGAACACTCTTTCAAGACCACAGTAGATAACCGTTTCAACCAAATTCATAGAGACAGAGAAAGTTAAGTGAAATAAAAAGGCAGAGGAACTACTCTCAATTGAAAGAGCAAAAGAAAACCCCTGAGAAAATAAATAATGAAACAGAAACACCAATCTACCAGATAAAGACTTCAAAACATTGGTAATAAAAATGCTAACCGAATTAGAAAAGAGAATTGATCCAAACACAAATTAGTTTAACAAGGAACTAGAAAATATAAAGAAGATCGAATCAAAAATACATAATTCAATATCTGAGATAAAAATCACTCTAGAAGCAATGAACAGCAGACTGTGACACAGAAGAATGCATACGTGACCTGGAAGATAGTATAATGGAAATCACCCAATCAGAACAGCAGACAGAAAGACTAAAGAAAAAAATATATATATGAATGCAACATACAAGAGTTCTTGGATAACATCAAATATGCCACCATTCACATTATAGGGGTTCTGGAAGGAGAAGAGCGAGAAGGGTATCAAAAACGTATTTGAAGAAACTATGGCTAAAAACTTCCCAGACCTAAAGAAGGAAACAGATATCCAGGTACAGGAGCACAGAGGGTCCCAAACGATCCCACACCAAGACATATCATAATTAAAATGGCAAAAGTTAAAAATAAAGAGAAAATTCTAAAGGCAGCAAGTTAAAAATAAAGAGAAAATTCTAAAGGCAGCAAGAGAAAAACAGAGTCTTATACAAGGGAATCTCCATAAGGTTATCAGCTGATTTGTTTGCAGAAACTTTGCAGGCCATAAGAGAGTGGTATGATCTATTCAAAGTTCTGAAAGGGGAAAATCTACAACCTAGGATACTCTACCCAGCAAGATAATCATTTAGAATAGAAGGAGAGAGAAAGAATTTCTCAGACAAGCAAAAACTAAAATAATTCATCAATAATAAACCTACCCTATAAGAAATGTTAAAGGATCTTCTCTAAATGGAAAAGAAGTAAGAATATACAGGAAAGGGAAAATCCCAACAGGAAAAGCAAATATATAGTAAGGATTGAAGATAACTTAATTAAGATCACTTAGATTAAAAGACAAAAAATTTAAAAGTAACTATAACTACAATAAACAGTAAAGGGATAAGCATGACGATGTAATATATGACATCAAAAACAAAATGTGGGGGAGGGGAGTAAAAAATGTAGATCTTTTAGAATGTGTTAGAACTTAAACAACTATCAGTTTAAATCAAGTTGATATTATTAGCGGTCAACATATATGAATCCCATGGTAACCACAAATCAAAAACCTGCATTAGATACACAACCAAACATAAAAAAGGAACTCAAGCACATTACAAAAGAAAATCATCAAACCACAATGGGAGAAACAAAAAGAAAAAGAAATAAACAGAGAAGAACTACAAAAACAACCGGAAAACAAGTAATAAAATGTTAATGAGTACATACTTATTAAAAATCACTTTACATGTCAGTGGACTAAATGTTCCATTCAAAAGACATAGGGTGACTGATTGGTCAATATGCTGCCTACAAGAAACTCACTTCGGGGCTAAAGACACATGCAGATTGAAAGTGAGGGGATGGAAAAAGATATTTCATGCAAATGGAAACAAGAAAGTGGAGATAGCAATACTCATGTCAGACAAAATAGATTTTAAAACAAAGGCTATAACAAAAGACAAAGAAATTATGTAATGATATTAATTACATTACATTAATTATGTAATGATATTATGTAATGATAAAGGGATCAATACAAGAAGAGGATATTACATACTTTAACATATACGCACCCAAGAGAGGCGCACCTAAATATATAAAGCAAACACTAAGAGACATAAAGGCAGAAATTGACAATAATACATTAATAGCAGGAGACTTTAACATCCTATTGACATCAATGGACAGGTCATCCAGACAGAAAATAAATACAGCAACAGTGGTTTTAAATGAAACATAGACCTGTTGTACTTGATTGATATCTACAGGACATTACATCCCAAAACAGCAGAATACATATTCTTTTCAAGTGCACATGGAATGTTCTCGATCATGTACTAGGTCACAAGAAAAGCTTCAACAGATTAAAGAGGATAGAAGTTATATCAAGCATTTTTTTTCTGACCACAATGGTATAAAACCAGAAATCAACTACAGAAGGAAAAACAGGAACAGAACAAACACGTGGAGATTAAACAACATGCTACTAAAAATCCAGTGGGTAAATGATTAAATCAAATAGGAAATCAGAAAATATCTCGAGACAAATGAAAATGGAAACACAACTTTCCAAAACCTATGGAATGCAACAAAAGCGGGTCTAAGAGGGAAGTCCATAGTGATACACACCATCCTCAAGAAACAAGAAAAATCTCAAATAAACAACCCAACCTACCACCTAAAAATTTGAAAAAGAAGAACAAAGCGCAAAGTCAGCAGAAGGAAGGAAATAATAAAGATCAGAGAGGAGATAAATACAATAGAGATAAAAAATAGAAAATAACAATGAAACCAAGAGCTAGTTTTTTGGAAAGGTAAACAAAATTGATAAATCTTTAACCAGCTCACCAAGAAGAAAAGACAGAGGACCCAAATAAAATAAGAAGTGAAAGAGGAGAAATAACAACTGATACCGTAGAGATACCAAATATCATACTCATAAATTTTATTTTCTTTTATATGTTTATATAAATGTGTCTGTGTATATATTATATTACATTATACACATATAATGTATATGATATTCTACAAATTGCTTTTTTTCCCATAGCAAGTAAAGCTACTGGGTCTAAAGCTTAACATTTAACATTTGGGAGATATGGCCAGGCTCCAAAATGTCCTTCTCCAATTTCGATTACCACAAATAATCTATGAAAGTATTTATTTCCCTTATCCTCACCAACCTAGAGTCATTCTTCAGTTTTTAGCACTTGTAATCCACTGTTGTTTTAATTTGCATTTCTTTGATTGCTACTGAGGTTGAAGAACTTTCTATGTGTTTATGGGCTTTCAGGAATTTTTGTTCTATATATCATTTATCTTTATCATTTCCTTGCTGACTTGTTGGGGCCCCTTTTATGGTATGGACATTAATCCTTTGTTACAAACAAATAAGTTGTAAACATTTTTTCTCTGTCTGCAGCATATCATTTAATCTATTTTGGTGTCTTTTTGGTAAGAGATTTTTTTATGTAATGACTGTAAAAAGATTGTCCTTTTAGCTTCTGGGTTTTGTGTCTTTTAATGAAGGTTTTCCTTATCCCCATGATTGTATGAATATTTTCTATTTTATTTTCATACTTTATAGTTTGACTTTGGCTTGGCTCAGAATCTGAACTCTTATTATTTGCTGTGGTGTAGGTAGGAATGTGATCTATCTTCCTAGGTGGTGTATGGAGTCAAAATGTGTGGGTTCATTTTCCAGCTCTGCTATTTGCTTGTAGTTCTAAATTACTAGACTCGGGGAATGAGAGGAAGATGGCGGAAGAGTAAGACGCAGAGATCACCTTCCTCCCCACAGATACACCAGAAATACATCTACACGTGGAACAACTCCTACAGAACACCTACTGAAGGCTGGCAGAAGACCTCAGACCTCCCAAAAGGCAAGAAACTCTCCACGTACCTGGGTAGGGCAAAAGAAAAAACAGAGACAAAAGAATAGGGACGGCACCTGCACCAGTGGGAGGGAGCTGTGAAGGAGGAAAAGTTTCCACACACTAGGAAGCCCCTTCGGGGCGGAGACTGCGGGAGGCGGAGGGGGGAGCTTCGAAGCCGCGGAGGAGTACACAGCAACGGGTGCGGGGGGCCAAGCGCAGAGATTCCCGCACAGAGAATCGGTGCCGACCGGCACTCACCAGCCCGAGAGGCTTGTCTGCTCACCCGCCGGGGCGGGCGGGGCTGCGAGCTGAGGCTCTGAGGCTCGGGTTTCGGTTTCGGACGGAGCGCAGGGAGAGGACTGGGGTTGGCGGCTTGAACATAGCCTGAAGGGGTTAGTGCACCACAGCTAGCCGGGAGGGAGTCCGGGGAAAAGTCTGCACCTGCAGAAGAGGCAGGAGACTTTTTCTTCCCTCTTTGTTTCCTGGTGCGTGAGAAGAGGGGTTTAAGAACGCTGCTTAAAGGAACTCCAGAGACGGGCGCGAGCCGCGGCTAAAAGCGCGAACCCCAGAGACGGGCGCGAGCCGCGGCTGAAAGCGCGGACCCCAGAGACGGGCGGGAGACGCTAAGGCTGCTGCTGCCGCCACCAAGGGGCCTGTGTGCGAGCACAGGTCACTCTCCACACCCCTCTTCCGCGGAGCCTGTGCAGCCCGCCACTGCCAGGTTCCCAAGATCCAGGGACAACTTCCCCGGGAGAACGCACGGCGGACCTCAGGCTGGTGCAAAGTCACGCCGGCCTCTGCCGCCGCAGGCCCGCCCCGCACTCCGTGCCCCTCCCTCCCCGCCGGCCTGAGTGCGCCAGAGCCCCCGAATCAGCGGCTCCTTTAACCCCGTCCTGTCTGAGCAAAAAACAGATGCCCTCCAGCGACCTACACGCAGAGGCAGGGCCAAATCCAAAGCTGAGCCCCCGTGAGCTGTGAGAACAAAGAAGAGAAAGGGAAATCTCTCCCAGCAGCCACAGAAGCAGCGGATTAAAGCTCCAAAATCAACTTGATATACCCTGCATCTGTGGAATATCTGAATAGACAACCAATCATCCCAAATTAAGGAAGTGGACTTTAGGAGCAAGATCTATGATTTTTTTCCCTTTTCCTCTTTTTGTGAATGTGTATGTGTATGCTTTTGTGTGAGATCTTGTCTGTAGAGTCTTGCTTCCACCATTTGTCCTAGGGTTCTATCCGTCCATGGTTTTTTTAAAAATTTTTTTCTTAATAATTAATTTTAATAACGTTATTATACTTTACCTTCTTTTTTTTTCTTTCTTTCCTTCCTTCCTTCCCTCCTTTAGACAACGAATAATCCCAAATTGAGGAGGTGGTCTCTGAGAGCAAGATTTATGATTTTTCCCCCTTTACCTCTTTTAGTGAGGGTGTATGCGTATGCTTCTGTGTAAGATTTTGTCTGTATAGCTTTGCTTCCAACATTTGTCCTAAGGTTCTATCCGTCCCTTTTTTTTTCTAAATAAGAATTTTTTAATTCAATAACTTTATTATACTTTATTTTATTTTTACTGTATCTCTTTCTGTCTTTTTTCCTTCTTTCCCTCCTTCCTTTCTTCCTCCCTCCCTCCCTCCTTTCTTTCCTTCTTGCCTTCTTTCCTTCTTTCTTCCTTCCTTCCTTCCTTCCTTCCCTCCTTTCCTTCTTTCTTTCCTCATACTTCTACTAATTCTCTCTACTTTTTCTCCCTTTTATTCTGAGCCGTGTGGATGAAAGGCTCTTGGTGCTCCAGCCAGGAGTCAGGGCTCTGCCTCTGCGGTAGGAGAGCCAACTTCAGGACACTGGTCAACAACAGACCTCCCAGCTCCACATAATATCAAACGGCGAAAATCTCCCAGAGACCTCCATCTTAACACCAGCACCCAGCTTCACTCAACGACCAGCAAGCCACAGTGCTGGACAACCTATGCCAAACAGCTAGCAAAACAGGAACACAACCCCATCCATTAGCAGAGAGGCTGCCTAAAATCATAATAAGGCCACAGACACCCCAAAACACACCACCAGACGTGAACCTGCTCACTAGAGAGACAAGATCCAGCCTCATCCACCACAACACAGGCACTAGTCCCCTCCACCAGGAAGCCTACACAACCCACTGAACAAACCTTAGCCACTAGAGACAGACATCAAAAACAGCAGGAACTACGAACCTGCAGTCTGCAAAAAGGAGACCCCAAACACAGTAAGATAAGCAAAATGAGAAGACAGAAAAACACACAGCAGATAAAGGAGCAAGATAAAAATGCACCAGACCTAACAAATGAAGAGGAAATAGGCAGTCTACCTGAAAAAGAATTCAGAATAATGATAGTAAGGATGATCTGAAATCTTGGAAATAGAATGGACAAAATGCAAGAAACAGTTAACAAGGACCTAGAAGAAATAAAGATGAAACAAGCAACGATGAACAACACAATAAATGAAATTAAAAGTACTCTAGATGGGATCAATAGCAGAATAACTGAGGCAGAAGAACGGATAAGTGACCTGGAAGATAAAATAGTGGAAATAACTACTGCAGAGCAGAATAAAGAAAAAAGAATGAAAAGAACTGAGGACAGTCTCAGAGACCTCTGGGACAACATTAAACGCACCAACATTCGAATTATAGGGGTTCCAGAAGAAGAAGAGAAAAAGAAAGGGACTGAGAAAATATTTGAAGAGATTATAGTTGAAAACTTCCCTAATATGGGAAAGGAAATAGTTAATCAAGTCCAGAAAGCACAGAGAGTCCCATACAGGATAAATACAAGGAGAAATACGCCAAGACACATATTAATCAAACTGTCAAAAATTAAATACAAAGAAAGCATATTAAAAGCAGCAAGGGAAAAACAACAAATAACACATAAGGGAATCCCCATAAGGTTAACAGCTGATCTCTCAGCAGAAACCCTACAAGCCAGAAGGGAGTGGCAGGACATACTGAGAGTGATGAAGGAGAAAAACCTGCAGCCAAGACTACTCTACCCAGCAAGGATCTCATTCAGATTTGATGGAGAAATTAAAACCTTTACAGACAAGCAAAAGCTGAGAGAGTTCAGCACCACCAAACCAGCTTTACAACAAATGCTAAAGGAACTTCTCTAGACAAGAAACACAAGAGAAGGAAAAGACCTACAATAACAAACCCAAAACAATTTAAAAAATGGGAATAGGAACAGACATATCGATAATTACCTTAAATGTAAATGGACTAAATGCTCCCACCAAAAGACACAGATTGGCTGAATGGATACAAAAACAAGACCCATATATATGCTGTCTACAAGAGACCCACTTCAGACCTAGAGACACATACAGACTGAAAGTAAGGGGATGGAAAAAGATATTCCATGCAAATGGAAACCAAAAGAAAGCTGGAGTAGCAATTCTCATATCAGACAAAATAGACTTTAAAATAAGGACTATTAAAAGAGACAAAGAAGGACACTACATAATGATCAAGGGATCGATCCAAGAAGAAGATATAACAATTGTAAATATTTATGCACCCAACATAGGAGCACCTCAATACATAAGGCAAATACTAACAGCCATAAAAGGGGAAATTGACAGTAACACATTCATAGTAGGGGACTTAAACACCCCACTTTCACCCATGGACAGATCATCCAAAATGAAAATAAATAAGGAAACACAAGCTTTAAATGATACATTAAACAAGATGGACTTAATTGATATTTATAGGACACTCCATCCAAAAACAACAGAATACACATTTTTCTCAAGTGCTCATGGAACATTCTCCAGGATAGATCATATCTTGGGTCACAAATCAAGCCTTGGTAAATTTAAGAAAATTGAAATTGTATCAAGTATCTTTTCTGACCACAACGCCATGAGACTAGATATCAATTACAGGAAAAGATCTGTAAAAAATACAAACACATGGAGGCTAAACAATACACTACTTAATAACGAAGTGATCACTGAAGAAATCAAAGAGGAAATAAAAAAATACCTAGAAACAAATGACAATGGAGACACAACGACCCAAAACCTATGGGATGCAGCAAAAGCAGTTCTAAGAGGGAAGTTTATAGCAATACAAGCCCACCTTAAGAAGCAGGAAACATCTCGAATAAACAACCTAACCTTGCACCTCAAGCAATTAGAGAAAGAAGAACAAAAAAACCCCAAAGCTAGCAGAAGGAAAGAAATCATAAAAATCAGATCAGAAATAAATGAAAAAGAAATGAAGGAAACAATAGCAAAGATCAATAAAACTAAAAGCTGGTTCTTTGAGAAGATAAACAAAATAAACCACTAGCCAGACTCATCAAGAAAAAAAGGGAGAAGACTCAAATCAATAGAATTAGAAATGAAAAAGTAGAGGTAACAACTGACATTGCAGAAATAAAAGAGATCATGAGAGATTACTACAAGCAACTCTATGCCAATAAAATGGACAATCTGGATGAAATGGACAAATTCTTAGAAATGCACAACCTGCCAAGACTGAATCAGGAAGAAATAGAAAATATGAACAGACCAATCACAAGCACTGAAATTGAAACTGTGATTAAAAATCTTCCAACAAACAAAAGCCCAGGACCAGATGGCTTCACAGGCGAATTCTATCAAACATTTAGAGAAGAGCTAACACCTATCCTTCTCAAACTCTTCCAAAATATAGCAGAGGTAGGAACACTCCCAAACTCCTTCTACAAGGCCACCATCACCTTGATACCAAAACCAGACAAGGATGTCACAAAGAAAGAAAACTACAGGCCAATATCACTGATGAACATAGATGCAAAAATCCTCAACAAAATACTAGCAAACAGAATCCAACAGCACATTAAAAGGATCATACACCATGATCAAGTGGGGTTTATTCCAGGAATGCAAGGATTCTTCAATATACGCAAATCTATCAATGTGATAAACCATATTAACAAATTGAAGGAGAAAAACCATATGATCATCTCAATAGATGCAGAGAAAGCTTTTGACAAAATTCAACACCCATTTATGATAAAAACCCTGCAGAAAGTAGGCATAGAGGGAACTTTCCTCAACATAATAAAGGCCATATATGACAAGCCCACAGCAAACATCATCCTCAATGGTGAAAAACTGAAAGCATTTCCACTAAGATCAGGAACAAGACAAGGTTGCCCACTCTCACCACTCTTATTCAACATAGTTTTGGAAGTTTTCGCCACAGCAATCAGAGAAGAAAAGGAAATAAAAGGAATCCAAATTGGAAAAGAAGAAGTAAAGCTGTCACTGTTTGCAGATGACATGATCCTATACATAGAGAATCCTAAAGCTGCTACCAGAAAACTACTAGAGCTAATCAATGAATTTGGTAAAGTGGCAGGATACAAAATTAATGCACAGAAATCTCTGGCATTCCTATATACTAATGATGAAAAATCTGAAAGTGAAATCAAGAAAACACTCCCATTTACCATTGCAACAAAAAGAATAAAATATCTAGGAATAAACCTACCTAAGGAGACAAAAGACCTGTATGCAGAAAATTATAAGACACTGATGAAAGAAATTAAAGATGATACAAATAGATGGAGACATATACCATGTTCTTGGATTGGAAGAATCAACATTGTGAAAATGACTCTACTACCCAAAGCAATCTATAGATTCAATGCAATCCCTATCAAACTACCATTGGCATTTTTCACAGAACTGGAACAAAAAATTTCACAATTTGTATGGAAACACAAAAGACCCCGAATAGCCAAAGCAATCTTGAGAATGAAAGAAGGAACTGGAGGAATCAGGCTCCCTGACTTCAGACTATACTACAAAGCTACAGTAATCAAGACAGTATGGTACTGGCACAAAAACAGAAAGATAGATCAATGGAACAGGATAGAAAGCCCAGAGATAAACCCATGCACATATGGACACCTTATATTTGATAAAGGTGGCAGGAATGTACATTGGAGAAAGGACAGCCTCTTCAATAAGTGGTGCTGGGAAAACTGGACAGGTACATGTAAAAGTATGAGATTAGATCACTCCCTAACACCATACACAAAAATAAGCTCAAAATGGATTAAAGACCTAAATGTAAGGCCAGACACTATCAAACTCTTAGAGGAAAACATAGGCAGAACACTCTATGACATAAATCACAGCAAGATCCTTTCTGACCCACCTCCTAGAGTAATGGAAATAAAAACAAAAATAAACAAATGGGACCTAATGAAACTTCAAAGCTTTTGCACAGCAAAGGAACCATAAACAAGACCAAAAGACAACCCTCAGAATGGGAGAAAATAGTTGCAAATGAAGCAACCGACAAAGGATTAATCTCCAAAATTTACAAGCAGCTCATGCAGCTCAATAACAAAAAAACAAACAACCCAATCCAAAAATGGGCAGTAGATCTAAATAGACATTTCTCCAAAGAAGATATACAGACTGCCAACAAACACATAAAAGAATGCTCAACATCATTAATCATTAGAGAAATGCAAATCAAAACTACAATGAGATATCATCTGACACCAGTCAGAATGGCCATCATCAAAAAATCTAGAAACAATAAATGCTGGAGAGGGTGTGGAGAAAAGGGAACACTCTTGCACTGCTGGTGGGAATGTGAATTGGTTCAGCCACTATAGAGAACAGTATGGAGGTTCCTTAAAAAACTACAAATAGAACTACCATATGACCCAGCAATCCCACTACTGGGCATATACCCTGAGAAAACCAAAATTCAAAAAGAGTCATGTACCAAAATGTTCATTGCAGCTCTATTTACAATAGCCCGGAGATGGAAACAACCTAAGTGCCCATCATCGGATGAATGGATAAAGAAGATGTGGTACATAGATACAGTGGAATATTACTCAGCCATAAAAAGAAAGGAAATTGAGCTATTTGTAATGAGGTGGATAGACCTAGAGTCTGTCATACAGAGTGAAGTAAGTCAGAAGGAGAAAGACAAATACCGTATGCTAACACATATATATGGAATTTAAGAAAAAAAAAATGTCATGAAGAACCTAGGGGTAAGGCAGGAATAAAGATGCAGATATAAAGATGCAGGAATAAAGATGCAGACCTACTAGAGAACGGACTTGAGGTTATGGGGAGGGGGAAGGGTGAGCTGTGACAGGGCGAGAGAGAGTCATGGACATATACACACTAACAAACGTAGTAAGGTAGATAGCTAGTGGGAAGCAGCCGCATGGCACAGGGATATTGGCTCGGTGCTTTGTGACAGCCTGGAGGGGTGGGATAGGGAGGGTGGGTTTAAACAAGGTTTTAAGGTTTTACCCTAAAATATTCCCCATAGTTTTTGAATAAGGCCTGAAGACATTATTGGTCATCAGACTCTTTCATCAAGACTTACCACTCCAAATCTATTTCCAATTGACTTTCTTTGGGTGCCATAGGATCTAGTCAAACTCTTCTACACATCCTTCCCTGTGCATTACAATGATTTCCTCCCCTGTTCCTTTTCTCTGTGTACTTTTTGTAGTGCTCGATATTTTTCCTTCCTATATCAAAATATCCAAATTATACTTATCCATAAGAGGGAAGACATATGGGAACATATGTATATGTATAACTGATTCACTTTGTTATAAAGCAGAAACTAACACACCATTGTAAAGCAATTATACTCCAATAAAGATGTTAAAAAAAGAAAAAAAAATTACTAGACTCTCTGTGCCTGTTTCATCATCACAAAATGTGGATAACAATTTGACTACTTCATAGGATTGCGAGACAGATGAAATAAATTATTACATGAAAAACACTTAGAATAATGCCTGGATTATTGTAAGACTTTCTTAATATATGCTAGCACACCCCCCCCACCAAATCCCCCAAACACACAAAACCCCTCAAACAGTAAAAAATCCAGTCTCTTCTCTAGAGAATTGATACACCATATTTACTGTAATTTACATATGCAAATGAGTCTGTTTTTGGACTCTATTCTGTTTCACTGATCTCTTTGTGTCAATTCCCTCTGATCTGATTACTATGACTTTAAGGTATGTTTATCATAAGCTTTAAGATGTTATTATAAGCATACATTTGATTGATTGATTTTAATCAGAAGGAAGAGAGGTTATAATGAGGAATTTTGGAAAGAGCACTTCAAGTGAAAAATGGGGAGAACATATTGTCCATTCTCAAGCTGGGTGTAATGGACTATGTGTGAGCCCAATAGGCATTCTCCTCATTTCTGTGGAATATAATTTGATTTTTGGTGCATTGATGAGTGAAAGGAATATGCCCCTGTTTTGACAACTTGAGATTCATGCACCAGAAGGCTCTGATATAGTGAAGGGCATTCACAGAGTGGCAACAGAAAGGTGTGACCCTAAAGTAGAGTTACAGCCAATGGAAGAGAGTCGGGGAAAGGACTTGAGAGGGCTGTTTATGAGCCCAAGTGTATACAAAGAGTAACAAAAATAACACTGGGGAACTTGGTTGGGAGAGGTAGATAGTGAAATCAGAGTTTTACTATTTACATGAACTTCTTGGTCCCCACTGGCTGGTGTATTCTAAAGATTTTAGCTTACTGTAATAACTAATCATTTACTACCAATGCTCCTTTTAATTTTCTTTTAACTGTCTGCTACAAGTTAAATACGAAGAAAGAAAAAACAGACTTTTAAAGGGAAGATACTGATAAAAATGATTCACCTAATGCTAAACAATAAGAATAGATTTTCGGAAGTGAAGAAGATCTGAAGCTAAAATGTACAAACTAAAGCAAAAATAGTCAGATAAAATGTAATATGTATTTATTTGTCACAAATGATCTAGAGAATGAATTAGTGGAGGGAGAGTAATAAATATCATAATATTTGGAAATAATATCATAAAACTTGTGTTTTTTAAAAGTTACACTGTATATGCCATGATTTAATTTAGTTTCTCTTGAAAAAAATTTAATTCATCATTGCAGTACTATTTATGACTACTGAAACTGAAACATACTTTAGAGAGTCAGATACTTTCGGTTGAACTTTCCATGCTGAAAAAAAAGAAAAAAGAGAAAAACAAACGACCTCAGGACATAATAATTATTATATTCAGGGAAAATTCCAATGACATTGTTTCTGGAAGATCAATTTACCCCAATTACATCAAGCTCTAATTAAAATAAAACTAGCCAAAGATTAATGAAAATTGTATCATTTGAATGGAGCGCTCTCATCTTTTGGGCTGCACCAAATTCCTTTGGTTTTCCTCCTACTTCAACTGCTCCTTTTTGGTGCTCTTTTGCTCTCTTTATGGTGCTGTTCTGCCCTTCAGCCAGAAGGGTCTATCCTTACCTTTCTTCTTTTATCTCTCATTATTTGCTCTATGATAAATCTCACCTAATCTAATGGCTTAATCATGCAAATGACAACCAATTCTTTACCTCCACTTTAAGCCCTCATCTAAGTGCTTCCATTTCCAACTTCATTGGCACCTCAGCTTTCATATCCTATTGGTATCTCATATACCACTAATCCAATCTGAATTGATCAATTCACCTTCATCTCTTTTCTTTTTCCTTAATTTCCTATCTATCTCCTTTGATGACACTGAATGCTGATTATCAACTACATTCAAAGCCACAGACTTTGACTTCTCCCATTATTTTTACACCGAAGCTAAAAGGTTGCCAAGTTCTCAGGTATCTACAGTCTGTGAATATGTTGCAGCCGCTCTTTCCTGTCTATTTCTTCTGTAACTACTGTAGTTTAGATCTCATTACCTCTTACTTGGAACACTGTACTAGTCATCTCACTTGGCATCTTTTATTTACTTTCGTTTAAAAATTTATTTGTCCTCCAATTAATTTGGTTACATGTCCTTGTTTTTTAAACAAGGTTTTACCCTAAAATATTCCCCATAGTTTTTGAATAAGGCCTGAAGACATTATTGGTCATCAGACTCTTTCATCAAGACTTACCACTCCAAATCTATTTCCAATTGACTTTCTTTGGGTGCCATAGGATCTAGTCAAACTCTTCTACACATCCTTCCCTGTGCATTACAATGATTTCCTCCCCTGTTCCTTTTCTCTGTGTACTTTTTGTAGTGCTCGATATTTTTCCTTCCTATATCAAAATATCCAAATTATACTTATCCATAAAAGTCCATTTCTTACAAATCAAAACTACAATGAGGCCACCTCACACCAGTCAGAATGGCCATCATTAAAAAGTCTAATAATAAATGTTGGAGAGGGTGTGAAGAAAAGGGAACCCTTTTACCCTGTTGGTGGGAATGTAAATTGGTGCAGCCACTATGGAAAACAGTATGGAGGTTCCTCAAAAAACTAAAAATAGAGATGCCATATGATCCAGTAATCCCACTCTTGGGCACATACACAGACAAAACTATTAATTCAAAAAGAAACATGCAACCCTATGTTCATAGCAGCAGTATGAATAGCCAAGACATGGAAACAACCTAAATGTCCATAGACAGATGAATGGATAAAGAAGATGTGGTGTATATATATATATATATATATATACACACACAATGGAATATTACTCAGCCATAAAAAGAAGGAAATAATGCTATTTGCAGCAACATGGATGGACCTAGAGATTAACATACTAAGCAAAGTAAGTCAGAAAGAGAAAAACAAATAACATATGATATCACTTATATGTGGAATCTAATATATGACACAAATGAACATATCTATGAAACAGAAACAGACTCACGGAGAACAGACTTGTGGTTGCCAAGGGGGTGGGAGAGGGAAGGGTTGGGAGCTTCGGATTAGCAGATGAAAGTTAGTATACATAGGATGGATGAACAACAAGGTCCTACTTATAGCACAGGGAACTATATTCAATATCCTGTGATAAACCAGATGTAAAAGAATATGTAAAAGAATATATATATGTATAATTGAGTCACTTTGTTGTACATCAGAAATTAACACAACATGGTAAATCAACTATACTTCAATAAAATTTTTAAAAAGTCAATTTCTAATTTCTATTGAATTCAGCTAAAATCTATTGAGCACTTATGCTAGATTCTATGCCAAGTATACTATCCTATTTAATTTTATAACAAGATATTACTATTCTTATATTCTTATTACACATTAATATTCTTCTTATTCATGTAAATGTGTCTCTTACAAAACTGAGGCATGAGTCATATTCATTTCATCTTGATATCTCTCATAGTTATTTGGGAAAGACAGATGTTCAATCAATATAGATACACAAGTGAAATATATTAGTAATGTATTCACTGGTTCTGTTCCACTTATGTCTATCCTGCATTGTCATGAAGGATTTGAGACCTTACAATTTTTTTCAGTAAAATTTTAAAAAGGAAATAAGAGTAAAGAAAGGAAAAATAAAGTGAATTCATATGTATGTTTTGTTCACAGCAGCTGTGAGGTGTGGTCTAATAGAGTTTGTCAGAGGTGGGTCATGAATTTGGTGTCGAGACAAGGCAAAGAGAGCAATACAATCGTTTATTTACAATACAACCATGGTTCTTGAGATGAAAATAAGTAAGTTATTGATAAGAAGATGTTCTTACTGGCACAGGACTTGAAAGACATTTTTCTAAGATGTTTTCATAAGGGGGATTCTGTTTGATCTAGTAAGTAACATCTTCAATACCATACTTAAAGAACAAGAGATGTGAGTTGCCTTAAAAACCAAACTTATCCTTGTTGCTACTCTTTCAAGAATGATAGGTAAGGGCTTCCCTGGTGGCGCAGTGGTTGAGAGTCCGCCTGCCAATGCAGGGGACACGGGTTCGTGCCCCGGTCTGGGAAGATCCCACATGCCACGGAGCAGCTGGGCCCGTGAGCCATGGCCGCTGAGCCTGCGCGTCCGGAGCCTGTGCTCCGCCGCAATGGGAGAGGCCACAACAGTGAGAGGCCCGCATACCGCAAAAAAAAAAAAAAAAAAAAAAAAAAGAATGATAGGTAAGTTACCACAGAACAGAAATAACTGTACAAGAAATGGACTTATTTTAAGAGTGGTATAGAGGGTCATACATTATTCAGGTGACAACAGTATTGAGCTGTTTCACGTAAATTATAGAGGGCATGATGATAGATTTCATGTGTCCTTTCTTCTTTCTCCTCTCTCTTTAAACAGAAAATGAAAGAGCAATTCAGTGTTGTGATGGGTTTCTTAAGATACTTGGAAGTTATTAGCTGCATAGGGGGTCCTTGTTACACCCCTTCTACACAATGGAAAAAATGAAAAAATACTATCATAGTATGTTTATACATGTCTGTGATATCAAAACCATAATCACAGATATTGTGGCCAGAAATGATGGCAGACAGTAGCAATAATACATATATATGTATGTGTGGGTATGTGTACACATACACACGTGCACACATATACACATAAATATTTCAATATATTCAGTGTTCCTTTGCAAAACAGCCTGTCATGAACTATTTAAGTTCAGCTTTTTTCTCTCTCAAGGCCTAATCCTTTTTGTCAGATAACTGTCACTTATAACGATTATTCTGCTTTTGAGGTGATTAGACATATTTCATTACTACAAATAAAGAAACTTCCTAACAAATTGTTCTTTAAGAGTAAATAAGAAATTGTGTGTGCGAACCTCAAAAAACCCTTGAATTTCCTACCTGGTGTTTACTGTCAAAAAGCACAATGGGCTTTCACACAGGTTCTCATAAGAAAAAATTCTGTTTGTTCTATCACACTTTTTCCATTAATTTAAAAACCAGTGAAAGCCTAAAAACACTGGGAAGTGTGAAAATAACCCCCAATTTTGAGTTTTCAAAATGTTCTTGGGAAGCACATTTTGTAGATAGTTGCAAGTGCTTTGTGAAAGGGCTTCAGAACTCCATGAGCTCGTAGGTTAAGTTTATACCATTTGAGAGGACAAAAATTTTTCTTATGCTGTCTCACCCCTTTGTTTAATAAGCCTCATCAACTTATGCCAGTGATGAAAAGTGATTGGTTCAGTTGAACAGCTCTATAATGCTTGTTAAATATCTGCTAAAGATTTGAAAATTAATCAAACATCTCCTAAAGTCATGAAAATTAACTAAACATCTCCTAAAAGACGGAAAATTAGCCAAGATTTAAAACAATGATACCTTTTGTAAGCATGGTTTTTGTGAAACTTGTGTGTACTTATAAATTGCTGGTGGCATTGTTGATTGGCACAACTCATTGGGAAAGCATTGTGATATTACATAGCATATGCAATACGTATTATATATATTATGCCATTATGTATACGGCACACTGGAGCCACAAAAATTCCCATTTTCTTCAGTACAACAATTTCTTCTTTGATGGCCAGCCCCTAGCCTTGGTTAGATGACAAATCTAATCCTCTGCTTACATTTCTCATAAGACTAAGTGCTAATTTGTCTCCTGAGACTTTAGGCTACTTGAATTTGTGTGTGTGTGTGTGTGTGTGTGTGTGTATGTATGAATATGTTTATCTTTTGGATCATGGCTGCCTTTATTCAGTAGTTATTTTTTAGCAAACACTGTGATATGTACTTTACATATATTATCTCTTTTCATTTTTATAATAATTCCGTTTGGTAGATACTATTATACCAATTTTAGAGATGATAAAACTTGACCTAAAAATTATTAGTTAAGTTAGCAACATCACAGCTAGAAAAATGATCAGCTGACAAAATGCTGAGATTACAACACATGTAACTCTGACTCTAAGGCATATGGCCTTAACTGTATGTCAAAATAATCAATGATTATTTTTTAAAACAGGCTGACCAGTATTTAAATCTCTTGGGTACAAATCTTACTTTCCCAGATGTGGATGAAAGAACATTTAGAGTTTTCATTCACAGTCTGAATCACATATAATGAAACTGTTGACACCCCATAGGAACCTTCTCTCTCCTTTTCCAGTTGTCTGTACATTTCCAAAAGCTTGCCTTCTTTCCCAAGACTCCAAAATAGGACAGCATTATCATGTGTGTATTGCACCTTTTTTACACAGAGTTCTATCTGGCAGCCATGCCCTGTACCCTATGCCCTTTGGCTATTCGATGGGATGGATAATTCTTTTGCTAAGTCTTCAGTCCCCAAGAAACTTTCTCTGCTCTTTGCTTGGTCTTAGTCTGCAGATCCTAACTAAGACGTGCCCCATAGTCAGTGTTCATGGAGTCTTTTGTCCCTACCTGAGACCACCTTTCTTTAAGACCAGAGGATTAAAGGGGCATCAGATAGATTCAAAGTAATGACATGAGACTGAGTGAGCATAAAAGTGGTCATTTTACTAAAGAAGTAAAGAAGGAGACCTTCAAGATGGCAGAGGTGTAAGATGTGGAGATCACCTTCCTCCCCACAAATACATCAGAAATACATCTACATGTGGAACAACTCCTACAGAACACCTACTGAACTCTGGCAGAAGACCTCAGACTTCCCAAAAGGCAAGAAACTCTCCACGTACCTGGGTAGGGCAAAAGAAAATAGAAAAAACAGAGATAAAAGAATAGGGACGGGACCTGCACCACTGGGAGGGATCTCTGAAGGAGGAAAAGTTTCCACACACTAGGAAGACCATTCACTGGAGGAGATGGGGGGGTGAGCGGGGGTGGGGGGGGGAAGCTTCGGAGCCACGGAGGAGAGCACAGCAACAGGGGTGCAGAGGGCAAAGCGGAGAGATTCCCACACAGGGGATCAGTGCCAACCAGCACTAACCAACCTGAGAGGCTTGTCTGTTCACCCGCCGGGACAGGTGGGGGCTGAGAGCTGAGGCTCGGGCTTCAGAAGTCAGATCCCAGGGAGAGGACTGGGGCTGGCAGCGTGAACACAGCCTGTAGGAGGCTAGTGCGCCACAGGTAGCCGGGAGGGGGTCCGGGAAAAAGTCTGGACTTGCCTAAGAGGCAAGAGACATTGTTTTGCAGTGCACGAGGAGAGGGGATTCAGAGCACCACCTAAACTAGCTCCAGAGACGGGCGTGAGCTGCAGCTATCAGTGCAGACCCCAGACATGGGCATGAGATGCTAAGGCTGCTGCTGCAGCCACCAAGAAGCCTGTGTGCAAGTACAGGTCACCATCCACACCTCTCCTCCTGGGAGCCTGTACAGCCTGCCACTGCCAGGGTCCCGTGATCCAGGGACAACTTTTCCGGGAGAACACACGGCACACCTCAGGCTGTTGCAACATCACACTGGCCTCTGTCGCTGCAGGCTCACCTTGCACAAGGACGCAAAACCTATGGGTTGCAGCAAAAGCAGTTCTAAGAGGGAAGTTTATAGCAATACAATCCTACCTCAAGAAACATCTCAAGTAAACAACCTAACCTTACACCTAAAGGAATTAGAGAAAGATGAAAAACAAAAAACAAAAAAAACCATGCCAAAGTTAGCAGAAGGAAAGAAATCATAAAGATCAGATCAGAAATAATGGAAAAAGAAAGGAAGGAAACAATAGCTAAGATCAATAAAACTAAAAGCTGGTTCTTTGAGAAAATAAACAAAATTGATAAATCATTAGCCAGACTCATCAAGAAAAAAAGGGAGAAGACTCAAATCAACAGAATTAGAAATGGAAAAGGAGAAGTAACAACTGACACTGCAGAAATACAAAGGATCATGAGAGATTACTACAAGCAACTCTATGCCGATAAAATGGACAACCTGGAAGAAATGGACAAATTCTTAGGAAAGCACAACCTTCAGGGACTGAATCAGGAAGAAATAGAAGATATAAACAGACCAATCACAAGCACGGAAATTGAGACTGTGATTAAAAATCTTCCAACAAACAAAAGCCCAGGACCAGATGTCTTCACAGGTGAATTCCATAAAATATTCAGAGAAAAGCTAAAACCTATCCCTCTCAAACTCTTCCAAAATATAGCAGAGGGAGGAACACTCCCAAACTCATTCTACGAGGCCACCATCACCCTGATACCAAAACCAGACAAGATGTCACAAAGAAAGAAAACTACAGGCCCATATCACTGATGAACATAGATGCAAAAATCCTCAACAAAATACTAGCAAACAGAATCCAACTGCACATTAAAAGGATCATACACCATGATCAAGTGGGGTTTATTCCAGCAATGCAAGGATTCTTCAATATACACAAATCATTCAATGTGATAAGCCATATTAAAATATTGAAGGAGAAAAATCATACGATCATCTCAATAGATGTGGAAAAGGCTTTCGTCAAAATTCAACACCCATTTATGATAAAAACCCTGCAGAAAGTAGGCATACAGTGAACTTACTTCAACATAATAAGGCCATATATGACAAACACACAGCCAACATCATTCTCAGTGGTGGAAAAACTGAAACCATTTCCTCTAAGATCAGGAAAAAGAAAAGGTTGTCCACTCTCACCACTATTATTCAACATAGCTGTGGAAGTTTTTGCCACAGCAATCAGAGAAGAAAAATAATTAAAAGGAATCCAAATCGGAAAAGAAGAAGCAAAGCTGTCACTGCTTGCAGATGACATGATATTATACATAGAGAACACTAAAGATGCTACCAGAAAACTACTAGAGCTAATCAATGAATTTGGGAAAGTAGCAGGATACAAAATTAATGCCCAGAAATCTCTTGCATTCCTATACACTAAAGATGAAAAATCTGAAAGAGAAATTAAGGAAACACTCCCATTTACCACTGCAACAAAAAGAATAAAATACCTAGGAATAAACCCACCTAAGGAGACAAAAGACCTGTATGCAGAAAACTGTAAGACACTGATGAAAGAAATTAAAGATGATACAAACAGATGGAGAGATATACCATGTTCTTGGAATGGAATAATGAATATTGTGAAAATGACTATATTAACCAAAGCAATCTACAGATTCAAGGCAATCCCTATCAAACTACCAATGGCATTTTTCACAGAACTAGAACAAAAAACTTCACAATTTGTATGGAAACACAAAAGACCCTGAATAGCCAAAGCAATCTTAAGAAAGAAACACAGAGCTGGAGCAATCAGGCTCCTGGACTTCAGACTATACTACAAAGCTACAATAATCAAGGCAGTATGGTACTTGCACAAAAACAGAAATATAGATCAGTGGAACAGCATAGAAAGCCCAGAGATAAACCCACACACCTATGGTCACCTTATTTTTGATAAAGGAGGCAAGAATATACAATGGAGAAAAGACAGCGCTTCAGTAAGTTGTTCTGTGAAAACTGGACAGCTACATGTAAAAGAATGAAATTAGAACACTTCCTAACACCATACAGAAAAATAAACTCAAAACGGATTTAAGACCTAAATGACCAGATACTGTAATACTCTTAGAGGAAAACATAGGCAGGACGTTCTATGACATAAATCACAGCAAGATTCTTTTTGACCCACCTCCTAGAGAAATGGAAATAAAAATAAAGCTAAACAATGGGACCTAATGAAACTTAAAGGCTTTTGCACAGCAAAGGAAAATGTAAACAAGATGAAAAGCAACCCTCAGAATGGGAGAAAATATTTTCAAATGAAGCAAGTGACAAAGGATTAATCTCCAAAATTTACAAGCAGCTCACACAGCTCAATATCGGAAAAACAAACAACCCAATCCAAAAATGGGCAGAAGACCTAAATAGACATTTCTCCAAAGAAGATATACAGATTACCAACAAACATATGACAGGATGCTCAATATCACTAATTATTAGAGAAATGCAAATCAAAACTACAATGAGGTACCACCTCACACCAGTCAGAATGGCCATCATCAAAAAATCTACAAACAGTAAATGCTGGAGAGGTTGTGGAGAAAAGGGAACCCTCTTGCACTGTTGGTGGGAATGTAAACTGATACAGCCACTATGGAGAACAGTATGGAGGTTCCTTAAAAGCTAAAAATAGAACTACCATATGACCCAGCAATCCCACTACTGGGCATGTACCCTGAGAAAACCATAATTCAAAAAGAGTCATGTACCATAATGTTCATTGCAGCTCTATTTACAATATCCAGGACATGGAAGCAACCTAAGTGTCAACTGACAGACGAATGGATAAAGAAGATGTGGCACATGTATACAATGGAATATTACTCAGCCATAAAAAGAAACGAAATTGAGTTATTTGTAGTGAGGTGGATGGACCTAGAGTCTGTCATACAGAGTGAAGTAAGTCAGAAAGCGAAAAACAAATACTGTATGCTAACACATAGGGGTAAGACAGGAATAAAGACACAGATGTAGAGAATGGACTTGAGGACACAGGGAGGAGGAAGGGTAAGCTGGGATGAAGTGAGAGAGTGGCATGGACTTATATATACTACCAAATGTAAAATAGATAGCTATTGGGAAGCAGCCGCATAGCACAAGGGGATTAGCTCGGTGCTTTGTGACCACCTAGAGGGGTGGGATAGGGAGGGTGCGAGGGAGACACAAGAAGAAGGAGATATGGGGATGTATGTATATGTATAGCTGATTCACTTTGTTAGAAAGCAGAAACTAACACACCAGTGTAAAGCAATTATACTTCAATAAACATGTTTAAAAAAGAGAGAGAAATAAAAGAAATGTAACCATGATATACTTGTATAGTGAAGTGCATTTTGTATCTTGAGATACTTAGAGTCCAAATAATGGGCACTTTATAGGGATAATTTAATTTAATCTGCTTTTAATGTTTTAACATCCCTATTATTTAACTTTTTATCACACTTGCCATGTAGTAGTGTGTTAACTTGTTTGTTCATATCCTTTGCTATATAGTATTCCATTAAATGAATATGTCACAATTTATATGACAATTTTGTTGATGGACATTAGGGCTGTTTTCCAATTGGGGCTATTATAAATCATGCAGTTATGAAATTATTGTTGCTGGACACATGTATGCATTTATATGGACATATATTTAGGAGTGGAATTGCTGTGTCATTAGATATGCTTACATTTAACCTTAGCATATACTGTCAAATTATTTTCCAATTGTATCATTTTATCTTCCATCAGCCTTTTATGATAGTTCCCAGTGCTTCTCCTCCTCAACAACACTTGGCATTGTCAATCTTCTTAATTTTATTTATTTTGATGGGGGTGTACTGTCATCTTTTTTATGGCTTTAATTTGTATTTCCATAATAACTACTAAAGTTACGCAGTCTTTCAAATATTTATAGGCTGTTTTTATATCTCCTTTTGTGAAGTACCTCTTCCAGTCTTTTGCTCACTTTTTCGTTTTGGTTGTTTGTCTTCTACTGAAGGATTTGTGGTTCTTTTTGCATTGTGGATACAAGCCTTTTCCTGGTGATGCAAATATCTTGTCCCATTCTGTATATAGGCTTGCCTATATACATTTTTTGTGTGACTTCTGGTAACCAGAAGTTCATAATCTTAATATGGGCCAATTTTCAAGATACTTCTTTAGATATAGTGATCATTGTATCATATTAGAAGAATCACTGCTTATCCTGAGATCACGAAGCTATTTTTATACATTATATTCTAGATGCTTTCCTGTTTTTTATGTTTAATTCTACAATTAATCTGAAATTGATTTTTATGTATGGTATGAAGGAAGATCAAGTTTTTTTTTTCCCGTATGTATAGCCTATTGATCCAGCACCATTTATTGAAAAGACTGTTCTCCATTGCTCTCCAGTACCAATTTTATCACAATTCAAGCATCCATGTATGTATGCATCTGTTTCTGATCTCTGCTTTCTATTCTGTTATGGATTTAGCTATCCTTGCACAAAATCGCACACTGTTAATTACTGTAGCTTTAAGAATAAGTCTTAATGCCTGCTGCAGCAATACTTACTTCTATTTTCTTCTTTTCAATTTGGACTTACCTATTCTTGGCTTTTTGCATTTACACACAAATTTTAGGATTCACTTGTCAACTTCCACACACAGTGATTGAATTGAATTTATAAATAAATTTGGTGAGAACTGATATCTCTACACTATTGTTTTGTAATCCATGAACATGATATATTTCTCCATTTGCTTAGTTCTCCTTTAGCCTTTTAAAATAATGTTTTGTAGTTTTGTTAGAGGTATTCACGTTTGTTAGATTATTCCCAGATATTTAATATTTTCGATGCTACATTAAACGCTGTACTCATAAAATGTAATTTTCAAATTCTTTAGTTGGTACATAGGAATAAAGATGATTTTTGATATTGGTCTTGCACCCTAGAGACTTGCTAAACTCTTGTAACAATTCTAATAATTTTCTGTAGATTTCTTTAAATGTTCTACATAAACCATCAAACCGTTTGCAAATATTACAAATTTTCATTTCCAATTTCTTTAGCTTTATTTATTTATTTATTTACCTATTTTACTGGCCAGGGAAGTTAGAAGGAATATAAATATATATGATAGTAAATATTGTGCTTTTTCTATATACACACTTATATATTTATATATATAAAATATACAATAGCATATAATAAATGCTATATACACAGAATATATATATGTAAAATAGTAAATACTATGCTTTTTGTTTCTTTAAGTCCATCTAATATGGCCTATGCCTATGATTTGCTTTGACTAATAGAATGTGACAAGAGTGACGGTGTGTACAATCCAAGGCTAGACTTACGAAATTTGCCGGAGTCAGCCATCATGCTATGAGCCAAACTGTGTGGAGAGTCCAAATGGAGGAGAACGGAGGCACTTTAGTCTGATCTTCCAGTCCATAACTACACTTTCTGCTAGCCATGTGAATGGGCTACCTTGAGCATGGTACATTGAGCATAATGACTACACTCCTAGCTGATACCATGGGGACAGAAGAACCATTCAACTTAGCTCAGCTTATATTGCAGAATTGTGAGAGATAATAAAAAGTTGTTTTTTCTTTAAACCACAAAGTTTCCATGTGGTTTGTAATATCGTATCATTTACCAAAACAGAAGTTGGCATTCAAGAACTGAGTGAATTCATAAATACATGAACTCTTCCCCCTCAACTCCCCCAGCACCACACACACACACACACCTTTTAAAAAGTAGTGATGAGATGTAATGGCGATTACCTGGATAAGTTTCTGACAAATTTTCATTATATTAAGAAGAAAAAAGTTAATTTTAGATTAATGAAAGAAGTAGTGGATGAAAATTAGCTGGATTATTGCAAAAGAACTGGAAACTCTTGGAAACACTCTGAACTCTCTAATGCAATTA
This sequence comes from Orcinus orca, assembly GCF_937001465.1. Classification (NCBI taxonomy): domain Eukaryota; kingdom Metazoa; phylum Chordata; class Mammalia; order Artiodactyla; family Delphinidae; genus Orcinus; species Orcinus orca. Next base: position 75,526,419 of record NC_064564.1, on the reverse strand, counting down.
CCAATTATGTACTTCTCTGGACATGGGGCTACAAGGTAAATTTGGACTGAAACAAACATCTTTGTTATTTCTATAGAAAGGTAAGGTAAGTACTATTAGTGAATTAGGCTATGTATCTGGCACATAATATAAACTCAGTCAATTAACTTTTTTATTATAAGTTTATAATTTCTAACTTACAGAGAAGTTGCAAGAATAGTAAATAAAACTTTTTTTAACCCAGATTTCACCTATTGTTAATATTTTGTCCCATTAGCTTTATCATTGCATCCTTTCCCTCCTCCCCTTCTCTCTCTGTCTCTCTCTCCCTCTCTCTCTCTCTCTCTCACGCACACACAAACATACAACACACAACACACACATACATAATATTATTTTTTCTGAACCACTTGAGTGTAAGTTGCATACATCATAGCTTTTTATCCCTAAATACTTCAAGTGTATCTTTTTAGAGATATTCTCTTTCATAACCACAGTGGACTTACTAGCTTCAGTAAATTCAATATTAATTCATTACTTTTATTTAATTACCATTTATGAAATAACAGAAAATATGTTGGTTTCTGCTCCCAGTTTTTGGCACACAGCTCCTAAAATCCTTGTTATTTCCTAAGTGATAAGAACAGTAGGAGCCTCTCTAGTTCCAATATTGGTCTTTTATCTCTGTTCCTGACACAGAGCTCCTGAAACACTTATAACTTCCTAGGTGATAGGACTGTCTTTTGTTCTAATGAGGTGATTCTGGATGGTCTCCTGGATGAGGGCTAATAACTGGAAAGACTAAGCAACGATTAGAAGCTAGGGATTTTCAACCCCACTCCCCATTCTCTTGAGAAGGGAGAAGGGCTGAAAATTGAGTTAAGGTTCGATTATGCCTATATGATGAACCTCTATAAAATCCCAAAAGTATGGGGTTTGGAGAGCTTCTGGGTTGGTGAACACATGCAGGTGCTGGGAGAGTGGCGTGACTGGATAGGGCATGGATGCTCTGCTCTCTTTCCCACATACCTTGCCCTACATGTCTCTTCCATCTGGCTGTTCATCTGTATCCTTTATCATACCTTTTAATAAACTGGTAAACCTAAGTGTCTCCCTGAGTTCTATGAGCCACTCTAGGAAACTAATTGGACCCAAGGAAGGGGGTCATTGGAACCTCCCAATCTATAACCAGTTGGTCAGAAGTCACAGCTTTGTGACTGGTATCTGAAGTGGCAGGGTGGGGGCAGCCTTGTAGGACTGAACCATTAACCTGTGGGAGCTGATGTTATCTCTGGGTAGATAGTGTCAGAATTGAGTTGAATTCTTGGACACCCTGCTGGTACCTGAGAATTTCTTGGTGGTATGGAGAAAAACCTCCACACATTTGGTGACTGGAAGTAAAGTGTTTTGTGTGAGTAGTAAAGGAGACTCATAGGAAAGAAAGACATAGTAAGGAAGACCTAGGTTTCTCTCTATACAGATGGTGGAAAACTGAGGTTTGTCCATTATGCCATTTTTGTTAACTTACTTTCAAGGACAGGATGCAGTCTAGGCTCATTTAATTATACCTTTAGTCTTCTTTAATTCAGAAAATTTCCACAGCTTTTCTTTTCTCTATTAAAAATTTTATATTTTTGAAGAATAGTCCCCTTTTTTCCTCTTAAATAAACTGATGTCATTTGGGCTTTGTCTGATGTTTCATCATAGTTAGATTTATGTTCTATATTTCAAGCTAGAATAATGCATAAGTGATATTGTTAGCAATACTATCGATCCTTCAATTATTTCTTTATGTCTGTTCTCCTTGCTGGATAGTAATCACCAAGAGGGCAGTGACAATCTTCATTCTATTTACATTTTTAACTCCAGAACTGACTACAGGGCCTAGCACATTATAGACCCTAAATAAATATTGGATGACTGACTGAGGTGACAAAATGCATTTTCACATAACTTTTCAGAGCCCTGCTTGAAACTGAGGTGCAACTCTGCACTGCTCTGCTGGATTATCTTGTTGCTCCTAAATTAAAATGGGTCAGGACTGGGATCCCAGGCTCCTTCTATTGATCAAGAAGTAGAGCTAAGCTAGATTTACTTCTTTTTATAGCTTCTTCCATTTACTGTTGCAAGATGCACAATCTTCAGTGATAAGCAAGCATGGCCCATTCTGAGTGCCTTCCGTGTGAGAGAATGCATATTTCTCTTCGTTTTGCCAAAAAACCTGGAGGCATTTTTTTCCCTAAGACAGCAATGAATGCATATTAAACCAACTGTAATTGTCTGCTAAATATTATTTCATAAACAAGCAAACCAGAGCTACATTTTTCCAAGCCTTTAAAATACTTGGGATACTAAAAATATCCTGTCAACCTTGAGCACAAAGCTGTCAAGCCAGAAACATTAAGAATTTCCGAAAAAGAATTCAGAGGAGGTTGGTGGAGAAACATTGAAATTCATTGTGAATCTCATTTTTTAAGAATGAGGAGGCAGCTATAACATTGATGTGTATTTATCCTAAATGAAAAGAATGAATGAATTCTACTCACATTATAGGACACACAACTCAGTGATATTTTGTACATTACAGAATTTTCTCATTTTGCTTTTCAGGAGTGTTACCTGTGGTTGGTTTGTCAAACAGGTATATGTCATTAGATTGGTGTGATTAAAGCCTAAATATTTAAGAATAAATCTATATGTTTATTTACACTGAAGAAATGTTCCTAAATATGAAAATGTCTCAAAATATTTTGCAGAGTTTGACAATTTTTTAAAACACTCCCATTTGAAAAGTATCTACAGTAATGAACTGCTAGTCAAAACTAAAACTGAGAAAGAAAAAAACAGAAAGGAGAGGCAGGAATGCTCCTCACTGAAGAGCATTTTCCGCTGGGAAGTCCATTGGCATTCAGTTGTCTCATTTAATTTATCCCTCGTGTGATTCAACCATTATTTATGAGCTTCTTCTTGTTCTTAAAGAGCTCTGGGCTCTGCTTGCCAATGTTATGGCATATGATGAGGCAGGGGTGTGCGTGTGATAATGCATCGGTCCACACTGCTGGCATGTTTTCTATCTGAACTCATCAGCTGCCAAAAGGACGCAGAGCTCTCTCTTTAAAGATAAAACACTAACTGGGGTTTCAACATTGTGTGGGATTTGGCAGGCATCACATGCTCCTGCATTATTTAGGTAGAATACAGTCCCTAAAATGTGCACAGTACATGTTCAATAAAAATCATTTGCATGGGATTTATACCAGTTTCTGTCTGGTAATATCTCTGCCACTTGCACTGAGAAAATGAAATCACAGAAATAGGCTGATTTAATTAATGGAGATGTTAAACATACAAGCGATTGAAGCATTTTCACACTTTTACTTTCAATCTAAGCTACCCTCCCATCTTCACCCCTAGGTTGAGTTAAATAATCCATTGTGGATCTGCCTTGCTTTCTGCTGAGTTAGAATTTTGGAATGAAATGCAAAAGCAATAGAAACGTCCCACTAGTTTCTGGATGAAAAAAAAAAAAGAGGGGGCAATGATTAACAGTGAAATCTACTGAAAAAATTTGGCTGACGAATGTTGCCAGCACTATCACACGTTTAAAACAAAATAAAACAAACTAGTAGCGTTGATTTAGAATACAACATGGAGGTAAATGGTCTGTAATGAAGTTAACAATGATTTTTATTATTAATAGCTGAATTTGACTCCATTTCAAACTAAGTAAGGACTCATCCCTTAATAAAGATTTCTTTCTCTGAAAATTATTGCTTCAGTTAGAAGGAATTGGTACTTAATAGCTTTTAATTAAAAGACCATGTCTAATGAGATTTTTTTTTTCTTTTCCGTGGGAAAAGTAGATCCCTAACGCTGAAAAATCTCTAATTGACCAGGTTTTGAGGATGCCAGTAAACAAACTGTTTAATAGACATGACTAAGCACATTGTGGTGAACTATTGATTCTGCCAGCCTAGAACTGTTCACTAAATTGTATTCTCAAACTAGATTGGCATAACGCAATAGATATAGCTATAATTGAAAAAGTTAATAAGCTCTTATTCATTTTTAAAAAAGGACTATGAATAACGGAACATGCATTTTAGTGTCACAGCAATGAGTCACAGCCATTATTGGACTGATCTAGATTAGTTTCCTAAGATACAGACTACATAGGGAGAAGGAGTTTGCATGCCTAAACACTTTTAAAGAAATATTAAAGGCTTCAGTAACATTAGTAAAATTGGCAAATTTCCCCATCTCTTCAGAGGTTTGTTCCCCTTCCTTCTCACCATCCACAGCATTAATGCAAGATTATAACAAAGTTTTAAAACAAAAAATTCCATTTACCATCCACACACCTGACATCTACAACATGCAGATCTTCCTTCAATCACTGAACTAAATGTGTGTTTCAAGCATATGTCAGTGATTTCAAGTTTGACTTATCTGCTTTTAGAGCTTCCATTCAGCCAATTGGTCATTAAGATGAATGGTTTAAGGAACCTACACACAACTCCACATTTTAAAAGACTCTTTAAGCTTACCTCTGTATTAATAATGTAATCTGAAATTTAGGCATTCCACCTGTGATCCTTGCTCCACTTTATGAAGTTGCATCAAAAGAATAACTAGTTATAATGAATATTAATAATAATGGTAATATCATCATTATTTTCAATTACTTAAATATGCTGTAAATATTTCAATAATAAGTCAATTGTCAGTTAGGGCTTTTTTACTGATTTTACCTTTAAAATGGATAAGATTCCACATGATTTATAATTCTTTGTTTTACAAAATATAATAATCGTTGCTATTAATACATCAAATATAAATTTTTGTTATGTATCAGCTCCGTTATATATATCCCTTTTGAACAGGAAAAGGTATAAACACATGAATAAATAAATTGTGAATAAAATTTTTCTTTCAAAAAACAGTTTATGTATTTTTAATTATTTTTGATGACACATTTCAAATGAGGAGCAAATCACAGAGAAGGGATGTAACAAACTCCTTTGTATCCAGTATTAGCAAATGTTAACTTTTGCCATATCAGCTTTAGCTATTTTTCAACTTGTCTCCAAATACCACTTTCTCCTTCAGATAACCACTGTCAGGAAGTTGGCGTGTGTGCTTCTTGACCGTGTTTTCTATTTTACTGCATATTTGTGTGCCCATAGTACTATATATTGTACTATTTTGTTTTTAAATTTCATATAAATTGGTATTAGACCATATACATCATTCTTATTTAAATGTTTACTCTAATTTTTTAACTACACAATTAGCTATTAAATTTTCTAACAAGGTCCAAAATTATTCAATATCTCCATCCTTCTGAAAAATATAAGAAATGTTTCATGTTTTAACTACCCACTGAAAAATACACCACTTCTTGCTGTTTAGACTTTTTTCCACATCTTTCACAAGAATAAAATTTTTAGTTATAAATATATTTGTTCCTTTGAATGAATGTATCATTAAATTTACCAACATATTTTTAGCAGGTTCTGTGATTATACAGTGTTCATTTAACTCCTTTGTGTTCATTTTTCACTCTGCTGATGAACATCCTTTATTGATTCTTTCAGAAAGTGTCTATGGATGACAAGATATTAATCTTTGCATCTCTGTAAAGATGAGGATTTATTTTAATTCTTCTTACACAGAAGTCCAAACTTATTTCCATTTTATCTATTATCATCTATGATATTCATGCCACATGTCTAGGGATAATTAACCCAATAATTCACAATATTTACACAAGAGGCAACTAGGTCATTGCAAACTTATAAAGCAAAACTGAAATGAAGTGAACAGAACTTCATATTACTTTCATTTTATTCAGTGGTAGAGAAATAGAGGTTATAAATGATATATTAATATTATTTTGTTTCATTATATTTGGTTCTAGTAAATCATAACTTCTGAACATAATCACTTTTTCTTCTTTGAAGTTCTCTATTAACCATGTGTAAAAATATTTCCATAAAGATGATAAAAAGAAGTGAAACGGAGTTGTTATATAGAAAAAAAATATATATATATATGCAGTTTGATTTACTACAAGTATGAATGGCTCTGGAGCAATCTTGTTCTTACCCTTTTACAAATCAGAGCTCTTTGAACATGAATTTTTGCAGAGCTTGCTTTCAGCACTAGATTTTTCTCTTTGTATTCTCTAAGAAGAATTTTTAGAAAATAGAATGTTATTTCCTCTTGGAAAGGTACATCACTACATGACATATTATTTAAATGTCCAAAATTTGTTCTTAGAAGGATTCATTTTGTTAGAACTATGTTTTTGTGAAGAAAAAGGAAATAAAAAAGACATGTCCCTCATTCTGGACAACATCTACTAGCAACTTTAAATAAAGTATATATATTGAACCTTATCAACATGCCTTATTATTTGCAAAGTTGCCTTAAATTATATTAATAAGGGAGCTGGATTTCTCCAACACTGAGTATTCCCTTTTGTGGTGATAGTTCACTATAGACAAAAAAAACTGCCTATATGAAAGAAACCATACTGTGATAACAACAACAACAAAAAAGATCACTCTTTGTAAATTCCTTTGAAACAGAGTTTTGCTTAAAATAATTGCTTATAAAGATGGTGTGACTTTTCTGAAAACTTCGTAAGTTTATTACCTTTACATTACATTATATTAAACATCCCATCACGCTTTGTGAAATCTATCAGTAAAATTGTGTCTTAAGTTCATGTTGTCAGAGCAATTCATTTTTTGGGGAATGCATGAACACTGAAATGTATTATGCAATTTAGAAAAATATGAAAGGAACGTGTACTGATAGGTTATTCCCCACACTGTATATAATTCCAAGTCATTTTAAGACAAGGCTCACAGAAATAAAATGAATAAAGACCCAAGAATACCCTGGATAGGCTATACGTGCACAGCTTATTCTCAGAGGTGTATACAGATGCTATCATTATAATTGAATACTCTAGTGGATTTTTGGTAATGAAGAGGGGAAGTTGCATAACGCTTAATAATTTAATCAATAAGACAAAGGCAACTAAGTCTTGGAAAAATGAAAAAGTAGAATTGGACCCTAAATATTGTTTCTTCAATCTAAGGCACAAAGACATTTTCTAGGGTATACATCACACTAAAATGGATGATAGATTGGGAGTGGCAAACTCTCAGCTTGGACCCGGTTGGGTTGGCAATGTGGACATGCTCATTAAACACACTAGAAGATATGACAGCTGCCTGGAAAGAGTCAAAATAATAAAGTAGTGTTCCTTATTCCCTCTCAGTCACCTCACTCTCAACACTCCTGAAGGGAAGAGCTGTCCATTCCTGCAACTCTCTAACCCTACCTGTTGAGTTCCTCAAAAATGCATTGGGCGTCTATAATGTTCCATGCATTGTGCTTGGTGCTGGACTGCAGAGGATGGAAAGAGGAGCAACAAGAAAGCAGGTCTTGTCTTTTTAGTTGTTCACTGCTCTATCTCCAATGTTTAGTACAGTGCCTGGCACACATTAAGGGCGGGGGGGGGGTGTTCAAGAAATATGTGTTCAAAAAATTAAGTTTAAGGAGGATTCAAGAAATGAAAGAAAGTACACTAAAAATAAATTTTTTGTTTCCTACCCTTGAGAGTTAGTGTCTGGCTTCCTTCCTCTCAAACCTGGGCTGGTCTTAGTGACTTGCTTGAACAATATGAAGATGGAACTGGTAGTCTGGGACTTCTGAGGGTAGATCATAACAAGCCATGCAGTTTCTCCTTGTGCCTGTTTGAACAACTATTCTGAAAGCCCTGAGACACCCTTGAAGAAGTCCTGTCATCCTGAGACCACTGTGAAGACAGGCCATTTGCAGGCTCTCCAGAGGTTGATATCAGCAGAACTAAGTCTTCTAAACAATCCCTCTAAGACACCAGACAAATGAAAGGCCAGCTTGGACTCTTCACACTAGCCCATCCGCCGGCTGATACCAGCAAGACTTCAACTGATGGCACACAGAACAAGAAAATTGCCTAGATGAGCCCTGTCCAAATTCCTGACACATGATATTGTGAGACAATAAAATGGTTGTTATTTTAAGTTGCTAAATTTTGGTATGGTTTTTTATACAACAATAGATAACTGGAATGGTCCCCCAAAGATTACAGTTTAGGGTGGGAGTGAGGAAAGATAGAGGGTCTCAGAGCTTTAGATGAATAAACAGATATTTACAATCCAAAGTATTGTGCTCCTAAGTCACAGTTTTGCACAGTGGGGTTATGCAAACCCCTCGGGGAGATGATGAACCCAGCTTAGGAGTCTGAATGTTTACTCCCTGAAAGAAATGAAGTCTAAGCTAATGCACCCCTTCTGAGCGAGAAATGAATGAAAACATGACATGTCACATGACAGTTTCTCCCCTTTGATTTAGATTGTTTAAACTATTTTTCAGAGCTTCTCTGAGGGATGTTGGACACTGGCTGTATCACACAAGGACATAAGGCAAGGAATATAGGAGTTGATTATCTAGAAATGACCCAGCGGCACAGAATGAGGCAAATCAAGGCTTCTCTTTCAGTGTTGGGTATCATGGAAGCTCTAGGTAGAGGAACAAATTTTTCTTACAGTATTTGAGGAACAGTATTTTGGGGCACTATCTGGAGTACTGCATAGCCCTTTCACAAGCTTGCTTTCTATTGTTCTCTTAAGTAAAAAGTTCATGGTTCACCTTTAGATAAGATATTCAGAGTTTGTGAATGTAGATGTACCTAAATTAGTAACTGGGCAAAAACTGAAGATTTTTAAACTAGTGTTTCTGAAATATTACAGACATATTGCAAATTAAATTCAAAGGTGGTTAATCTGCTAACCATAGAGTGACCATAGGTCATAGAGTGACCTAGAATTTTAAACCGTGATCTATGCGGCATCTCCCACTTCCAAATCTACAAGAGTCTACGTGTCTCACAATTCCTACTTGCCCTGCTGTAGTAAGTGCTCAGGTCACATTTTCATACAATTTAACAGCCCTGGAGATCCTAATACTCAGCTTCCAGTGGAGAATGAATGCTTTGCCTCTGGGCAGCAGTGGACTCTCCCTTGAACTGGAAGTCCCTCGTGGGCTCCATTAGGCTTCAATGTGGATTTCCCCCCTGGAAACTCTGCAATTGTATTTATAATGATAGTATAAGAAGGAAATCTTATGTCCCTTCCTACAAATGAATACACTACTGTTCTCAGCTGTTGAGGAGTGAGTGGGGACTAGCTACTCAGTCCTTCTCAAAGTTCAGACAGAATGATTGAGCTTCCTCTTCTGTATTGTTTAATTGTTCTCTTTTAGTTTTAGTCTGGCTAGAAATGGAGGTAAGTGGGAGAATTTTTCAAATAGATAATCAAAGTGAATATCATTATATGATTATGGCATTTGGCTGAATACTTAATTACTAAAAATGATTATTCTTGCATCTAACGTGATTGGAGGAGCTTTTAGTCTACAAGTACTAGAAGTGCTAAATCTAGAAGTACTAAGTTACTTGTAAGATGTGCCTGAAATGGGGAGTGGGGGAAAAACAGTTTTCTTCTTCTGGGAATAAAAACAAAAACTGGGCTTTCACAGATTGAGGCTGTTGACACAGGAGAGAGCAAGAACTCTACCTTGGCTGCAGCTGAAGGCTGATGCAGGAGAGTAGAAGGACTTCACCCTCACTGAATAGGAAAGTGGGGAACATTTTGTGGAGGACTTAACGATGTCAGAATAGGAAGTCTGGAGGTTATTTCAAGGTATTTGGGAATAACGACATAAATTTGACTACGGAATTAATAACATTAATGCACTATTTTAAGATCAACTTGAGAAGATATTTAACATATATTGAGCACTGGCTATATCCCAAATCGTTTTTATATACTATTTAATTTAACAACTCTATCGAAAATATTAGTCCCTTTTTATAGATGAGGAAATTTAACTTTGGAAGGATGAACAAACTTGTCCAACATTACGCACCTAGCAAGTGAAATAGTTGGAATTTGACCCCAATTTACCTAATTCCAAAGACCTTGCTCTTTCATGAAACTAGCCATGCTATCTAGGGATGAGCTAGTTAATTATACCAGAGTAGATTCAGTGGGAATGGCAAAGCAGTGACAAAAGTAAGAGATATTGGGAAATCAGACTCAAAAAGGCTTGAGACTTAGCAATGGATGTGGAAAGTGAGATAGAAAGAAGAGTGAAAACTAGTTTCTTCCCTAGGTGACAGGAAGAATATCATTACTAGGAAAGTTTTGAGTAACAGATTAAAGAGAACATCACCCATAAACTCTTTTCTAGTCTTTAAATCCTGTCTCTCCTGTGTGAGTTTGGATTTACACTGTCTGATTTTACTATAGTGGTAGGCTCACTTTGAAGTGGCGAGTACATAGTTAGCTATTATACACTGGGAAGATAATTGGGAGGGAAGTTAATTCATTATATTTGATATGGCAAGATGGTGAGCTGGGGAAAACTAGGCCTGGATCAGGGATGCAACTAATAGGAGACGTTCCAGTGAAGACCATCAATGACACCAGTCATGCTCAGAAAGAACAAGTGATCCAATGAAATTTTGGGTAAATACCAACTTTCATCTTGTGGTACAATAGGCCATCTGTCAAGCTCATCCATCACTTTCTCTTCTGCCTCTCCATTCCTGACCTTTGTGCCCTGTGTGCTGCTATTTACACAGCTCTCCATTTCAGCATTACATTTGAACATGTATTTCCTCAACAGATCCTCAAGCTATAGCACCCCTTCTTTCATTAACATTTATGTAGAGAGAGCCCTGCATTGACTTAGCCATCATGTTAAAAGTAATTTTGCTAATCTTTATTATTGCATTTATGTTCCTAGAATACTTGAATTTTAATTGACCAGTGAGGTAATGACCCTTTCAAGCTAGCCCAATGAAATAAGCATACTCTCATGTAAATGGAATGCTATGATGCCTGGTGCCCCCAAGAAGAGACTGAACCCGAAGATTCTCAACCAATCTCTCCATCACTAGAGAATGCTGCCTATGGTTTTAGTTCAACCAAGGGCTGGTCTTGGCCAGCACCTTACTAGAGCCTAAATCAGAGTGGCTACTTTCAAGGTTAGTTTATAATATAGTTCCAAAGTCTTCATTCATTTTTAACAACCTTAAGAAAAATAGAGGAATTTGAGATAAGATTCAAGTGGAAATTTATAAGAGAAATATAGAAAAATAATTATTGACTTAAATTTACCACTTATGGGCAAGTAGCTTAGAAGGTATAAAGAATCTTTGGGCTGTAAAAGTGAGGCAAGAGAAGGAAAAAATTGAAAGCAACAACAATACTTAAAACCCTGTGATGAAACAGATCTCCCTTGCTACAAACTCTGAGGTTGCCCCGACTTTTGGCTGGTACACTCCTGCCAAGTGCTGCTCTGCAGGTTGCTAACCTATGCAGAGGAAATCATGTGACCTAATTAGTTTTTTCAGGGTATATTAAAAATCTGTAGAACTGGTATGAATTGTAAAAGGTAGATAAATGCAAATACTATATTAAAACATAAATTATTCTTGTACATTGTTCTACTTTTTCTCATGACTTATTCAAAATAGATTTCTACTGTATTTCAATTGCAACTACTACCCTAGACAACTTGCTCTCCATTTTCAGTCAAAAATCTTCCATTACTGAAAGCAAACTGAAATACATAACTTATTTATCCTCTTTGCTCCAGTTCCTTCATAAAAGCCAATGTGTTCACATTTATCTACACATGATGACTTCTTAGTCTCTTAGTTTATGGCTTCAGGAGAGAGAAACAGAGGGAGAGGGAAAGGGAAAGTGTGTGTGTGTGTGTGTGTGTGTGTGTGTGTGTGTGTGTGCGCGCGCGCGTGCACACACACGCTGAGAATTAGGCCCTTTCATAAGGGAAGAAAACCATAAACATTGCAAAAATCTAGAAACAACATTCTCCTGAAATTAGTAATAATGAGCTCATTATTTATTATCTGAATGACTGGGTTTTTTAAAGACCTTTATCAAGGTACCTATATGAATTAAATTTAAAAACTTCTAACTTAAGAACTTTCTGTTAAAAACATACATAAAGACAACAGGAAATGGAAACAACCCCCATCTACCAGGTTATTAAGCTTTAAATAAAAATCAAAAAATTGTGTGTGAAAAAACAGGAGTATGAGGAGCATGGTATGTGGGGAGCCCAGCACTTTGGAACTGCTTCCTTTCTTTTTTTTTTTTTTTTTTTTTTTTAATTTGCGGTACACGGGCCTCTCCCGTTGCGGAGCACAGGCTCAGCGGCCATGGCTCACGGGCCCAGCCGCTCCGCGGCATGTGGGATCTTCCCAAACCGGGGCACGAACCCGCCTCCCCAACATCGGCAGGCGGATTCTCAACCACTGCGCCACCAGGGAAGCCCCTGCTTCCTTTCTTGTTTAGGCACTTATGCTGTTATCTTTCCTTGTCTGAACATGCTCCTAAGAAAAAAATCTAGCACTAATTCACACCATTAGAAAATGGCTGCCTCTTTACAGCTTTTCTTCTGATTAGTATATCTGCTTTATAACAGGGTTCACTCTTTCAAGCCATGTGGGTGAACCTTCCACAGAGGCCTTTTCCAGCATCACTCAGCGGATGGAAGAGATCTTTTTGGGTAAGTAGTAAGGGGACTCGGGGATGTCACATCCTTGCACAAAGACTTCTGTGCCCCTCAGTGTGGGACAGGAAAGAGCTCCTGGATTGGGATAATGATTATGTTAGTGAAAATGTGTGGTCAGATGACTCAGGGAAATCTGTCCCTTCCTCTCATGTTCTGGCACTAAGGCATAAATTCCTCAGAATCCTGACACAATCCTGGGGACAAGAATGAGATTAAAATATCCTGCCAGCTTGTTTGGAAGGCAGCTTGAAATACAATAGAAATTGAGTTGAATTACAAGTCAAAAGGAATGAGTTTTTTGCATATTATACTCTTTGGTCTGAGACTCAGATTCTCTCTGTAAGATGCATTGTCTCATTCAAGGAGCTTATGTTCTAGGGTGTTTCAATATAAGGATTTTTAGAAGAAATAAACATTTATATCATTATTAGGAATCTGAAGATAAGAAAACATATTTAATACATTCCTTACCAGTAACTTTCAGCATAAAAATTTCCATAGAATATATCTGTAAAAGCACACCTTTACCATCTGACTATTTACTTGGCAGAGAAGGGGCTCTGTAAAATGCATACACCTGATTTCAGGAGAAGGGAGTTTTAGTTTCAGATACACTCAAATGTGTACCTTTTGATTTTTTGATGGTATAAATACATACCGGGCACTTGGGAGCTAATTAACCTAAAATCTGGTTATACTATTCATCAGCAGATGGGCCTTCAGTTTAACTTCACCGTAGAAAAAAAAATATGGTGATATCTCAATTATCAAATCACCTAAGAAGTAAACTGCTTTGAGTATACACCTATCCCTTGTTTAATGACTTTAACTGTTTTCTGAAAAACCTACCACTAAGTAAAAAGCTGTTCAGTGACCAAAACCCCTATTAATTCTAATAGGGAAATTTATGAGCAGTTCCATCCCACACCACAAATAGAAACAAACAAACATCATTGACCAATGGAAACAATTTTATGTAAGTAGGAAATAATCACTTAAGTGCAAATACATATAGTTTGTATCTTAAATGCAATGTATTATAATAACTAACCAAAGAAATGAGACTTCCAAGTAGTTGGTGGTAGGTGAGAAGAGGTGGAAAGGGGCATCCTTTGAAAGGGCATTTTTCTTTCTACATCGTTTTATTCACTATTTCTTCAGTCTGTTTGTGGGCTGGCTGATGGTTATTCTGCACTTAATGTGCACTTATGAATAATATTAGTAAACAGGAAAACATCTTCTGTCTGAAATACCACATCTGAAAGTGTATTTATTTAATGAGTTTTGGGGTGAAAAAGTCATTGTACCAAAAATGAGTGAGATATAATAAGTGTGCTAGGGGCTTTTGAGAAAGTTCTTCCTCTATCTTCTGAAAGAGCTTTTGGAAATGACCCTCTCTCTCTTATGGGCATTACTGATAATGGCCATAAGTCCTACAGCCACAATAGGCATTTCAGATACCAGTGTGAGGGTGAAGCTCACCTAGGAAGAAGACAAGACAAAAGCTCATGGAAGGATGAAGAGCCATTGGATTAAGGCAGTTTTGTATCAAGTTACTTAGAGCTGAAGGCATTCAAATTCATACAAGTAAGATTCTGGTAGAGGAAACATATTGAGGGCAAACTTGAGGGATAAACAGTCCCACAGGAACACAGATCCTAACAGGAAAAGATACTCAATGCACTGTATCCTGTATGTCCAGATTGGATGGGCAGGCAAAAGGAGGAAGGGGAATGCTGGGAGCCAGACATAGGTAAATATTTGCTCTCCAAATGGTCATGGTCATTGTGGTTTACCTACTTAGGAGGGCTTACTCCTACATTGGGTCAGAGGTTTGACTGTTACTGCTCAGACCCTTTCTAAAGAAAAGAAATTGTAGTGAATTATTAAAAATGTGTCAATAATTTGAAAGTCGGTTGGGGTGAGTAGAATTGTCCCTGCTGTCTTAGGACTTTGGATAAACCAATAAGAATGTGATGGCTTCTGACTAGAGTTTTATCATCATTCCATGGATTAAGAAGCTGGTGAGTGGTGACAGCAGAATTACCAAAAGAATCACTGTCTCCAAATATTCTCCTAGTTGAGTCTACCATATTGTGTGAAATTAGCACCAACAGATAGTTCATAAACAATTAGCATCTCTGTGGAAATGCAGAGTTGTTAATAGAGATAACACATTAAGCCCATAGTTTCAAACTGATCACTGAGGTCACGTAAGGCCTCACTGCAAATTCAAAGAGGTGCTCTGCAAGCTATTTTAAAATTCAGGAAAAATGCAGTAACATCTGCTGGACATAATGTGAACTACTAGCTCAAGGTAGTTAACATTTTCAACATCGATTGCTATGTTTCTTTCAATGAGAGTGGTACAGTTCAGTCCGATTCCACAATTTGAGAAGTTTGTGAACTGTCCAATAGGTGTTAAGTTTTTAGGACATAAATACTTATTAAGGTGCTTGGACCTAAGTATTTAATAAATAGAACTGTAAGGTATTTGTTTTGCAAGGATGCTGTGAAACAATTACTGAGACAATCAAGGATGCCAGCCAGGGCTTCCCTGGTGGCGCAGTGGTTGAGAGTCTGCCTGCCAATGCAGGAGACATGGGTTCGAGCCCTGGTCTGGGAAGATCCCACATGCCGCGGAGCAACTAGGCCCGTGAGCCACAGCTACTGAGCCGACGCGTCTGGAGCCTGTGCTCCACAACAAGAGAGCCCGCGATAGTGAGAGGCCCGCGCATCGTGATGAAGAGTGGCCCCCGCTTGCCACAACTGGAGAAAGCCCTCGCACAGAAACGAAGACCCAACACGGCCATAAATAAATAAATAAATAAATAAAAAAGGATGCCATAAACCAAGAAAATAGGGGACCCCCCTATTATCACTTATTAATCATTTGATGATATTTTAACCACTTAGAGCCAATGAATATAGCCCAGGTTTTTATGAGGAAGAGGGAAGCAGAACTCCTCCTTAGCAAACGGGTGTGGGGTTTCGAAGAGGGCTTCCTGGAGAGCCATGAAAACTTCAGGTTCCAGAAGAGAATAGAGAGGCAAAAAAAGCAGAATGTGGTTAGTGATCAAAAATGACCTTTGTGATTTTATCCAGGGCCAGGTTGGCTACTGTGCTGATGACTCCAGGTCTTTTGTGATCTGGAACATATTTCTGAAGCTTGAATAAACTGGAAAGTCTTTAAACACAGGGTGAGGCAAATGGCCATTCTGTTTATTATATTCTATTTTTTTCTTTGGCATTAATTTCCCCAGCCTCAAAATTAGTTATACCTTTAACATACTCTTATGCAATAGTCATTTTTTCTTTATAAAAGGAGGTCCAAGCCTCCGAGATATTACCATAGAAAGCAGAATATGTCACTGATATTCAAATATCTACTGACTATGAGGTATCTCCTTTTCTCCATGTAAGTTATATTTATATCAGAGCATCATGATCCTATTCAATATGCCTTAAGTATTCCAAACTGGCCAGACCCTGTCTGGGTTACCTGTTACAATAGAACTCCACTTTTCTCAGCCCCTTAATAGAAGTGAATACCACTTTCATGCACCAAATTTTAGGGTATAAGTATTCCCCGTGTTCAGGTTAAAAAACAGTAATTCCTACCCATGGCTTTGCTTAAACGCTACTATTTCATCCAGAATTATTGTATAGTTTAACGTTAAACAATAGAAGAACACTTGGGATTTCTTATCAACTTACCCAGACACTGATGGAAAGCATTCATAAACAGGAATTTTTTTCCCTGGATGGATTGAAGAAATTCTAGTGTGTCAAAAACTTTCCTTTAGATTATTCTCTTTTAAGTTATATCATCATTACTGGTTCATCTCCACTTTTTCTCTCCATATCTGTCAAACAACTGAAATGATTTTGGGGGATTTTTTTTCTCCATGTTAAATATAGGCTTTTTTTTTTTTAATTCACTGCAATCGAGCATGTCATTTATCCTTCTGCCCATTTTTCTTATATTAAAAGGTCTCCTGCTGGAATTTAATTTCAAGTTAAATCTTTACCCCACCCTCAGGCTGTGAGACTGAATTAAATAAATCCCACTAAAAGTAATAAACCACTCTTAGCTGTGGTCTTGTGATATCAGTTGTCAGCCTGTCAGAGCAAATCTGAGTGTTAAATTCACTGCCTCTGCTAGTGAGGAAAGAATCAGAACACCAAAAAGCCCAGGATAGCAGAACTGCTGCAGTCACTTTAGTTTCATCTCAGCAGTAGTACTTAAGCATGCAAGAAAATATCTTTGAAGATGATTTTCTTGATGACAGTCTTTTAAAATTCATATTGATGGTAAAACATAAAGGCTCAGCTTTGGTTATTATACCTTATTTAGTGATGTTGCAAGCCTGTGAGATCTATTAACAAGAAGGTAGAATTCTTTTGGGAGAGGAGGGACAAAACAGGAGTATTATACTGTTGGGGATTGATGAATTTTAGAATTAAAGAGTTAGTTAGGGCTAGTGTCTAAATATAGAATTGAAAGGTGAACAATTTGAGATACGGAAGGAAAAAAGAATACACGTCATCAATTTCCTCTTATGAAAATTTGCAAGGAGATTTTAATCCACAGAACACAGTGATGCCTCAGACTTCCAAATAAAATGCTCTAAAAAGGGGGAAATGACACCCTCCCTCGATGGACTCCCTTCAATACCCTGTCTGTGATGCAGGAACACTGGGAACGATACCAGTACCAGGCTGGATTTATGGGTGTGACTAATCAAAGGTGACAGCTGGCTTCAAATCTGTTGGCTTGTCATTTGGTGGACCGATTTACAAAATACTTGTTTACCCTTAAAGCACTGAGGTTGTCCAAAAAGAAAGGTCTTTTAAAAAAAATTTTTTTAACGTTAGTTTCTCCATATTAAATTTTGAAGAGTTAAAGTTTTATAAAAAGCCAAAAATCAATACTGTCAGTGATTTGTTGTTTTTAAAGAACAGGACAACAGCTCAGCAGATTAACTTCCTCCTCTCCATGGATAAGCACAATATTACCTTCTGCAGAGAGAGAGCTGTAGGATTCCCAAGGGTCGGGGAGCTGAACACAGACAATTCTCTGAACAGGATTTCAATAGAGAATTCAGGGATGATAGACATTTCCCAGTAATTATTAGAGTTGCAACTCTCATCTTTCCACAGATGTAGCATCTTCATCCAGTCAAGTGCTGGGCATATAGTTAACACTAATGCCTAGTAATTCCTCAAGCTCCTCCTTCCGACCTTTTAAAAACTCTTTTACTTCCTAATTTGAAAATGGAAATGGTTCTAGAGAAAGCATGACATTGGAAATAGCTTTCTTTCCTTATTTTGAAGTAAATGTTGGTAGTCAAAAATTATGATACTTGATTAATTACACCTGAAAACACTGTACAAGGTCATATTCTTTTCTAACCTTACGAAGAGATTATTTTCAAAATACGGGAAAATAATTTTCAGGTTCTGATAGCAAAAAACCAATGCATCATATCAATGTCCATTACAGAACTGGACTTTTCAGATGGTGGAAAAATGCTTTCACTCCTGCAGTGAGGTTATTTAGCAGTAGTAATTTGAATTAAAGTCAATGGATTTTGTACTCTAAGGCTGGGCCTTCATTTTAAATCATTAGATTACATTTGTTACGATTTTTTTTTTGTATTTATAAACCTGATTGACATATTTTCACTTGAATTCTATTTGTTTATTTAGCAATTTATCATGAGAAAAGGATGGACTTTGTAACTGGAGATCTAGTTTGAAGTCTAACCACTCCACATACCAGCTGTTTAAACTCAGGCTACCTTTACTGTGCTGAGCCTCAGTTTACTCATATGCACAATGGGATCACAGTGCTTTCCTTATGGGATTGCTATGAGGATTAATAAAAATTATACATGAAGCAGCCGGCTCAGTCTTTCATGTGTCAGATGCTCCCTTCTGACTCTGAGTCTACAATAGGTTTTATTGCCTGTGATAATTCAAATATATCTATCTGAAATTCCTGTAACAAATGCTTTCCAAAAACTTAGAGTGTAGAGAATTTCACAGTCAGGGTATATAAATGATGATTTGAGTAAAAGGAGAGATCTCAAAAATGTTTTCCTGTTGAATAGTGAATTTGATATCATAAAACTCAATTTCAGTCTTAATGAATTTTCACAAGATCAGTTTTGCAGTTAAACAACGAATATAACATTTGCAATTTAATTCATTTATTTATTCAACAATGATGTACCACTAGCCCATTACGTACTAGGATCTCTGCAAGGCCTAGGGGCCTATGAGTAAGCAAAATCACAGCCAAACTGCTTACAGTACGGTGGGGAAGGCAGACAAGGAACTTGAAAAACAACAGCGGTGATAACATATGGGAGCACATGGGGCTATGGGAACAATCAACAAATATCAACTACAGTCCACAGGAAAGTTCTACTTCTAAACTCCTGCTCTTACCTCACTCCATATTTATTATCACTTTCTATCCTTATACCTCGTTCCCAATTTATTTTTGATGAAATATTCCTCTTTGAGGAATATATGAAGACATTAGCACTTTCTAATGTTTTTATGAGCTATTTGCTAACTTTACATTGACAGGGTTTAAGCTGAGCACTGTAACATGTAAGGCTATATGGTGGCTGTGTAGATCAGTTGTCTAGAGACCCGTGAAGCATAGAGTGCTAAGCTGTAAGTAATGCAAACCATCTTCTTGGCCAGTATCCACTTCTTTTGACGTGTATACACTGCTCAATAATCTGATTTTTTTTTTCTCTGTAAACTTGGAGATTCCTCAAGTATTTTAACTGTAAAATGATATCATATTTGGAAAACAGCAGTTAACAACACTAGGAACCCCATAATGAAGAAGAAGTTTCTTAGAGCCAAAATAATGACATGATGATAATAAAAATTATAAACATCTAGTATTTATTGAGCACTTACTATGTGGTGGGTCATTGTTCTAGAAGCTTACATCAACTCTTCAGATAGCAGTTATCAGGCACATTAGCAAAAGATTATAGGCCTTGGTCACAGGCTTCACCTTTGTGACAAGACAGACAAATTTTGCCTGGTATCATCAAAATTAGAAAAGCGTACTGTTTGGAACCTAGAGGATAATCTGACTTTCTGGGCAAGAATTCTCATAATAGAGAGGAGAAGATGAAGGATGAGACAGCTAATGATTATATGCTCATCTATTCAGCCTCCGGGGCATGGTGAATAAATTTATTTCATAAACTTAAAAACATCCCTTTTTCTCATAAACTGTTTATTTTGCTGTTCATTTAATTCAGTATGGCCAAAAGGGATATGCCCGGCAATTTCTTGACTTCCCAAAATATATCTCCTTGATTTTATTCATTTTATAGGGAACCATAATTTTGATTTAGCATTTAAAAATCTATCTGCCACTTTGCAGGAACTGAGTCACACAGTACATTTAAAGGCTGATGTACTATTAATTTATAACAAAAAATATATTTATTCCTTTTGGATGATGACAGACATATGTTATGCCTATGTCTCTTTCTCAAGGTCCAGCCTAGTGCCATCCACATCGCTGATTTCTAACAAACATTCACTGATTGCTTGGTATGTGATTACAATAGAAAGAATTCACTCCAGTTAAATGCTAAGGAGACACCACATTCACATTTTCCTTTTCCACAAGTACCGATGTCTTCTGAAGATTAGAAAGTCTTTGCCTTAAAAAAAATTCCTTTTCTTCATATCAAATTGTAAGAATTTTTTTCTTTAATGTTTTGATGGCTCTGGGTACATATTTCAGTAATTCTAAATCAAACAATCACAGAGTATGAGAGCTGGAAGAAACTCTGCAGCACTGTGTCCGGGGATTACAAACTCAAATGCCTCCAAGGGTCAGGCAGGTAACATAAATATGTGAATCTGACTGGGCTTAAGGGAGGAGGAAAGTAAAGCCTGTAGCAAACTAGAGGTGGCAGAACTTGTCAAATTCAAACCCAATTCTAACCATAAAAAACAGGACTGGGGGCTATGTTTGGTCCACTAGCTACTATTTATAAACACTGAGGTTAATCCCTTAATTTTAACTATCAGTGCATTTAATCCTGCATTTCCCACTGTTGCAGGGAGTTGGAATAACGCCATATAGCTCAGGGTCAGAGTCATAGAAAGTACCCACTTAGCCTAACAACCTTAAATTGACTTGAAGTTAAATCACATGGCTAGTGTATTTAGACTTTGTGAATTATTATCTAAGTAAATACGCAGAGGCAGGGGAAAGAGCATTAAAATTACTTCCAATTGTGTTTTCTTGGTTTTTGAAATAAAGATGTAAAAATCTCTGGTGAATTTCTTTATGTGTCTTTCAGTGGCTTTGAAGCCAGATAAACAAAGGCCTACCTTTTATGAGCTGTGTCACCTTGAACAATCTGCTAAATTCACCAAGCTTCATTTTCCTTGACAGCACACCTGCTTTATTTACCATAAAGTTAGTTTTACCATAAAGTAAGTTAGTTAGTAAATAAGAAAATTCTATAAAGTGCCAAGCACAAAGCTTGTTCATATTTGATGATTAGAAAATGTTTCCTACTTTCTATGCCCTCAACCTCTTCCTGTCTCCTTTCTCCCTGGATCTGGGCCTATAACTTCTTTAAACCAGTTGGTAATAAATTGGTCCCCATTCTATCTTTTCACTCCAGCTGAGACCATCAACAGTGTTGTGGTTTTTGTTTGTAATGCATTGTTAGATGAATCTTTTTATATATAAAAAAAAAATAAATGTAAACATTTTCTTTAAGGAGCTTCCTTGGAGATTTACACCTTATGGTTAAATAACAATTTGTATTTTTCAGAGCACATTACTATTATTTTTGTGTGTGGTTAATATATCTTTCCTCTTTGTACCTTTTCTTTCGAGAAAAATACAATGTTACAGAAGGCCTCCAAATGTTAGGGGGTCTTTAAATGTTCACTGTAGGAAATCTGGGTCTCTAAAATGAGCAGTGGTGATTTGACAGGGTAAGGAGCCACTCTTATTATTTGGACATGTTATCAGAATGGCTACAACCTACAGTCCCCACGGGATTCTCTGGAAAAGAAGCCCAACTAAGTGTTCTTTTTTAAGACACCACAACTTTTTAGAATTTTTAAAGAAATTTAATAATTTGGTCAATAGTTCTGTGCTGTTTTATCACTCACACACACAAAAAGTAAAAATGAGAATAGGCCTGCTAGAAGCTTAATTAGTTTAGATAGGCACTTTGGGTAGGTAGCATCCATGGGGCAGATTCCCTTTTTAGACTTAGGGAGTAGGTTTTCTTTAGACATGAATTAACAGAGAGGGAAAGATGTGTCCTTTAGCAAGGAAGAGGAACCCAAATGCGTTTTCCCTACAAAACTATACTTCACTGAGAAATCAGCATATCAGCATTTGTTATGTACTTGGTATATTCCTCATTTCTCTGTAACCAGTAAATCTTGTGTCTAAAAAGGTTAAAAAGGTAACAGCTAAGGACACATTTGGTGACCTTGCTTACGCTAGTGATATTCATGTCACTTAACTACCATCTTAGCTGCTATCATCTATAGGCAGTCTCTGTTTTCTTCATAACTCCTGGCCACATATGATCCGCGTTTGTTTTTTGACAGTCGTTCAAATGAAGGGTACAAATAACCTATAAAATGTCTTTTTTCCTTGATGAGTGCTAATTGCTCTTAATTTTGCTTTAATTTTCCGGTGGTTCAAAACTGTCTTTTTCGAATGGTATCTTGTATCATTTCTAAATCATTCAGTCACTTTATGTCGCTCCTTCTGTTATTTGTGATATTTCTACTCTTTTCTATTTGTTTGTCTGTGGCCTTACCACTCTTCATAATTCTTGATAGTGACAATTCTATTTTTTTTTTTTTTTGCGGTACGCGGGCCTCTCACTGCTGTGGCCTCTCCCATTGCGGAGCACAGGCTCCGGACGCGCAGGCTCAGCGGCCATGGCTCACGGGCCCAGCCGCTCCGCGGCGTGTGGGATCTTCCCGGACCGGGGAACGAACCCACGTCCACAGCATCGGCAGGCGGATTCTCAACCACTGCGCCACCAGGGAAGCCCGATAGTGACAATTCTTTAATATTGACATAAGGAGTGGCCTCTCAGCTCCTTTGCCTCTTCACCTTCATTTGCTCTGGGTCCTTGTCATCCCCAACAACTGCATCACTTATCATCTCCCTGTCAACTGATCAGCACTGGTGATTTGACATTTGTAACTGTTATCAGAATGGTTATAACCTAGAGCCCCAGCTGGATCCTCCAGAAAAGAAGCCCAGCCAAGTGTTCCGTTTCAAGACACCATAATTCTTACTCTCTCTCTGATCACCATGCTTCTCCTTCTGGCTCACACCCTCTGGTTTTCCACCTCCCCAGATTCTGCTCCACGATCCTCTTTGATTCCACCACCTTTTCACTGTGTCTCATCCCCATTCACATCCTCATTTCCTTGTATATCAGGTTACACTCCATGGACTATCAACATGCTCTTTCCCTTGTACATATTTTCAACCACCTGGCCCCTCTCTTTCTTTATCACCCTCTTAACAGAACCCCAACCCTAGATAAACCCAACTGTGGTGGCCCAGTTGCTCTGCCTGTATAGCTGGACATAGCTGGGGAAAAGGACGTACCTCCGCAGATCAATCTCACTTCAAATCCATGATTTCAAACTACAACTGGGCCTTATATAGCTCGGCAAGCCAACCTCACTTCCCTCATCAACTCACTTTTCCCCTCATAGATGACCACCCCATTTTTTTATCCTTTCAAACTAACTGCATGGCCTCACTATCCTCATACTCAGCTGATGGCCTTGCTTCCTGTCCCAGTCAGAAAAGAACTTCCACAGGGCATCACTGCCCATTAAAAGTTTTTAAAGGAGCTAAAACTTTTTTCAGAACATTCCAAAATTATTAAATTCAGCCAAAGAGTGTCTTTGTCTCTATTTGATGTTTTCAAAGTACAAAAGTAATACATGTTTGTCATTACCAAGAAATTGGGTGCCTGGGACTTTCCTGGCTATAGCACAGAAAGTCTTATGTCCCAAGCAACTTCTCAGTCCTAGGCAGACTGGGACTGTATTTGTCACCTTATCAGGAAACAACACACTACAAAGGAAAATACAGTATAAATGAAAAACTAGTACTTTCACCTATTATTATTAGTAGGTAGTTAGGGCTACCTTCCAGTCCTTCAAAGCACTATGCTTATACCAATATATATAAGCATACATGCATCAAATATAGGTGGTTTGTTGTCTTTTGCTTGTACTAAAATAGAATCATACTATACACATTTCTTTGCAAACTAGCTTCTTTTTTCCTGATTAAAAATAAGGAAAAAATTTCCCTTTACAGGGCTTTGAGGTAACAAAACTGAATGTTGTATTTCAGCTCAACTGGGTCCAACCAGCTGAAGTTCCAGGATACTGGGCCTGAGTGGACCTAACTAAAGCCTGTTTCCTGACCAGGGAACAATGGGAAATGTGTAACCAACTGTGTATGGTCCTATGGACTCATTTAGTCCTTCTCAGAGTTTAGTTTTCAATCCTGATCGGTATAACCACCATTAACACTACCTTTATATTAGAAAGTCCTGATTTTCTTCTTCAGACAACCACTCAGTAAATTTTATTCACTGTGGGGTGTTCCACTGGCTGACAAGGTGACTTCAGGCTTTTTTTTTTTTTTTTAAAGCTCTGATAGTCTTTGTTTTAAAATTTAATACCTAACAATATATAATGGATACACATATACATATATACATATAATTTTACATACATAGATCATATCATGCATGGCTTTTGTTTGTTATTGTGGTTGTAGTGAAGTCTCTTTTTTTCTTATTTCTTGCCTCTCCCCAATAAGTTCTTACTTAGATTTCCTCTATTAACCTGTGGAATAGCCTTTGTCATCTTTTCCATGCTTATAATATGTATATATGACTTGAATAATTGTGTATAATAAAAGGTGCATTTTGCTATTATTTACTTAATAAAAGTGGCATCATATTATACTTGGGAGGAAAAACCTTCAAAAATGGTTTGCAATGATCCCTTCCCCTGGTAGTCATACCCTTGGCTAATCCCTTGCCCTTGCATGTGGGTTGGAACTAGTGCTTTGCTTCTAATGAACCTGGCAAACATTACGGCATATCAATTCCAAGATTAGACCATAAAAGACTGATTTCTGTCTCACTGGCACACTCTCTTTTTTTTTCTTAATTTAATTTTTATACAGCAGGTTCTTATTAGTTACCTATTTTATACACATCAGTGTATGCATGTCAATTCCAATCTCCCAATTCATCACCCCACCCCACCACCACCACTTTCCCCCCTTGGTGTCCATAAGTTTGTTCTCTACATCTGTGGCATACTCTCTTGCTTTCCCATTTTGAAGAAGCTAGGTGTCATGTTGTGAGCTCCCTTCTGAAGAGGTTCAAGTGGCAAGGAACTGAGGGTGACTGAGGGTGGGAAATTGAGGTTCTCAGTCCAACAGCCTGCAAGAAATTGAATCCTGCCAATAACTACTAAGTGGACTTAGAAGCAGATCCTACTCCATTTGAACCTTCAGATAATTGCAACCTGGGCCAAGGCCTCCACTGTAACCTTGTGAGAGACCTAGTGCAGAGGACCCTGTTAAGATATGCCTGGATTTTTTCTGGACCGAGAAAAGCTCTGAGATAATAATTGCTGTTGCTTTAAACTACTAAGTTTTGGGGTATTTTGTTATACAGCAATAGACAATAAATACTTTTCTCTAAATATTACTTTTCTCACTTAACAATACACCATGGAAGTCTGTTCAAATTAATTGATATAAGTTTGATGTATTCTCTCTAATTGTGGCATATTACCTGGTGGGGATTCATCATAATTCATGCAAATATTTCTTTATGGATAGTCATTAATGCCACTCTATTTATAATGGCTACTCTATTTATAATGATCAAACGTTTTAAATTAGGTAAATGTTTTGAAAATACAATTAGAGATTTATTATCTTATTTTCTATATTTCAGATGTTCATTTAGAAACTGGGAAAAACACACACAGAAGAAAATATACTGAAGAAGTCAATTTTTCATACTATAAGAAAATGTGGATCAAAATATGATAAAAACAGTTTTAGAACAAAATATCATTATGTCAGAATTATACTGTTTTTTGTTTTGGAGGAAGCATCTGGACACTTTAAAAAATATGTAAAAATAAAAAGAAACATTTTATTTTAACTCAACTAACTATATGGATTCTCTTTAAATTCCCTCCAGAAGTACAAAATTAATAAAATTATTTAATCTTAGGATGGAAGGGATGTTAAAACTCACCCAGTGTAATCACTCATTTCATATTTTAACTCCCATTAAAACTTTATCATTGAAAGATATTTTAAACAGTAATTTATAATTTTACTAATAATACAAATATAAATATTTGTGTGAAAATGTAAATATTATGAATAAAACTGAAGTTCCATATCCTTTCCTCCCTCCCTGAGGGACCTGTGGCTGTTGATTTGTATAACAATATGTAATATGGTGTATCTTTTGTATACTTTTGAAGGCCTTTAATTCATACAGATGTACGCATTTATATCTGTAGAAGCTATAAGTTATATCATATTGTATATATCATTCTACAAGATGTTTCATCAAGTGGCATTTGAAAATATAATATTTTATTGAAGTATAGTTGACTTACAATGTTTAGTTTCTGGTGTAAAGTGATTCAGTTATACATATATACACATATTCTTTTTCAGATTCTTTTAAAACTTCCTTTTACAGTGCTTTATGATTGATGATTAAGCTTAAAGAATGGGGACTAATATATTTGTTTCATTTTTTGTTATTTTTATACTTACATTGAGTTAATTTTAATTTTTTTATTATATGAAATTAATATTGTTTTTTACTTTCACATTAATGAAATGATGTTAGTAGCTAAGCTGGCAAACAAAATTCCTTCCATTTAAAATATCTCTAAGTATTTTTCACCTAAGGAAACATTTTCAAACCATGTGAAGCTGAAACCTTGCCTGCAAACATTTCCACTGACAATCACTGTCTTAGTTTAAATAAGGGCTAGATGTTTCTAACACTCAATGTCCTAATGCCTTTAAAACAATTTTTCTTTTCAGCTTCAATGGCAAAAACACATTTTAGAAAAGACTGTTAGTAAACATTTCAACCAAAACCACATTTGAACTGTTAAATTCCCTTGGTGAACCAGATGTTTTGCTTCACAAATGGTTTTTAGGTATGTCTTGGTTCCAACTCTATTTCTTCTGAAATATTACTGTGAGGATTTCATAAATTAAGAGCCCTTTTGGAAGATATTTACGGAGCACCTTCTTTGTGCTGACTGCCATGACAGGTACCGATTCAGTGACAAATAAATACTATACAGTCCCTGCCTTTAAGGAACATGTTACATATGGAAGAGAGAGAAAAATATTAGGTGATAAATCCAATATGATGTAGCATGTCAGAGTCAGTAATTCATTAGTTCATTCATTAATCCATCCATGAATTCTTATTTGTGTAAACTCTTTCATGGGTCAGGCATTATCTTAGACATACTATAGCTCTGGCTTGTCTGAATTAAGAAGGGACATGCAAAAGGGCACAAAGAGTAGATGCCCAATCTCCACAGACAAGGGGAATCAGGACATGCTTTCTGAGAGGTGTCACATCAGCCAGGACTTGAAGGAAGGAAGGCCAGTCATTGCATAGGCAAAGAAAACCATTATCAGCAAACATGTGGCATCAAGAAAAGTACTGCCTGTTGGAGAAATACTGAAGCACATTTTGGTGGTGGCCATGGTGGGCATAGAAAACCAGCTGGGAGAAGTAGACAAAGACCAGGCCATGAAGGACCCTGCAGCCTATTTTTAGGACAATAAGAAGTCAAAAGCTTACACTACAATGTCCATGCTGAAGCTCAGCTGCTTACTAGTTCAGTGATAATAAATTTAGTCTTTTTACTTCCTTAATAACCCTTGAAAAAGAAAATCTGATAAATTTTCAATGGACTGGAAAAAGAATGTTCAGCAAATTTTTGCCCAGTAATATATTTGTGGTTAGGCACACTATGACTCACTGTGACATAAAAAAATTCAGATTAAAGTAGATCAAGCTTACACCCAACACTCTTGTTTATCCTATATCCTGGTGTGTGGCAAGGGTCTTAAATGCCATTTTAACAGTGTGAGAGTTTTCCACGATGCCTTTGATTTAGATCAACCAGCACTGGTTAAAGTGATCATGACTTTTGAAAACTTCTACAGAGCTGTGAAGATTTAAAAACATTGTAAGGTGAGTCAAAATAGTGTACTAGAGTTTAGGGATCATCAATGTGATGTAAACACTCTATACTTTGGTCAGAATTTCACTGTTGAAAACTAACAGTAGAAATTTGGAAAAAACAAGTCTTCTGGGCCTTAGTTTCTATAAAACCGAGGGCATTGGGTAAAAATCTCTTTTAGTCTCTTCTAGTTGTAAAATTATACAAAGTCAGTTTGTGGTAAACATGTCCTTCTGAGTGACAAATATGTAGTAGCTCAGTTACTGGCACAATTGTTTAGTATCAGAATATCTTAATCAATTAATTTTATATTTACTAAGTGTCTACAATGTTGAAGTACTATTACAGGTAATGGGAATATGAGGGCTGTGGTCATTGGTGCTAGTAATCAAATCGTTCTGCCTCTCTGCACCTCATGGGTGCCTGAAAGGACTGGCACTATTTCTGGTCAATGGGTTGTCAGTGAAACTCATAAAAGTAATTTCTGGGCCATAGCAACTGAATGCCAGTTTACAATCTGCAAGTGCTCTTTTTCCTCTCCCAGGAAGATTATCAATGTTCCAGATAGTAGCTATTCCACCAGCCAGAGTCCTAGTGAACCATCAGCTGAGATGCTATGGATATACACAATGAGTGAGAAGTAAACTTGAATTGTTTTAAGCTAGGGAGATTTGAGGCTTGTGTGTCACTGAAGCCAAACTTAGCCTATCCTAACTGATGGAATGGGGAGCAAGACAAATAAAGCCCCTGTTCTCAAGGTGCTTACAGTCTAGTGGGAGATAATAAATAAATAAGTAGAAACAAATGAACAAGGTGATTTCAGATACAGAATGGCTGGGTTGATGGGGAGGAATACTGATTTAGGATAAGTGGTCATTGAAGGTCTCAGAGTAGATACTTGAACTGAGGCAAACTGACAAAGGATCAGACACCTGAAGATCTTTGGAAAGAGCATTCCAGACTCTGGAACAGCAAGTACAAAGGCCCTCAGGTGGGACAAGCTTAGTAGGTTTGAAGAATAGAAAAAGGCCAGTGTGACTGGAGCCCAGAGATTGTGTAAGAATCGTAGAGGATACGGTTGGAAAGATAAGCAATGGACTTTCTCATCCCTGGTAGCACAGCAGATTTACCTGAAATACTTTAACAAAATACCAATACTAGGCCCTGGCCCCAGAGATTCTGGAGTGGTAACAGGTCTCAGTATTTTTTTTGTTTTTTTTTTTAACATTCTCTGTATGATTCTAATGTGTAACTTGGGTAAAGAATCCTTGATGTAGTCTTGCAGGTTATGGGTAAGATGGTTAGAATTTTACTCTAAATTATTGGAAAAGTTTTAGAGGCGACATAAACTTTTGTCTTTTAAAATCACACTGTCTGCAATGTGGAGATATATTATAGAATGAATAAGAACGATTATTGAGGAAGCTATATCAGAAATTCCAAAGAGAGATAATAGTAGTTTGGATCAGGTATTAACAGTGGAGATGGAGAAAAATTATTAGATTCAGGATATACTTTGAAACTAATGCTAAATTTACTTACTAATGGATATATTTAAAGTGAACAAAGGGAGAAATAAATGATGACACCCAGATTTTTGAGTACAGCAACTGAGCTGAAAGTGGAACATTCATTAGCTTAAATGGGTAAGACTGGAACAGGAAATGGTTTGGTAAGTGGAGAGAAACAAAGAGTTCTTTTTAGGACTCATTATATTAAAGTTGCAACTATTAAGCATTCAGTAGAGATATAAAGTAGACAGATATAATAGTTTGGAGATCATAGGAGAGATAAGGAATGAAGATATAAAGTTGGTGGTTATCAGCAAATAGCATTTAAAGCCAGAAGACTAGTGTAGTTACAGAAGAGAGCCAAGAACTGAGTCACTGGGCACTCCAACATTTAGAGGCTAAACAGACAAGGACAAACCAGAAAAGACTTAGAAAAAACAGTCGGTAAAGTAAAGAAAATATCAGTAGCATGTACTGTGATAATATGCCTGAGAAGAGTGTTTCAAGGAAATAGTAATTAACTTGTTGACTGCTACCATAAGGTGGAGTAAAAGGACAATGCTAGTAGCATACAAATCTAGTTCTCCTTTGTATTGCTCCTGATTCAATCAATTCAATTCAATTCAGTTTGGTATACATTTGAGCAAATGGTGTGGGTATAGTGTAGTGCTCTTCAAATATTTGGCTCAAGTACTTCATAAATAAATTTTGAAAAATAAGCACCCATGGCAAATTTCTAAGTTGACATCTAAATATTTTCATAAGCTTAAATAATAGTTGCAAACGATATAATTTTCAAAACACTGTAAAAACTTATATTTAAAATAAAATTATTACCCCTCTTTTTAAATGTACCCAGTGGAATATGAACAACATAGCCTATCTATAATTTAAAACATAACATGAACAAGGTCTTCTCTACCAGTTGGATTTTTAAAAAAATATCCTCTTTGAACATATGTTTATTTATTTATCTTTTTTTAACATCTTTACTGGAGTCTAATTGCTTTACAATGATGTGTTAGTTTCTGCTGTATAATAAAGTGAATAAAATATACATATACATACATCCCCATATCTCCTCCCTCTTGCGTCTCCCCCTCCCAACCTCCCTATCCCACCCCTCTACGGGGACACAAAGCACTGAGCTGATCTCCCTCTGCTATGCGGCTGCTTCCCACTAGCTATCTATTTCACATTTGGTAGTTTATATATGTCCATGCCACTCTCTCACATCGTACCAGCTTACCCTTCCCCCTTCCCGTGTCCTCAAGTCCATTCTCTATGTGTGCGTCTTTATTCCTGTCCGGCCGCTAGGTTCTTAAGAACCATTTTTTTTCTTTTTTATTAGATTCCGTGTAAGCACATGGTATTTGTTTTTCTCTTTCTGACTTACTTCACTCTGTATGACAGTCTCTGGGTCCATCCACCTCGCTACAAATAACTCAATTTTGTTTCTTTTTATGGCTGAGTAATATTCCATTGTATATATGTGCCACATCTTCTTTATCCATTCATCTGTCAGTGGACACTTAGGTTGCTTCCATGTCCTGGCTATTGTAAATAGAGCTGCAATGAACATTGTGGTACATGACTCTTTGTAAATTATGGTTTTCTCAGGGTATATGCCCAGTAGCGGGATTGCTGGGTCATATGGTAGTTCTATTTTTAGTTTTTTGAGGAAACTCCATACTGTTCTCTATAGTGGCTGTATCAATTTACATTCCCAACAACAGTACAAGAGGGTTCCCTTTTCTCCACATCCTCTCCAGCATTTATTGTTTGTAGATTTTTTGATGATGGCCATTCTGAATACTGTGAGGTGATACCTCATTGGAGTTCTGATTTGCATTTCTATAGTGATTAGTGATGCTGAGCATACTTTCATGTGTTTGTTGGCAATCTGCGTACCTTCTCTGGAGAAATGTCTATTTAGGTTTTCTGCCCATTTTTGGATTGGGTTGTTTATTTTTTGATATTGAGCTGCATGAGCTGCTTGTATATTTTGGAGATTAATCCACTGTCAGTTGCTTCGTTTGCAAATATTTTCTCCCATTCTGAAGGTTGTCTTTTTCTCTTGTTTATGGTTTCCTATGTTGAGCAAAAGCTTTTAAGTTTCATTAGGTCCCATTTGTTTATTTTGGTTTTTATTTCCAATACTCTACGTGGTGGATCAAAAAAGAATCTTGCTGTGATTTATGTCAAAGAGTGTTCTTCCTATGTTTTCCTTTAAGAGTTTTATAGTGTCTGGTCTTACATTTAGGTCTCTAATCCATTTTGAGTTTATTTTTGTGTATGGTGTTAGGGAGTGTTCTAATTTTGTTCTTTTACATGTACCTGTCCAGTTTTCCCAGCACCACTTATTGAAGAGACTGTCTTTTCTCCACTGTATATTCTTGCCTCCTTTGTCATAGATTAGTTGACCATAGGTGTGTGGGTTTATCTCTGGGCTTTCTGTCCTGTTCCATTGATTTATATTTCTGTTCTTGTACCGTTACCATACTGTCTTGATTATGGTACCTTTGTAGTACAGTCTGAAGTCTGGGAGCCTTATTTCTCCAGCTCCGTTTTCCTTTCTCAAGATTGCTTTGGCTATTTGGGGTCTTTTGTTTCCATACAAATTGTGAAATTATTTGTTCTAGTTCTGTGAAAAAGGCCATTGGTAGTTTGATAGGGATTGCACTGAATCTGTAGATTGCTTTGGGTAGTATAGTCATTTTCACAATGTTGATTCTTCCAATCCAAGAACATGGTATATCTCTCCATCTGTTGGTATCATCTTTAATTTATTTCATCAGTGTCTTTCAGTTTTCTGCATACAGGTCTTTTGTCTCCTTAGGTAGGTTTATTCCTAGGTATTTTATTCCTTTTGTTGCAATGGTAAATGGGAGTGTTTCCTTAATTTCTCTTTCAGATTTTTCATCTTTAATGTATAGGAATGCAAGAGATTTCTGTGCATTAATTTTGTATCCTGCTACTTTCCTAAATTCATTGATTGGCTCTAGTAGTTTTCTGGGAGCATCTTTAGGATTCTCTATTTATAGTATCATGTCATCTGCAAACAGTGACAGTTTTACTTCCCCTTTTCTGATTTGGATTTGTTTTATTTCCTTTTCTTCTCTAATTGCTGTGGCTAAAATTTCCAAAACTATGTTGGATAATAGGGTGAGAGTGGGCAACCTTGTCTTGTTGCTGACCATAGTGGAAATGGTTTCAGTTTTTCATCATTGAGAACGATGTTGGCTGTGGGTTTGTCATATATGGCCTTTATTATGTTGAGGTAAGTTCCCTGTATGTCTATGTTCTGGAGGGTTTTATCATAAATGGGTGCTGAATTTGTCGAAAGCTTTTTCTGCATCTATTGAGATGATCATATGGTTTTTCTCCTTCAGTTTGTTAACATGGTTTATGACACTGATTGATTTGCGTATATTGAAGAATCCTTGCATTCCCAGGATAAACCCCACTTGATCATGGTGTATGATCCTTTTAATGTGCTGTTGGATTCTGTTTGCTAGTATTTTGTTGAGGATTTTTGCATCTATGTTCATCAGTGATATTGGCCTGTAGTTTTCTTTTTTTGTGGCATCTTTGTCTGGTTTTGGTATCAGGGTGATGGTGGCCTCATAGAATGAGTTTGGGAGTGCTCCTCCCTCTGCTATATTTTGGAAGAGTTTGAGAAGGATAGGTGTTAGCTCTTCTCTAAACGTTTGATAGAATTTGCCTGTGAAGCTCCCAGTCCTGGGCTTCTGTTTGTTGGAAAATTTTTAATCACAGTTTCAATTTCAGTTCTTGTGGTTAGTCTGTTCATATTTTCTATTTCTTCCTGGTTCAATCTCAGAAGGTTGTGCTTCTGTAAGAATTTGTCCATTTCTTCCAGGTTGTCCATATTATTGGCATATAGTTCCTTGTAGTAATCTCTCGTCAACCTTTGTATTTCTGCAGTGTCAGTCGTTACTTCTCCTTTTTCATTTCTAACACTACTGATTTGAGTCTTTTCCCTTTTTTTTCTTTCTTTTGCGGTACGCGGGCCTCTCACTGTTGTGGCCTCTCCTGTTGTGGAGCACAGGCTCTGGATGTGCAGTCTCAGTGGCCATCTTCACAGCTCCGTGGCATGTGGGATCTTCCTGGACCGGGGCACAAACCCACGTCCCCTGCATTGACAGGCGGACTCTCAACCACTGCTCCAGCAGGGAAGCCCCCCATCCCTATTCTTTTGTCTCTGTTTTTCCTTTTTTCTTTTGCCCTACCCAGGTACATATGGAGTTTCCTGCCTTTGGGAAGTCTGAAGTCTTCTGCCAGCATTCAGTTGGTGTTCTGTAGGAGTTTTTCCACATGTGGATGTAGTTTTGATGTTATTTGTGGGGAGGAAGGTGATCTCCACATCTTACTCCTCCTCCATCTTGAAGGCCCCCCATCTTTGAATATATGTTTAAATTCCACCTATTCCATTGACTCTTATGTTAATGTAACATAATTTTATGTGTGAAAGACTGCTGATCACCTGATCCTACACATATGCAATAACACTATAAAAATCCTTAAGTAAAATTACCTTGGTGACTTTAAGTTTTAAGACTATTTTTCTGAAGTGATTTCAGCAAAATGTCCAAGCTCTCCCATGTTCCCCCCTGACCCCCGAAACATCAAAAAACAAACAGAAACTATCAGAACCAATTTTATCAGAACTCTAGAAAATGGCTATAGTTTACAATAACCAAGTGAATGCTGAATCAAGAAAGGGGTAGCTTCAAAGCACTAGGAAAGCTTTATGGTGTCTTTATTTGCCCTTGCCCCTTCCCTAGCATGGCTGCAGTCTTGTAGAGGAAAGGCTGCATTCCCATTGTGGAACACTGGCTCTGGTTTTAGAGGGCACAAAGCAGACTTTATTTGCAAATGGTTATGTATGTCTCTTCTAACTTGTTTGGGGTCTGACTGAAGGACTAACTCATGATGCTTGTTTCTGTTTCACGTAACATGAAGCTTGGGCTAGAATAGTGGTGTGCATCAATCAAAGCTGCTGCAAGGTGAACTAACAACTGCAGATTCCTTAGGCAAAAGAATATGGCTGAAACATAAAATAAACCACCTAATACCTGGGAGCAAAAGCTGGGGAGAGTTTCTTTGGAAAATTAGGACATTCAGACAACTATGTATATGTATATTTAGAAAGCCATGTGCATACCTAGGGCAAAGTGCATGTTCAGAAAAAGCCAGAGAAGACCCTAAGCTTTCACCTTGGGCTAATCCTTAGGCTCATGCAGGTGTGGCTAAGTGCTGAAGGCCCTGCCACAGAGACAATCTGCAAAGACTAGGAGAGAGTTTTACTGATTTTTTTTGTGTTTTTTATTTGTTTGTTTGTTTTTTCTCTTGGCATTCAAGGAATTCTGTCAAAGAACTAGCTGAACACTAGGCAAAGAACAGAGACATCAGTGACCACAGATGACAAGGAACAGTGTCTTTGCAAAATTAGTTTGGAAAGTCACTAAGCCAATGAACTACTAGAGCTTTCAACAACAACAATCCTCTCCCCCCAAGGAAAGAAAAAAAGAAAGAAAGTGCTAGGAAAAGGAAAAATCTGATTTCCAGAGTTATCACCTTATAATATTCAAATGTCTAGTTTTCAACAAAAATGCCAGGTATACAAACACAAAGGAATGGTCCACTGAAAGAAACAAAATAAAGTGATAGAAACCATCTATGGAGAAGTCCAGAAATTGGATTTAGCTAGACAAAGACTTTAAAACAACTATATTAAATATGATCTAAAAGTTAAAGGAAACCATGGACAAAGAACTAAAGGCAATCAGGAAAACTATGCATGAACAAAATGAGTATACCAGTAAAAAGACAGAAATTTTAAGAAGAAACCAAACAAAAATTCTGGAAATTACAACAACTGAAATGAAAAATTCACTAGAGGGTCACAACAGTATATCCAAGTAGGCAGAAGAAAGAAGTAGTGAACTTGAAGACAGGACAATTTAAGTTATCAAATCAGAGGAGAGAAAGAATAAAGAAAAGTAAACCAAGCCTAAGTGACCTGTGGGACACCATCAAACTCTCCAGCATATACATAATGGGAACCCTAGAAGGAGAAAAGAGAGAAAAGGCTAGAAAAAGTATTGGCAAAATAATGGCTTAAAGCTCCACAAATTTAATGAAATACATGAAACCACACATTTAAGAAGTTCAATGAAGTCCAACTAGAATAGACTCAAAGAGATTCTCACAAAGATACATTATAATCAAATTATCAAAAAATAAAAACCAAAATGTATACATATATATATATATATATATATATATATATATATATATATATATATATACACACTAAGGCACAGTATTCAGCCATAAAAAGAATGAAGCTCTGACACATGCTACAACATGGAGGAACTTTGAAATACCTTATGCTAAATGAAAAAAGTCAGACCGCAAAGGACAAATATTGTATAATTCTACTTGTAAGAAATATCTGGACTAGGTAAATTTACACAGACAGAAAGTAAATTAGAGGTTACCAGGGGCTAGAGGAGGGAGAATGTAGAGTTACTGCTTAAAGGTTACAGAATTTTTGTTTAGGGTGATGAAAATTTTTGGAAATATATAAGGATGATGGTGGCACAACACTGTGAATTAATTAATGTCATTGAATCATTAAAAATGATTAAAATGGCAAATTTATGTTACATTTGCTTCATTACAATAAATTTTTAAAAGATTACTCCTCTGGATTGAGTTATCACTGCAGTTATTATTGGTATACAATTAATCACTATATACACGAATCTACATTATTACACATTTTAAAAATAATCATTAAATATAAAATGTATATGCTATTGGAAGTATATCTCTTAAAGAAATGTATGGAAGTTTATTTTTCTAAAAAGTTCATGCATCTATGGATGAATCTTATTTATTGCTAGAATGAGATAAAGTTCAGAATCCATTTTATTTCTATTTTACCTTTTATCTTAAGGTATGTGCTGAAAAAATTTATTGGCATAAATTTAAAAGATTAGGAAGGAAGAAGTTTTATAAGAGCATTTATAAGAGCAATGTTACACAACTCCTTGATTGATGTTGCTGTTGAAAAAGTGAATGAAAGTCATCTGGCTGCTCCAACCTTTCGCAACCTAAAGACAATGTTTTGAATTGTCTTTAGGATATTTTCCCCCAAGAACAATGTGTCAAAGTAAGACCAGGCATGGTTGAGAATTGCATCTTCCATTTGTAAAGGCAGAGACAGGTGATTG
The DNA here is from genome assembly GCF_937001465.1 of Orcinus orca. Lineage (NCBI taxonomy): Eukaryota > Metazoa > Chordata > Mammalia > Artiodactyla > Delphinidae > Orcinus > Orcinus orca. The sequence goes on along the minus strand of NC_064564.1, from coordinate 75,489,662 downwards.
TGAAAGGGGAGGTGTGAAAAGAGAATCAATATAATACCTTAAACTTAGTCCCTTGGAAAGTCTTTGTCTACCTCCACAATCACAAGTACGTTTTATGCTTCTGATTTATCATAAAGAATATTAGGCCAAGATCAGGGGATTTGCCATCCATGTTAACCTTTATTACTGGGAAGCAGAGATGATAAAGATGTATTTCAATAAAATTACCTGCTTAATGTCATCCTAATTGATGTAATAAGCTAAATTTCATTGATGTTCTAATATAAGGTTTCAAGAGAAAGAACATTTAGAAAAGAAAGTAAAGAACAGAAAAACTGTAGTTAGAGGTTATCCGGGAAACCTTTTGTTTAATTTTAGTGCCTGTTTCCATCATACCTTCTCTGTAATTTACTCTTTCCTGTACTTTTTTTGCTTTGTTTTGTTTAGTGAATTGGTCCTTACAAGTCAATTACAAGTAAGATATTCATTGAGCTATTTCTTCCTGAATTAAATGCTTCACAATAATAAAAAGTACATCAAATAAGGAATGCCCAGGTCAGTGTGGAAAACACAGGCAGTTGTGTTTTTTTTCAATTTTACAAAATCTCTGATTTAAGTTCTTTCAAAACCTACAGAGGAAATGCCACTCTGCTAATAGTAGGAAAAGAACAGAGAAATGCCTCTTATGCTAGCATGCTTCCTTTGATCATGAGGAAACCGTAAGCTCATAAAACACTTTTGGCTGGTCAATGAGAATGCTTTGTAAAAAAAAGAAAAAAGTTAAATGAATACACTCATATAAATTCTTACATAGATTTTGGCCAATATTAGGGCCATTTAGGCTTTGTCTATATCAGACAAAGACCTGAAGAAAGATCCATATGATTTGAATTGGAAGGCTCATGATTATGACTGTTTCCACTACAGTCCTTTACAATTTAAGCTCCCTAGCAGAGAGAAAGATCTTGTAAAAATGTAGATTAGGTCCTCTGATTTATCTTATTTTGAACAATATTCTAATGGCTTTTCCTTGTACTAGAATAGATTAGGAATGACCTAGAAGGCTCCTGCCTATCACTTGACCTCATCTCAGAGCTTCCCATCTGGATCTTTGTACTCCAGTTGCTGTCCTTTCTATCTGTTTTCCCTAAACATGCTGACTTTATTCCCATCTGTTCAGGGCCTCTGCACACACATTCTTTCTGCCTGGAATGTTTTTTCTCCAGACCTTTGCCTGGCTGGTGCCTTTTCATCCTTCAGGTCCTGGTTTGAAAGTAGCTTTTTCAGAGATGCCTTTCCCAAACTGCACCCTTCTATATTCCCTTAATACTCTCTACCCTATTGCCTGTTAGAAAGGAGTTGTTTTCATAGCAGTCATCATTATTAGAAATTTTTTGTTTAATCATTTGATTACTTATTCATTATTTGTCTCCTTCCCCTATGTTGTAACTTCATAAAAGGAAACCAATATTGTTTACTATTGTATTCTGGTCTTCTAGAACAGTAATAAATGTGTAATTGTTCACTACTGTATTCTGGTCTTCTAGAACAGTAATAAATGTGTAATAAACATTTGTTAATGGTGGACTAATTAAATTAATTTTCTGGTTTACCTTTCAACTAGATTATTTCCTGCCAAATTCACCTAAAATAATTTTTTCTTTGCACTGTGCAGTTTGTTTTAAGCCTTAAAGAAACTGATTGATACGCACACAGCAAAATTCACTTGAATGAAGTATTTGGCTCATTGGTATGCCACTACAGAAAATATCAGCTGGCTAATAGTTGGCAGCAAAAAACTGGGATCTGGAAGTTCACCACCATTTTTGCAACTAAAATGAGAAACCAATGTGTATTGCAAAATTGGGTTTTTACAGTCTGGATTTCCATTCTTTCTATCTGGATCTGCCAGATGATCTGAAAATCTTAGTAAATCACCGAGTTACGTTTTTCTTTTTTTTGTAACCTCCTGTTTGCATCACGCCCCACACCCACTGTCCTAGAATTTCCACTGTGGAAGGGGCAAAACTAGAAGCAATGCCCTAATATGTGAATGGACGGGAAGCATCACCTCCTTCCTTGTCTATGCTTACTCAGAAGTACGTACACCAAAGTATGGGATTGCAGCTCTGGGCTAGGTTTGCTTATGCAGTCCTCATTTGGTTGTGATCAATTTATAGAGTTTTTCCACTGACAAGGTCAATCTCTCAAAAAGCAAGCCATGGTGCACTCATGTTTATCATGTATGCCTGTAAGAAACATTTTCCAATCATTGGCTGTGATGGTTAATTTTATGTGTCAACTTGACCAGACTCAGGGATGCTCAGATAGCTGCTAAAACATAATTTCTGAGTGTGCCTGTGAGGGTGTCTCCAGAGGAAATTAGCATTCAAGTCAGTAGGCTGAGTAAAGAAGATTGTCCTCACCAATGCAGGTGGGCATCATCCAATCTGTTGAGGATTAGAACAAAAAAGCAGAATAGAACTAAAAGGTCGAGGAAGGGTGAATTCTTTCTCTCTACTTGGGCTGAGACATCTATCTTCTCCTACCCTCGGATATTGGTGCTCCTGGTTCCTAGGCTTTCTGACTCAGATCAGGACTTACATTATTGGCTCCCTAATTCTCAGGCCATTGTATGGACTGAATTACACCACTGGCATACCTTGTTCTCCAGCTTCCAGATGGCAGATTGTAGAACTTCTTGGCCTCCATAACTATGTGATACAATTCCTATAATAAATCTCCTCATATATAGCTACACAACTATTTCTCTCTCTTTCTCTCTCTACATATAGATAGATAGATAGACAGATAGATCTATCTATCTGCATCTTATCGGCTGTGTTTCCCTGGAAAATCCTGATTAATACAGTGGTTATAACCAGGCTGTAGCTAAATTTTGTTCTCTATCAAGAATTATGAAACCCATTTAAGGCAACTATTGAACAAAACCAATTTAACAGCTGTCCATTCTAAAATTATTATTGTTTAAAACTGCAAAGTCACTATACCACAATTCAGCCAATTTGTAAGTATCACTATTTTTGAGTCATTGGCAGTCCAGTTTATTAAAATAATTAAATGTCAGTATTTACTGCATATTTCTTCTTCCTCATTCCATTACTTTCAATTTTAAGTTTCAAATAAGTGTTTACTTTTGAGGATGATGAGCATAATTGCAAACAATATTAGCGATCCCAGGATGTCCTTATTATTTGCCATTATTTTCTTTCAAAACTAATTAAATGGAAGCAGTATTTTAATCTTTTATTCACAGATAGCATTGTTGATACTGGGGGCATAATAAATGAAATATTTAAATTTTTCATTCAAATTCTAGGTCCAGGCCTTGGAAAATAAAATTATGATAATATTAAAATAACTTTTATTTCCTTTTCCTTAAATAAGCGTTAATGCCTCCAACTTAAGGAATCTCCTGTTATACCATTTTGAAGGACAAAAAGATGAATCAATAGATTTTAATAAACAAATAGCAGTGTAAAACTCAATAATAAACTCACCTTAAAAACTACAGTATATATGAAAACTTTGAATAATATTCATATTTCAGGGAATGCAAATATGTGAAAGAAAGATTTAAGAGATCAAGCCAGGTAAAATTTTATAGATGTAAGTAAGAATTTGGTATATTTACAGAAATTTTATTTTGGAAAGAAAAGACAGCTGAAGAAAAACAATTACCTGTTGATAAGATATTTAAACCTATTATTATTATTTTAAACCTATTTTCATTTCAGGTCTTTATTTTCCCTATTGCTGGCTGCCTTAGCGATATTTTGCTTTCTGAAATCAGTAGTGAAGGTTTAAAAACCATGAGATATTTTCTTCTCATAGCCCAAGAACAAACTTTTTTTCTCCTTTAATCCAAAGTAACTGACTCCAAGTCCTTGAACAACAAGATCTTTAAATGCTTCAACAAATCAGTATCTTCTATTTTCCCAACCAAAGGTTTTACAAGGACTGAGGACAAGCAGCAAGAATAACTGGATTGGGCTTCCCTGGTGGCGCAGTGGTTGGGGGTCCGCCTGCCGATGCAGGGGACACGGGTTCGTGCCCCGGTCTGGGAGGATCCCGCGTGCCACGGAGCGGTTGGGCCCGTGGGCCGTGGCCGCTGGGCCTGCGTGTCCAGAGCCTGTGCTCCACGGTGGTGGGGGCTGCAGCAGTGAGAGGCCCGTGTACCGCAAAAAAAAAAAAAAAAAAAAAAGAATAACTGGCTTGCACTATTATTTTGTGTATATTGTGTGTGTGTACATAAAAGTGCTACAGTTTTTAAGCAGAAAAAAACATTTTAAAAAATATGGCTAACAGAGACCCCAGGGCCTGACTCTGCCTACCAGCGGGCTGGCACCAGCATCAGGACACTTTGGGTCTCTCAGCCAGCTGCCCTGGGATCTGGCTGCACCAATCAGCCAGCTGACACCAGCTCAGAGACATCCCAGACCCCAGAGACAGGCATGTCAGGAACTAGCCGCATCCATGAGCAGTCTAACACCAGCCTTGGGACTCCTAGTCATGACCCCAGCTGTCAGCAAGCCAACGCTAGCTCTGGGACTTCCAACCCCACAGCCATCCAACCTGGGATTGTCTCTGCCCACCAGTGGGCCAGCACTGGCCCTGGGATCCTCCCTGGGTCAATGAAGCCAGCAGTGTGACCTGGGCCTGCCCAGCAACAGGGAAACCAAAGGACCAGAACCCCTGGGCCATGCAGCCAACTGTGTCAGGACACTCCACACCTTCCAACAGCCAGCAGTCTCTGCACTAGACAGGGCCTGGCAACCAACCAGAGCAGGGGTCAGCCAAGCCTACCAGCACACCCACAGTAGTTAGCCAACCACAACAGAAGGGCTCATAGAGCCCACATAGAGAGCACCCCTGGAGCATATAGCTCTGGTGACCAGAGAGGAGTGCACTTTCGGGCCCCATAGAACATCTTTTGCAATAGGCCATTTCTCCAAGATCAGTAGACGTAAACAATCTACCAAATACATAACAATAAAACAGAGAGTAGGTAAAATGAAGCAACACAGGAATATGTTCCAAATAAAGGAACAAGATAAAACCTCAGAACAAAGTGAAGTGGAGGTAAGCAATCTACCCAGTAAAGAGTTTAAGATAATGATCATAAAGATGCTCAAAGAACTCAGGAGAAGAATGGATGAACACAGTGAAAAGTTAGAGGTTTCTAACAAAGAGTTAGAAAATATAAAGAAGAACCAAATAGAGATGAAGGAAATAATAATTAAAATGAAAAATACACTAGAAGGAATCGACAATAGATTAGATGATACAGAGAAATAGATCAGTGAATTGGAAGACAGGGTATTGGAAATCACTCAAGATGAACAGAAAAAAGAAAAATGAGTTGAAAACATGAGGACAGCTTAACAGACCTCTGAGAGAACATCAAGAATACTAACATTCATGTTATAGGGGTCCCAGAAGGAGAAGAGAGAAAGAAAAGGGCAGAGAACATATTTGATGACATAATAGCTGAAAATTTCCCTAATCTGGGAAGGAAAACAGATATCCAGGTCCAGGAAGTACAGAGAGTCCCAAACAAGACAAACCTAAAGATGACCACACCAAAACACATTGTAATTAAAATGGCAAAAATTAAAGAGAGAATATTAAAAGCAGCAAGGGAAACACAACATATAGGAGAACACCCTTAAGGTTATCAGTTGACTTTTCAGCAGAAACTCTGCAGGCCAGAATGAAGTGGAAGAATATATTCAAAGTGATGAAAGAAAACACCCAAACAACCAATAATACTCTACCTGGCAAGCCTATTATTCAGATTTGAAGAAGGAGAGACAAAGAGTTTCACAGGTAAGCAAAAGGTAAAAGAGTGCAGCACCACAAAACCAGGTTTACAAGAAATTTAAAGGGACTTCTCTAAGTGGAAAAGAAAAGTCCACAACTAGAAATTTGAAAATTACAAAAGAAAAAAAAAAAATCTCAGCAGTAAAGGCAAATATACAGTAAAGGTAGTAGATTAACCATTTATAAGGCTAGTAGAAAGATTAAAAGACCTTAAAGGTTAAAATCATCTATATCCACAATAAGCAGTTAAGGGATACACAAAACAAAAATATGTAAAATATAATCTCAAAAATATTAAACACCTTATTAGGGTGGGGGGAGTAATGTGAAGACTTGTTAAAATGCTTTTGAACTTAAGAGATCAGCAACTTAAAATAATCATCTCTCTCTCTCTATATATGTATATATCTATCTGTCTCTCTCTCTCTCTCTCATGGTAACCACAAATGAAAAATCTATAATAGACACACACACAAAAGAGAAAGGAATCATAACATAACACTAAAGGTAGTCAAATCACAAGGGAAGAGAATAAAAGAAGAAAGGAACAAAAAAAACTGCAAAACAACTCCAAAATAATGAACAAAAGGGCAATAAGTACATACCTTTCAATAACTACTTTAAAAGTAAGTGGGCTAAAGGTTCCAATCAAAAGACATAGAGTGACTGAATGGATTAAAAAACAAAACCCATATATACGCTGCCTACAACAGACACACTTCAGATTTAAAGACACACAGGCTCACAGTGAGGGGATGGAAAAAGGTATTCCATGCAAATGGAATCAAAAGAAAGTTGCAGTAAAATACGAATATCAGACAAAATATACTTTAAAAAAAAGAATGTAACAAGAGAAAAAGAAGGACATTACATAATAATCAAAGGATTAATCCAAGAAGAAGATATAACAATTATAAATGTATACACACCCAACACAGGAGCACCTAAATATATGATACAAATAGTAACAAACACAAAGGGAAAAATTGACAGCAACAGAATAATAGAAGGGTAACACCCCACTTACACCAATGAACAGATCATCCAGTCAGAAAGTCAATAAGGAAACACTGGCCTTAAACAACATATTAGACCAGATGGGCTTAATAGATATATATAGAAAATTCCACCCAAAAGCAGCAGAATACCTGAACCAAGACGGCGGAGTAGAAGGATGTGCTCTCACTCTCTCGCGAGAACACAAGAATCACAACTAGCTGCTGGATAATCATCGACAGGAAGACACTGGAACATACCACAAAAGATATCCCACATCCAAAGACAAAGGAGAAGCCAAAATGAGACAGTAGGAGGGGTGCAATCACAGTAAAATCAAATCCCATAACTGCTGGGTGGGTGACTCACAGACTGGAGAACACTTATACCACAAAAGTCCACCCACTGGAGTGAAGGTTCTGAGCCTCAAGTCAGGCTTCTGAACATGGGGGTCTGGCAACAGGAGGAGGAATTCCTAGAGAATCAGACTTTGAAGGCTACCGGGATTTGATTGCAGGATTTCAACAGGACTGGGGGAAACAGAGACTCCACTCTTAGAGGGAACACACAAAGTAGTATGCGCATCGGGACCCAGGGGAAGGAGCAGGGACCCCAGGGTAGAATGAACCAGACCTACCTGCTACTGTTGGAGGGTCTCCTGCAGAGGCGGGGGGTGGCTGTGGCTCACCGTGAGGACAAGGACACTGGCAGCAGAGGTTCTGGGAAGTGCTTCTTGGTGTGAGCCCTCCCAGAGTCCACCATTAGCCCCATTAAAGAGCCCAGGTAGGCTTCAGTGTTGGGTCGCCTCAGGCCAAACAACCAACAGGGAGAGAACCCAACCCCACCTGTCAGCAGTCAATTGGATTAAGGTTTTACTGAGATCTGAACACCAGAGCAACAGCCAGCTCTACCCACCAACAGTCCCTCCCATCAGGAAACTTGCACAAGCCTCTTAGATAGCCTCATCCAGCAGAGGGCAGACAGCAGAAGCAAGAAGAACACAATCCTGCAGCCTATGGAACAAAACTCACATTCACAGAAAGATAGACAAGATGAAAAGGCAGAGGGCTATGTACGAGATGAAGGAACAAGATAAAACCCCAGAAAAACAACTAAATGAAGTGGAGATAGGCAACATTCCAGATAAAGAATTCAGAATAATGATAGTGAAGATGATCCAGAAACTCGGAAAAAGAATGGAGGCAAAGATCAAGAAGATGCAAGAAATGTTTAACAAAGACCTAGAAGAATTAAACAACAAACAAACAGAGATGAACAATACAATAACTTAAATGAAAACTGCACTAGAAGGAATCAATAGCAGAATAACTGAGGCAGAAGAATGGATAAATGACCTGAAACACAGAATGGTGTAATTTACTGCTGTGGAACAGTATAAAGAAAAAAGAATGAAAAGAAATGAAGACAGCCTAAGAGACCTCTGGGACAACATTTAACACAACAACATTCGCATTATAGAGGTCCTAGAAGGAGAAGGCAGAGAGAAAGGACCAGAGAAAATATTTGAAGAGATTACAGTCAAAAACTTCCCTAACATGGGAAAAGAAATAGCCACCAAGTCCAGAAAGCGCAGAGAGTCCCATACAGGATAAACCCAAGGAGAAATACACCAAGACACATACTAATCAAATTGGCAAAAACTAAAGACAATGAAAAATTATTGAAAGCAGCAAGGGAAAAACGACAAATAAACATACAAGGGAACCCTAATAAGGTTAACAGCTGATTTCTCAGCAGAAACTCTACAAGCCAGAAGGGAGTGGCATGATATACTTAAAGTGATGAAAGGGAAGAAACTACAACCAAGATTACTCTACCCAGCAAGGATCTCATTCAGATTCGATGGAGAAATCAAAAGCTTTACAGACAAGCAAAAGCTAAGAGAATTCAGCACCACCAAACCAGCTCTACAAAAAATGCTAAAGGAACTTCTCTAAGTGGGAAACACAAGAGAAGAAAAGGACCTACAAACACAAACCCCCCAAAATTAAGAAAATTGTAATAGGAAATCACATATCGATAATTACCTTAAACGTGAATGGATTAAATGCTCCAACCAAAAGAAACAGGCTTGCTGAATGGATACAAAAACAAGACCCATATATATGCTGTGTACAAGAGACCCACTTCAGACCTAGGGACACTTTCAGACTAAAAGTGAGGGGATGGAAAAAGATATTCCATGCAAATGGAAATCAAAATAAAGCTGGAGTAGCAATAGCTCATATCAGATAAAATAGATTTTAAAATAAAGAATGCTACAAGAGCCAAGGAAGGACACTACATAATGATCAAGGGATCAATCCAAGAAGAAGATATAATAATTATAAATATATATGCACCCAACATAGGAGCACCTCAATACATAAGGCAACTGCTAACAGCTATAAAAGAGGAAATCGACAGTAACACAATAATAGTGGAGGACTTTAACACCTCACTTACACAAATGGACAGATCATCCAAACAGAAAATTAATAAGAAAACACAAGATTTAAATGACACAATAGACCAGACAGATTTAATTGATATTTATAGGACATTCCATCCAAAAACAGCAGATTACACTTTCTTCTCAACTGCGCACAGAACATTCTCCAGGTTAGATCACACCCTGGGTCACAAATCAAGCCTCAGTAAACTTAAGAAAACTGAAATCATATCAAGCACCTTTTCTGAACACAACGCTATGAGATTAGAAATACACGGAAAAAAACGTAAAAATACAGACACATGGAGGATAACAATACATTACTAAATAACCAAGAGGTCACTGAAGAAATCAAAGAGGAAATCAAAAAATACCTAGAGACAAATGACAATGAAAACACGATGATCCAAAACCTATGGGATGCAACAAAAGCAGTTCTGAGAGGGAAGTTTATAGCTATATAAGCCTACCTCAAGAAACAAGAAAGATCTCAGATAAACAATCTAACCTTACACCTAAAGGAATTAGAGAAAGAAGAACAAACAAAACCCAAAGTTAGCAGAAGGAAAGAAATCATAAAGATCAGAGCAGAAATAAATGAAACAGAAACAAAGAAACAATAGATCAATAGAAGTAAAAGCTGGTTCCTTGAGAAGATAAACAAAATTGATAACCCATTAGCCATACTCATCAAGAGAAAGAGGGAGAGGATTCAAATCAGTAAAATTAGAAATGAAAAAGGAGAAGTTACAACAGACAGCACAGAAATACAGAGCATCCTGAGATGACTACAACCAATTCTATGCCAATAAAATGGACAACCTGGAAGAAATGGACAAATTCTTAGAAAGGTATAACCTCCCAAGACTGAACCAGGAAGAAATAGAACATAAGAACAGACCTATCACAAGTAATGAAATTGAAACTGTGATTAAAAACCTTTCAAAAAACGAAAGTCCAGGACCAGATGGCTTCACAGGTAAATTCTATCAAACATTTAGAGAAGAGCTAACACCCATCCTTCTCAAACTCTTCCAAAAAATTGCAGAGGAAGGAATATTCCCAAACTCATTCTATGAGGCCAACATCACCCTGATACCAAAACCAGACAAAGATACTACAAAAAAAGAAAATTACAGACCAATATCACTGATGAATATAGATGCAAAAATCCTCAACAAAATACTAGCAAACAAAATCCAATTGCACATTAAAAGGATCATATACCATGATCAAGTGGGATTTATCCCAGGGATGCAAGGATTCTTCAATATATGCAAATCAATCAATGTGATACACTATATTAACAAACTGAAGAATAAAAACCATATGATCCTCTCCATAGATGCAGAAAAATCTTTTGACAAAATTCAACACCCATTTATGATAAAAACTCTCCAGAAAGTGGGCAATAGAAGGAACCTACCTCAGCATAATAAAGGATATATATGACAAACCCACAGCAAACATCATTCTCAATGGTGAAAATCTGAAAGCATTTCCTCTAAGACCAGGAACAAGACAAGGATGTCCACTCTCACCACTATTATTCAATATAGTTTTGGAAGTCCTAGCCATGGCAAACAGAGAAGAAAAGAGAAATAAAAGGAATACAAATTGGAAAAGAAGTAAAACTGTCACTGTTTGCAAATGACATGATACTATACATAGAGAATCCTAAAGATGCCACCAGAAAACTACTAGAGCTAATCTATGAATTTGGAAAATTTGCAGGATACAAAATTAATGCACAGAAATCTCTGGCATTCCTATATGCTAATGATGAAAAATCTGAAAGAGAAATTAAGGAAACACTCCCATTTATCATTGCAAAAAAAAAGAATAAAATATGTAAGAATAAAACTACATAGGGAGACAGAAGACGTGTATGCAGAAAACTATAAGACACTGATGAAAGCAATTAAAGATGATACCAACAGATGGAGAGATATACCATGTTCTTGGATTGGAAGAATGAATATTGTGAAAATGACTATACTACCCAAAGCAATCTATAGATTCAGTGCAATCCCTATCAAATTACCAAGGACATTTTTTACACAACTAGAACAAAAAAGCTTAAAATGTGTATGGAGACACAAAAGACCGAAATACCCAAAGCAGTCTTGAGAGAAAAAGAGAGAGCTGGAGAAATCAGACCCCCTGACTTCAGACTATACTACAAAGCTACAGTAATCAAGCCAATATGGTACCGGCACCAAAGCAGAAACATAGATCAATGGAACAAGATAGAAAGCCCAGAGATAAACCCACACACCTATGGTCAACTAATCTATGACAAAGGAGGCAAGGATATACCATGGAGAAAAGACAGTCTCTTCAATAAGTGGTGCTGGGAAAACTGGACAGCTACATGTAAAAGAATGAAATTAGAACACTCCCTAACACCATACACAAAGATGAACTCAAAATGGATTAGAGACCTAAATGTAAGACCGGACACTATAAAACTCTAAGAGGAAAACAGGAAGAACACTCTTTGACATAAATAACAGCAAGATCTTTTTTGATCCACCTCCTAGAGTAAAGGAAATAAAATTAAAAAAATAAAATAATGGAACTTAAGGAAACTTCAAAGCTTTTGAACAGCAAAGGAAACCATAAACAAGATGAAAAGACAATCCTCAGAATTCAAGAAAATATTTGCTAATGAATCAATGGACAAAGGATTAATCTCCAAAATATATAAACAGCTCATGCAGCTCAATATTAAAAAAAGAAACAACCCAATCAAAAAATGGGCAGAAGACCTAAATAGACATTTCTCTAAAGAAGACATACAGATGTCCAAGAGGCACATGAAAACCTGCTCAACACCACTAGTTATTAGTGAAATGCAAATCAAAACTACAATTAGGTATCACCTCACAACAGTTAGAATGGGCATCATCAGAAAATCTACAAACAACAAATGCTGAAGAGGGTGTGGAGAAAAGGGAACCCTCTTGCACTGCTGGTGGGAATGTAAATTGATACAGCCACTATGGAGAACAGTATGGAGGTTCCTTAAAAAGCTAAAAATGGAACTACCATATGACCCAGCAATCCCACTACTGGGCATATACCCAGAGAAAACCATAATGCAAAAAGACACATGCATCCCAATGTTCATTGCAGCACTATTTACAATAGCCAGGTCATGGAAGCAACATAAATGCCCATTTAGACAGATGAATGGATAAAGAAGATGTGGTACACATATACAATGGAATATTACTCAGCCGTAAAAAGGAACGAAATCGGGTCATTTGTTGAGACATGGATGGATCTAGAGACTGCCATACAGAGTGAAGTAAGTCAGAAAGAGAAAAACAAATATCGTATATTAATGCATATATATGGAACCTAGAAAAATGGTACAGATGAACCGGTTTGCAGGGCAGAAATTGAGACACAGTTGTAGAGAAGAAACGTATGGACACCAAGGGGGGAAAGCGGTGGGGTGGTGGGGGTGGGGGTGTGATGAATTGGGTGATTGGTATTGGCGTGTATACACTGATGTGTATAAAATTGATGACTAACAAAAAAATAAATAAAATATAATTCAAGAATTCAAGAAAAAAATAAAAGAGATGTAGATTTTGCAGTGGGAATTAGTAGTAAAAATAGCAATTAAATCAAATTTGTTAATTATGTTAATAAATCTTCTATATCTTAAACAAAACAAAAGCAGCAGAATACACATTCTTTTCAAGTACACATGGAACATTCTCCAGGATAGATCACATGCTCAATCAAAAAACAGTCTCTGTGAATTTTAGAAGATTGAAATCAATTAAGCATTTTTTCTGCACAACATTATGAGACTAGAAATCATCTACAAGAAAGACTGCAAAAAACACAAGTAAGTGAAACAATGCTACTAAACAATATGCTACTAAACAATTAATGGATCACTGAAGAAATCAAAGAGAAAATTTAAAAATTCCTGGAGACAAATGAAAATGAAAACAACCATCCAAAATCTACAGGATGCAGCAAAACAGTTCTAAGAGGGAAGATAATAGCAATAACAGCCTATCTCAGGAAAAGAAAAATCTCAAATAAATAACCTAACCTTTTACATAAAGGAATTAGGAAAAGAACAAAATACATCCAAAGTTAGTAGAAGGAAAGAAATAATGCAGATCAGAGCAGAAATAAATGAAATAGAGACTATAAATAGAAAAGATCAATGCAACCAAAGGGTGATTCTTTGAAAAGACACAAAATTGATACACCTTTAGCCAGAGTCATCAAGAAAAAAAGAGAGAGGGCTGAAATTAATAAATTTGAAAATAAAAAATGAGAAGTTACAACTGACCCCACAGAAATACAAAGGATCATAAGAGATTAATATGAACTCTTATATATCAATAAAATAGACACCCTAGAAGAAATAAATAAATTCCTTGAAATGTACAATTTCCCAAGACTGGATCAGGAAGAAAGATAAAATATGAACAGACCAATTACCAGTAATAAAATTGAATTGATAATAAAAAACGAAGTTCCAGGACCAGATGGTTTCATAGGTGAATTCTACCAAACATTTAAAGAAGAGTTAACCTATCCATCTCAAACTATTCCAAAAAATTGCAGAGGATGGAACACTTCTGAATTCATTTTACAAGTCCAGCATCACCCTAATACCAAAACCAAAGACACTACAAAAAAAAAAAATTATAGGCCAATATCACTGATGAACATAGATGCAAAAATCCTAATAAAAAATTAGCAAGCCGACTTTGACAATACATTAAAAGAATCATACACCATAAGGTGAGATTTACCCCAGAGATGCAAGAATGGTTCAATATCTTCAAATCAATCAATGTGATACACCACAGTAACAAATTGAAGAATAAAAATCATATAATCATCTCAATAGATGCAGAAAAAGCTTCTGACAAAATTCAACATCCATTTATGATAAAACTCTCAACAAAGTGGGTATAGAGGAACATACCTCAACATAATAAAGGCTACATATGACAAGCCCACAGCTAACATCAAACTCAATGATGAAAAGCTGAAAGCACTTACTCTAAAATCAGAAAGAAGACAAGGATTCTCTCTCAGCACTATTATTCAACATAGTATTGGAAGACCTAGCCACAGTATCAGACAAGAAAAAGAAATAAAAGGAATCCAAATTGGAAAAGAAGAAGTAAAGTGTCACATGATACTCTAATAGAAAATCCTAAAGATGGAACCAAAACACTACCAGAACTCATCAATGAATTTGGTAAAGTTGCAAGATACAAAGGTAATACATGGAAATCTGCTGCATTTCTATACACTACCAGTGAACTATCAGCAAGAGAAATTAAGAAAACAATCCCATATACCATCGCACCAAGAAGAATAAAATACCTAGGGATAAACCTAAGTAAGGAGATCAAAGAACTGTACTCTAAAAGCATAAGACACTGATGAATGCAACTGAGGATGACATGAACAGATGGAAAGATATACCATGTTCATGGATTTGAAGACTTAATATTGTTAAAATGACCATACTACCCAAGGCAATCTACAGATTCAGTTCAATACCTATCAAAATACTAATGGCATCTTTCATAGAACTAGAAAAAATAATTCTAAAATGTATATGAATAGACAAAAGAGAAAGAACAAAACTGGAGGTATCACTCTCCCTGATTTCAAGCAATACTATAAAGCTACAATCATCAAAACAGTGTGGTTCTGCCACAAAAAAAAGACACACAGATCAATGGAACAGAACAGAAAGCCCATAAATAAAATCAAACTTATATGGTCAGTTAATCTATGACAAAGGAGGCAAGAATATACAATGGGGAAGAGACAGCTTCTTCAATAAATTGTGTTTAGAATACTGGACAGCTACATGCAAAAAACTCAAACTGGACTACTTTCTCACACCATATACAAAATAAACTCAAAGTGATTAAAGATGTAATCATAAAACCATAAAACTTCTATAAGAAAAAAGAGGCAGTATGCTCCCTGACATTGGTTTTAGCAATATTTTTTTAGATATGTCTCCTCCAGCAAGGGAAACAAAAGCAAAAATAAACCAACGGGACTATAAAACTAAAAAGTTTTGGCACAGTGAAGAAATCTATCAACAAAATGAAAAGGCTGCCTACTGAATGGGATATGAGATTTGTAAATGATATATCTGATACTAAGGGGTTAATATACAAATATACAAAGAACTTACACAACTCAACATCAAAATATAAACCACCTGATTGAAAAACGGGCAGAGGACAAGAACTGACATTTTTCCAAAGAAGACATGCAGATGGCCAACAGGCACATGAAAAGATGCTCAATATCACTAATCGTCAGAGAAATTCAAATCAAAACCACAATGAGATATCACCTCACTCATGTCAGAATGGCTATTCTCTAAAAGGCAACAAATAAAAAGTGTTGGCCAAGATGTAAAGACAAAGGAACCCTCACGTACTGTTGGTTCAAACGTAAATTGGTGCAACCACTATGGAAAACAGTATGGAAGTTGCTCAAAAATTTGAAAATAGAACTCCATATTATCCAGCAATTTTCCTTCTGGGTATTTACCTAAAGAAAACTAAAACACTAATTTGAAAGGATATATGCACTCCTTTGTTCATTTTAGCATTATTTACAATAGCCAAGATATGGAAGCAACCTAAGTGCCCACTGATAGATGAATGGATAAAGAAGTGGTATGTACTTACAACGGAATACTCAACCATAAAAAATAAAATCTTGCCATTTACGACAACATGGATGAAACTAGAAAATATTATGCTAAATGAAATAAGTCAGATAGAGAAAGACAAATACTGTATGATTTCACTTATATGGGGAACCTAAAAAACCAAACATATGAACAAACATGACAAAACAGAAATGGAGTCATAGATACAGTGAATAAACAAGTGGTTGCCAGAGGGAAAGGGGGTTAAGGGGAGGAGAGAAATAGGTGAGGGAGATTAAGAAGGACTACAAACTTCTAGTTACAAAATAAAGGAGTCATAGGTATAAAATGTATTGTATGGGGAATATAGTAAATAACTGTGTAATATGTTTGTATGGTAACAGACAGTAACTAGACTTACTGTGGTGATCATTTTGAAATGCATAGAAATATTGTATTACTATGTTAAGTACCAGGAATTAACATAGTGTTGTAGGTAAATTACACTTCCAAAACTAACTAACTAATTAACTAACTACTTCGTAGAAAAAGAGATCAAATTTTGATTACCAGAGGTGGGATGTGGGGGGAGGGGGAATTGAATGAAGGAACTTAAAAGGTACAAACCTTTAGTTACAAGATAAATAAGTACTAGGGATGTAATGTACTTACTGTGGTTATCATGTCAGGATTTATGTAAGTCAAATCATTTTGCTGTACACCTTAAACTTATATGGTGCTATATAAGCCATTTATATCTCAATAAAACTGGAAGAAATAAAAGAATATTAAAAAATACGGCTAAAAGGAAAAGAAACAAAGTTTCTAGTAGTCCCAATCCAAAATAGTCCTCTCAGTAAGGGAAAATTGGTTGTATAAAAGCTCATAAGCATATACCATTAATCTGTTTTGTTTTCCCATTTAGATTATATGCTGCTTGAAGGAAGAAAACAATATTTATAACTTCATAGTGCTTTCTATAATGGTATAACACAATGCAATTTATTAAATATTTTTCTGAAGCAATATAGCAAACTGTCCACCATATTTGGTGTTACTTTTTCATAATATAGATTCGTCATGGGGATACAGCTACCAGGCTTGGGACTGCATTTCCCATCCTTCTTTGCAACTAGAAGGGACCATGTGACTATTTCTCACATTAGAATGTGTGTTCAAATGATTATCACTGCAGGGTTGAAGTGGTAAAGAAAGGAGTGTGTTTGCTCCATGCGCTCTCGCTTTCTGAGGACTCTGGATTCAGACTACGAGGCCCTAAGGAATGTGGAGACATGTAACAAAAGGAGCATGAGCCTGCCCTGTCACCACCAGGATCACTCACAATGAACTGTGAGGGAGCAATAAACTTTCATAACTCAATACTGATATTGAAAATTATATATATTGTTTTTATATAGAATTATATATATATAAGATTATATATACATGTATGTATATATATATATCTCAATAAAGATATTGAAAATTTGGGGTTATTTGTTATAGTGGCTAATAATCATCCAACGAATATAACAGTCATTTTTCATTCATATGACCTGGAATCCCCCCTAATCCCCAGCAAATTTGAATTGCTCTCAACATAAAGCCTAATTCATGACTCCCCTGCTAACTTTGACTTTTATCCTTATTTCAAATTTCAACCTCTGCTAGCTTAAATTCTAAACTCTGGCACCTTAAGTATCTAAGGTTTTGACAGGCCATGTGTTAACAAATCTAGTGGAATATTAGTTATATTGGCATTTTTATAATTTTCTTTTGGCATATCAAGACAGGACAATGCAAGACCACAATATTGTTGTCTTATTCTTGTGAAGTATTTCTGTAGATTGTTGCTCAGAGTGATTATAGACTTGATATTTTGGTTCATAACTACTCTGTGGCCTGTCATGACAGTCAGCAGCCTGCTCTTTGAGTTAGAAAAGTTATTGTCTTCTGTTTTTCCAGATTTTCTCTGTATTAGGAAAGCCATGGTATTTATAAACATGTCTGAATGAAAACCAAACCAAACCAAACAAATCAAAACAAATCATCCAAAACAGAAGGTTTTGTTTGGATGGTGAAAAAACTAAAAATCAAAGAGTAAATTACTTTAAATTGGTATCTTTCAACTATAATTTCACAACATTGTTGTTTGGAGCATTTTTATGTCATATTTTCAAACATATTTTCTTCTTTACAATGGTAAATAACGGTCATTTGGTCTTTTTCAAATCTGAGTTGTTTTGTGCAACAACACAACTGTTCATCACTGGACGTGTTACGAGAAAAGCCCAGAACAATTAAATCTACTTTATTTTAAACACTCTGTGCTTTTGCAACACTGCAAATAAAAACCATCTTCCAAACCTGCTCTGACAACTTCCATAATAGCTTGAAATTCTAAATTAAAAAAATGTCAAACTATGCTATGTGCATAATTAAAATGATTTAAATATTTTCATCTTTTTATATGAAGGGGGTCTAAGCCATTTGCTACCCATCACATATCAATCAGAAACTATATCATTTATTCTGGTGACTGTCACTTTAATTGAGAGCATAAATGATACTGTGCAGTGTAAGAGAGGAGAAGGTAGAAACCTAGGTTTGAGTTTCAGTCCTGACACTCAGTAGAGTCATGACCTTGAGGATGTTATCTAAACTTTCTGAATCAATTTTTTTTAACCTGTAAAATGGTGGATTAGAAATAATGCATATAAATAATGTCTGGCACATAGAGTTGCTCAGTCATGACCACAATGAACTCTTTTATCTCTTCATTACATATGTAACTCTTGCCATGTGAGAGATGCTTAAATTCCATAAATTTAATGATTTTTAAAAATGTTTTAGAATCAGAAAGAGTGACAGTGTCAGGAAGAATTTTTTATCAGCCAGCTTTTACCACAGTAATGCTATGTAACAAATGATCTCAAAATACAGTGACTGACAACAATGGGAATTTATTGTCATGCTCTGAGGTCTGCAGGTCAACAGGTAGATCTGATTTAGGATGGGTTCATCTGTGCAGGTCTGGCTTAGGTGGCAAGCTCCAGGCTATGCATTAGGTTCACACGGGCTCAATGTGCCTTACATCTGGGGCCCAACTGAAAAGAGCAGCATCTAACTGGGGTGAGCTTTTCTCATGCTGGATCACCAAGCACAAGAAGCCAGACAAAACATTCTGGCACATCTGCTAATATTTCAATCAGTGAAGTGGGAAAGTATATAGTCAGCCCTAGGTATCTGTGGATGTGGAATCCGTGAATACACAGGCCAATTATGTTGTGCCATTTTATAAAAGGGACTTCAGCATCCTCGAATTTTGGTATCCCTGCACAGTCCTGGACCCAATCCCCTGTGAATATGGAGGGACAAGTGTTCTCACAATGGCTTGGAAGTTGAGCAAATGTTTGTGGAACACTCAAAGTATCAGCTATCTCAGAGTACAGAGTTTAGAAGAAAGAATAAAATAGTTTTAGGTCAGAACAGAAGAATCAAACAGAGTGTGTTGCTAGACTTTAGTGACAGTTTAGAAGAAATAGAATGAGATGAGAAAGAGAAGGAAGAGAGAAAAAACGTTAAAGGCAGTTCTGAGAACGGATATGCAATAACACTAAAGAGACAAATTTATCCTCAAAAGAAATGATTTTAAAAGCAGTAGTTAGTTTTGAAAAGTAGCATATTTAGCTTCATCACAGGCAGAGCAGAGTTATTAAAATGGGCTTATGTGTGTTCAGTATTCTGACTTATTCAGGCACAAGCCAGTTACTCTTGTATCATCTCTGAAAAATATATATTATTCTTGCAATAAAATGTAAGATGAACTGAAAACAAGGAGAATGATTTGCTTAAACGAAATAAACTCTTTCCGCACAATGTTAAAACCAGTTTGTCAATGTCTATTTCTATGAAACAAATATACTAATATCTAATAACTCAATTAAAACAGATCTATCAGAATACTCATCTTTAATAAATTATTAGCTTTAGTTTCATTATTGTGTATGCTGTGTTTTTTTTAAAACAGTACTTTAAAAATATTTATTCATTCAGACTTTTCATAAGCTCAGACTGAGTCTCCTGAATAGACTGGATGAATCTAATTTTATAAGAAAAAATTACAATTAACTTTCATTTAAGTGTTCAATCAACAAATTATCTAGATGCTGAAGATATACAGATGAATTAAAAATAAGAATCCCTGCCCTGAAGAAGTTCAGAAAAAATTAATATATGATTTTATACAATATGTTAGGAGTTACAGTTGGAGAATACACAAAATATACAAAGTCATTTGCAGTACATACACAGGAAGTGAAAGTATCATCAATATGGTGGTATTTGAGCTGATTTGTAAGGATCAGTATAGGTTGCTTAGGTAAGGGTTGGTAAGGGACATTCAGATAGAAGGAACAATGCATGTGGAAGGGCACAGAGACTGACAGATGATAGCAATTGTGGGAGATGAGTCATCCAGCGTGGCTGGAGCTGTATCCATTTTGCAGGGAAGTGGTAGGAGACATGGTTGGAAGCATAGTTTGGAGTCAGGATGAACAAACACATTAGTCATGCTGTTTGCCCTTCCTACGGCCCTTCATAGACTCTCAGCTGCCCCAAGATGACCAATCATTTCTAGGCTCACAAAAATTTGAAAACTGTTTCTGTTAGGAGTTAGAATTGAGAACACATGTAGGGAATCTTAGGACAGCCATTTGCTTTCATAAGCATGAAGAATCAGCAGAAAAAGTCAGTCTTCAGAGGGAGAATGAAATAGATATAGTGAGAAGAAGGGACAAAAGTCAATGTGGGTGTAGGAAATGAAAAAGAAAAGGCAGCTGCTTTGGATCATAATGCTTCCCAGACCCTCATTCTGGGAATCTGTGAGTCCAGCGGTACTTTTGGCCTTGAACTTCTGGAGAGTGTTCTTTGGTTAAGTTAGCTCACCTTTAATTAGATTCAACCAAATCCTCTTCCTAAGTCAATTTCAAACTTTGACAGGCGAGTGGTAGGAAAAAAATTAAATATTATAATTATAATAATATTATAATAATAATAATGATAACACACACTGTGTGTTACTGGGTATCAAGTTACCATGTGAGCATACTTTAAAGGTATTAACTCATGAATCCTCCAAATAATTGATGTGTCAGGTATTAGTTATTACTAAACTCAATTTTTGTGAATGATTAGACTAAACTGAAATATGATTACTACCAGTCTAACCTAAAGTTGATGTGCCAATCAACACCAAACCCATTAGAAAGACTAATGTATTGGAAACAGGTAAGAGCCTCCAGTTAGGAGGCTGCTCTAACACAGGCAAGACGTGGGCTGGCATTGACTGAATGAGATGGACTGAGTGGACTGGGGTAGTGGTAGTGGGGATGGTGGGAAGATGACTGATTCAGGAGATACTTAGAAAATCAAATCAATAGGACTAGGATGTGGAAAGAGGGAGAGTAGTCAAGGAGTTTTCCCAGATTTCTGGCTAGAATAAGAGGTAGGTGGTGGTGCTAGCTTGTTGTCCTGAAAGAGTGGACACTTTAGTTGAGGGTCGAAGTGTCTGGATGCAACACTGCCTTTCTCACTGTAATCTCTTCAGGTCTGAGTCTGAGCCCCTCGCTGTGTCCACTACCTGTCTCCCTCCTCAGTTCACTGCAGTCTTTCCTCTCTCCACTTTACATCCCAGAATTTGGGAAGCTTATATATTATAGATAGATCTAGATCTCTCTATCTATCTATCTACCTATCATCTATCATCTATCATCTATCTATTATCTATCATCTATCATCTATCATCAATCTATTATCTATCATCTATTATCGATCATCAATCTATCATCTATCACCTATTATCTATCATCTATTATCTATCATCTATCTAGCATCTATCTGTTCTCCCACTCCTTTTCCTTCATCATCATAATCATCAATCTTCTCCAAAATCTATTACTGTATCTTCCCCTTTCCCCAGATACCCTGACAGTTAAAACTCAAAAAATATGGAGTTACACTTCATCCCACCCACTGTTTTCTGTCATTCTGTTTTGACGTACCTCATTGAGGCAGTGAAGAGAATGTTCCTACCTGAAAGGTGGAAAGGCCAAGAGGAAGGAGAAACTCGTGGAAACAAGTAACATAAGGCATATACTTTGTGTATGGCAAAATACAATCTTGCCACAATAGCTTCTTCGCCAGGGGTGTTGTGGAGAAGAGCTAATTGATGCTAGCATAAGTAACAAGTAAAGGGTGGAGAAGTAAATTAAAAGAAAGATAAATATACCTATTCTTTTAAGCAGTTTCCATTAAAAATGAATAGACAATAGGCCACAGTTAGAGCATGAAACTCAGTGAGGTCAAAGCTTTAGCTTGAGTGAAACTGGCAAAGATTAGGACACTGACTGCCCCTACACGTATTTCTTCCTGAAGCCCCATTTCCTGCTCCTTTATCACCTCTGCTTTTTCCTGACTCAGCTTCCCAACTCATACTCAGCTCTTGCACCCTCCATCCTAGTATCTTTTGTCAAAATTGCCTCACCCTTTGTCCCACTGACTTAATTTTTAGGCTATGTTTAACATTTGCTCTCTATTGTCTTTTTTTTTTTTTTTTGTAACTTATTCAGGTTTCTGGATTCTGTCCTGCTGTACCTTACTCTGTAGGTAAAATACAACAAAGCCTTCTAGAAAGTTATCCATTCATTTGTGGTGTCCATACCTTTTGATCCAAATTTATGGTGAATTGTGATTATTTGGAATAGCTGTAAGTGAGGGCATTTTGGTTAACCTAAGCTTCTAGCTATTAGAGAATTTTTCAATGGTCATCCCAGTCCTGCCTCCCTATAACCAAAAAATGACTCTTCCTTTGCCCCTAACATCCAACTAGGGTGACCAACCATCTTGGTTTGTGTAGGACTGTTCTAGTTTAAGCACTGAACCTCTCACATCGTCAGAAACTCCTCAGTCCCAGGCCAACTGGGACAATATATTTGTCATCTCTCTTTTCCATGATCACAAAACCTAGTTAAGGGACTTATTTTTTTCCTTTTCTCTGGATTATTTCAATAGCCTCCTAACTGGTCTCCAGTCATTTCTTATTAAAATCTGAATTGTCTTTTAACACCAGATTAATTTTCCTACAGGGCTGTTTTGGTAATGTCATTGCCTTGTTCAAATACTTTCAATGTCTCCCTTTTGCCCATCAAATGAAACTTAAATGCCTTAGGCTGGTATTTGATGTCCTCCATAATCTTTCACCAGCCAACCTTTCTTGTTTTTCTGTTGATGACTCAGAAGTCACTTCAATATATTTTAGAGCTTTGCAGTCGTTATTATAAACAACTATACTTTTTTTTTTTTTTTGAAATACTGAAGTGACTCAGCACAGATTTCTAGTTGATAAAATCTGGATAAAGCAACTCTTTTGTATGTCTGTTCACATTTCTCTCTTTCCTAAATGCTTATGTTGAATTATAGAGTAGATCTTAAAAACAAATTTGTTTCTTTATAGGACAAGTTCAGTTTTGAACAGTTGTTACAGCACATACAATAGGAAAATAACCATAAAACAATCTGGAAGTTGACAATTTTTTAGTAAGTCATGATTTTTCTTCTAGTCATCCTTACTGATAAAAACTAAACCTGCTCTATAAATTATTATATTGTTATTTTCAAGGGGGTTCAATTAGTAATTACAACTTTTCTAAATTGTTTCATTGTTTCTTTTGTAGTTACAAAAAACTGACAGTCTTCAATTGTTTTATTTATTTAGCTTCATAGTCATTCTTTAATGCCTTAAGAAAATGTCCTCAGTGGGCCATAAAAACAATACCCTGTACATTTCCCTTCTCCATGGCTGATAAGATGGTCTTCTTCACATAGAAGAATAACCAAGAGTTTTCTTCATTTTTTTCTAAGCTTCTTTTTTTTTTTTTCCTGGGATTTTCAGGCTGTTTCTTTTCCTCATAGTTAGTTTTATTGATGGGTTTACTTTTGCCTGTTGAGGGGTTTTAGGGTATCTCTATTTATAATCCTTCAAGCTTGATCTAAACTCCTGAGGGGTTCTGCTTGTTCATCCACTGTTGCTCTCCTCCTTGTAAAGACTTTGGAGTAAATCCAGTATTGCCCTTCAAAGCAGGCAAGTGGCTATTAACAGTGCTTGGTACTTGCTAATATGCATACTGTCATCCATCATCTCTTTGTCCTTTTGTTATTCAGATGTCAACAATCTCAGCACTGGTCTCTGCTGTGACTTTTCCTCTATTTTAGGTGCATTTCTCATTAAGAACAAAAATGTGTAAACATCTTGTGCTTTAATATGAATTGACTGTTTAAAAAAAATTCTTAGGTTGGCATTGTGTTTCAAATGAAAATGTCTTTGAGTTATACATGCTTTCATTTTTTAAAGACTGCTTTATTAGAGTAAAAGTTTCTATCAGTTACCTACCTCTTTCCTACTTTCTTCAGTAATAACAACCTATAAATCCCTAGAACTAAATGTCACATATTGACATGGAATAGGGGCTTTTGAGTGTGTGACAGCTTTAAAACATGGTCACGAATGCGACACTTCTGCCATCAGGAGATGGGGTCTAGGTTCCCTCCCCTTGAATCTAGGCAGGCTTGTGACTCTTTTGACCAAGGTAGAAAGATTAAAATGACACTATGTGACTGCAAAGGCTAGGTTATAAAAGACCATGCAGCTTCTGTCTTGTTTCCTGGAACACTTGGAGCCTTGAGCCATAATGCTAGATGTCTGATTATCCTGAAGAAGCCATGCTTTGAGGAAGCTCATGAGACATGGAAAGGCCACATTCAGGCATTCAAGTTGAGAATCCCCCAGCTAAGCCCAGTTTTTGAGTATCCCCCGACAAGGCACCAAGTATGTGAGTGGATTGAATATACCGACTGCTCCCCCCACACATGTATAGTCTTCCCCATTATCAGCATCACTCAACAGAATGGTGCATTTTTTCCCAAGGATGAACCCACAGTGACACATCATAATCACCCAAAGTCCATAGTTTACATTAGGATTCACGCATAGTATTATATTTATTTGGGGTCTATTTCTTGCCTCTCTAATCTGTTGTATTGATCTATTTGTCAAATCTTTCGCCAATACCACAGTGTCATAACTACTGTAGCTTTACAGTAAGTCTTTTTTTTTTAATTGAAGTATAGTAGATTTACAATGTTGTGTAAGTTTTTACAGTGAGTCTTGAAGATGAATATAGCATCAGTCCTCTCACTTTATTCTTCTCCTTCAATGTTGTGCTGACGATTCTGTGTCTTTTAACTCTCCATATAAATTTTAGAGTCAGTTTGTTGATATCCAGAAAATAATTTGCTGGGATTTTGACTGGGATTGCATTGAATTTATAGATCCAGTTGGGAAGAGCTGACATCTTTACAACATTGAGTCTTCCTATCCACGAACAAGAAATATTCCTCTATTTATTTAGCTATTCTTTGATCATCAAAATTTTGTAGTTTTCCTCACATAGGTCTTGTATACATTTAGTTAGATTCATACGTAAGTAATTTTCTTTTTTTGGTGCTAATGTAAATGGAACTGTGTTTTTAATATCAAATTCCACTTATTCATTTATGGCATATAGGAAAGCAATTTACCTTTGTACATTAACCTTGTATCCTGAAAAGTTGCTATAATTGCTTATTAGTTCCAGGAGATTTTTGGTCAATTCTTTCAGGTTTTCTATATAGATGATCATGTCATCTGTGAATCAAGACAGTTCTATTACTTCCTTCCCAATCTGTACAACTTTTATTTCTTTTTCTTGCATTATTTTATTAGCAAGGACTTCTGTATAATGTTGAAAAAGAGTGGTGAGAAGGGACATCCTTGTCTCATACCTGATCTTAGTGGGAAAGCTTTGAGTTTCTCACCATTAAGTTTGACATTAGCTGTAGACTTTTTGTAGATAGTCTTTATCAAGTTAAGTTCCTCTCTATTCCTAGTTAACTGAGAGCTTTTATCATAAATGGGTGTTGGATTTTGTCAAATGGGGTGTTTTTTATACAACAATACTTCTGAGTGTCAGATGTGATTAGATTATTTAATTTCTAATTTTCAGTTTCCTTATCTGTAAAAAGAAGACGATAATGATGCCTTTGTGGTTGACTTTTTTAAAATATAATTTTACAAGAGAATGCATGTAATAGTGCCTGAGGCATAAGGGCTCAGTAAATACTAGCCATTATTACTATTACAGGCAAAAATAATAAACATTCTTTTGCTTTTTAGTGAGACTAATGGTTGCTTTAAAAAATTATGGTAAAGTACATATAATATAAAATTTACCTTCCTAACCTTTTTTTCCATACACAGTTCAGTAGTATTACCAGTTTCCAGAATTCTTTTCATCTTACAAAACTGAAACTCTACACACATTAAACAATTCCCATTCTCCCTTTCCTCTAGCCCTTGGAAACCACCATTCTACCTTCTGTTTCTATGAGTTTTACTACTCTGATATCTCTTATAAGTGGAATCATATAGTATTTGTCTTTTTGTGACTGGCTTATTTCACTTAGCATGATGTTCTTAAGGTTCATTCATGTTGAAGCATGTGTCAGAATTTCCTTCCTTTCTAAGGCTAAATGTTATTCTGTTGTATGTTTATCCATTTATCCATTAATGCACACTTCGTTGCTTCTACCTTTTGGCTATTGGGAATAATGTTGCTATAAACATAGGTGTACAAATATATCTTTGAGACCTTGCTTTCAAATTCTTTGCGTACATATCATGAAGTAGAATTGCTATATCTTATGATACTTCTATTTTTTATTAACATCTTTATTGGCGTATAATTGCTTTACAATGTTGTGTTAGTTTCTGTTGTATAACAAAGTGAATCAACTATATGTATGCATATATCCCCATATCCCCTCCCTCTTGCATCTCCCTCCTACGCTCCTTATCCCACCCCTCTAGGGGGTTGCAAAGCACCGAGCTGATCTCCCTGTGCTATGCAGTTGCTTCCCACCAGCTATCTATTTCACATTTGGTAGTGTATATATGTCAATGTTACTCTCTCACTTCATCCCAGCTTACCCTTCCCCCTCCCCGTGTCCTCATGTCCATTCTCTAAGTCTGTGTCTTTATTCCTGTTCTGCCCCTAGGTTCATCAGAACCATTGCTGTTTTTAGATTCCATATATATGTGTTAGCATACGGTATTTGTTTTTCTCTTTCTGACTTACTTCACTCTGTATGACTGACTCTAGGTCCATCCATCTCACTATAAATAACTCAATTTCATTTATTTTTATGGCTGAGTAATATTCCATTGTATATATGTGCCACATCTTCTTTATCCATTCATCTGTCGATGGACATTTAGGTTGCTTCCATGTCCTAGCTGTTGTAAATAGAGCTGCAATGAACATTGTGGTACATGATTCTTTTTGAATTATGGTTTTCTCAGGGTATATGCCCAGTAGTGGGATTGTTGGGTAGTTCTATTTTTAGTTTCTTAGGGAACCTCCATACTGTTCTCCATAGTGGCTGTATCAATTTACATTCCCACCAGCAGTGCAAGAGTGTTCCCTTTTCTCCACACCCTCTCCCGCATTTATTGTTTCTAGATTTTTTGATGATGGCCATTCTGACCAATGCTATTGAGTAACCAACATAGTTCTTTTTATAATGGCTGCAACATTTTATATTCCCACCAACAGTGCGCAAGGGTTCTAACTTCTTCATGTCCTCACCAACACTTGTTTTCTGGGGTTTTTTTTTTGGCTTGTTTTTGTTTTTTTTCTGGTGGTACCCATCCTAATGAGTGTAAGACAGTGTCTCTTATTGTGGTTTTGATTTGCATTTCCCTAATGATTATTGATGTTGAGTATCTTTTCATGTGCTTATTGACCATTTGTAACAGTTCTGTGGAGAAATGTCTTTTCCAGTCTTCACCTATTTTTAATTTTACATATATATATAATTAAATATATATTATATATATATATAATGTTCCCTCTATATTCTGTATATTATCCCACTTATCAGATATACGATTTTCCGTTCTGTGGGTTGCCTTTTCACTGTTAACTGTGTAATGGTTGCTTTTTAGCAAGTATCTTGATATATTATTAATTCAGTCAGAATCAAGTTTTGAAAATGAATCATCATAAATGTAAATATAACAGTAGAATTAACATTGAATCAGGGATGATTCTCATTTTAAATCAGGCTTCACTTTGAGATTCATAGAATAGATGGTTTTGGTGAGACAATCAAGTAAGCAAAGGAATATTCCTTGCAAACATGACATATTTCCAGGAGTGAAGGATTCAGTTGTTGGGATTTTGTCAATCAGTGTCAACTCCCAGTGAAATGTATAGTATCCATCAAATGCAGTAGTGGTACCCTCATTGTAACTCACAGAGTCCATTACACTGACTTCTACCCATCATGTCTTGCAACTTGTTGACTGAAAATCTCTGGAGTAACTGTTGAAGCTCTTGAGGTATATGCAGTAACTCAGTGCCATAGTTATTGATCTTATTATTTTGGCTTCAGGTATTTATATATAGCAGGATGATCCATTTTTATTTTCTCTTAAGGAGTTCAGTTTACTTGTCTTTGGTGTTGCCTTGTAATTACATACCTCAAAGTATGCTTTAATTGATCATTTGAAGTTTTTTCTGTCCAGGTATCTATAAATCTCCATTACGCTTTGTTTAGCACAGATGCCTTAAATAAAGATTTATGTTCAGTTCAGACTTCTGGTTAGGAAATAACTTCTCTTTCAGTGAGGCAGAAATCAGCATGAGAATTCTGTGTAGGATTTTAGAAAAATAACAGGAATTTCCTGTGGAAGTTTAAAAGTCACTAACATTTAGGCAAAGTCTTGACCTTTTTACACATGAAATATAGTGAAGCAAGCTTAATATACACATTTTGGGGCACCAGTCAACAAAAAATATTACCAGAAATTTAAAATTTCATGCTTTCTTCCATCTTCTAGAAGCAATTTGGTACCTGTCCTCCTGAACTTTTAAACCCTGGATAGATGAGAATGATTTGTAAGATTGTGATTAAAGTTCTTACATATATGTAACTCAATTCTTAGTAGGTTCAATTTAATTCCTTTCTCTGAACCTGTAACATTCTTAAAGATGCATTAATTATACATTTATCTTGAGAAACTACTAGAAAGATATTAGGATCAGATATTTGTATGTGGGAAAGAGAGGCAATTGGAGCCAAGAAACCTGGATCCTAGGTCTGCTCTGTCAGCAATTATCTCTGTGACCGTGGGCAGGTCACTCATACTTTCATGCTGTCATTTTCCTAATTAATCTCAGCTCATTTAAGCCTCTGATATTCTATTTTCCTATATGTATAAAAAAATTGTACAAAAGCGTAGGGAAAATGCTTTTCCATTTATATGCACACACACACACAACCTTCCTATCTTAACTCACCTCCTGTCAATTAGTATCTCTGTCAACTCACCCTATTTTAAATAACAGTATAAAAGCGGTGCTTACTTGCTTAATTATTTACATATCACACTCAGAAGGCACATCATGATGAATCCATTATGGATGTAAAATGGACAGAGTGAATGTATTATGGATCCTGTCCCTGACATTCATCATTTCTGATGCATACCTGTATTACTCTGGCAGGGCATCACGTAATAGTCAAATGCATCAAAATAAGAAAAAAAGTAGTAATAGAAAAAAAGGGAAAGTTACGACTTATACTCCAGTTTGATGTGGATATTAATTTAATCATGACAAAGTGGTCTGTGGCAATTCTCTTTTTGTCATTAATATCTAGATAATATCCAGAAGAAAATGACCAGAAAGGCAAAAGTGATGAGAATTACTGACATATGTGGAAAGGTTAAATTAATTAGGATGTTTAGCCTGGATTGAGGAGTCTTGGGGGAAACAGATGACTATATACTCATAATCAAAGTGGTACCATTTAGATTTAGGGGGTAAAACTGAGATCAGAAGGTGGACTTTTGGTAAATTCAGTGTAAATTTCATGGAAATGGAGTTTCACTCAATATGAGGAAAAAAGTTCTAACAATTTGAACAGTCTAATCATAGATTGGGTTGCCTTGTGAGACAGACAATTTCCATAATGGGCCTTGCTCAAGCAGAGGTCAGATCAGTAGACAAAGCTCAAGTGGCCTTCCAAGCAGATAACCTAAATAAAATGTGTCAGTCGAGGGCTTCCCTGGTGGCGCAGTGGTTGAGAGTCTCCCTGCCAATGCAGAGGACATGGGTTCGAGCTGTGGTCTGGGATGATCCCACATGCCGTGGAGCAACTGGGCCCGTGAGCCACAATTACTGAGCCTGCGCGTCTGGAGCCTATGCTCCGCAGAGAACAAGAGAGGCAGCAATAGTGAGAGGCCCACGCACCGCGATGAAGAGTGGCCCCCGCTTGCCACAACTAGAGAAAGCCCTGGCACAGAAAGGAAGACCCAACACAGCCATAAACAAATTAATTAATTTTTTAAAAAATGTGTCAGTCAGGGCAAATGAGCTGTGTGTATTCCATCTAAAGTTCCCCAGATCTTCTGATTTTTCTAAAGAGTCAGGAAATTGGGATTTCATGTTAGTTTCCTGATATATACATGTTGGCTTAAAATTTTTTTTAGACACTCTATGGACTAAACAAGATCCACCTGGTTTGAGCACAGTCTGATCCATCTAGCTGGACCTCTGAACTCTATTTCTGATACCTATTAGCCAACCACAGACTGGGTGTTTGGAAGGTCAAAACATGAAAAAGCTGGGGTATCAGGTCACCATACTTAAGGAATAAATAGTATTTACAATTAATGTAAAGTCGCTGTAGGTACTAAGTTATACATATGCATAACCATATAGGACTAAAGATTACCTCTCTCAACAAAATATGTTAATACAAGGAAAAGCACAAGGCTGCCAACATTTCCACAGTCAATGCTTTCAAAGTAAACTATGTAGAGATAGAATGGGAGGGAGAAAACTTCAAGTAGATTCTGTAGATCTGCGTAGTGCTTCAGGAAATGAAGCCTAAGGATTCAAGGCCACCAACTTGGATTAGCATAACTCAAGAAACAGCTGTTGGTGTTTTCCTGATTTCATCACCCTTATGAGGTCTTTTACTGTTTATAATTCTTTAAATTATTTTAAAAATAGGAAGTAGTTTTTTCCCCACTATTTAAATAAAATGGCACTATCTCACTTCCCACTGGGAGTCCAGAGCCTTTTCCAAGATTTCCACAAATCCTCAGGGCTTGTTTTCTTAGTGCCCCTTTTTGTTCTGTGAACTTCCTCCTTTCACTTACATCTTGCATCCTTTTCTTAGGCCTGCATCAATACAAATTTGGATCAGACAGTGTGGAAGTATCAGGACAGGTGCCATGTAAATGTGGGAGAAGGGGAGTATAGCTGCTACTTAGTTCCAGCCAGTTGTTGAGATTCAGACCCCTTCTTTCCCATTGCATTATATACGAGGCAGTCTTTTTCATGGAGACTTGGAAGAGATAGAGGGAGATTATATCCAGAACAGTCTATAGCTTAATATTGAATATTATACCTCCCACAGCTTAAAAGTTCCCCAGGCCCCCAGTGGAAATTTTTCATAGGCAATTTTCTTACCAGTTTGTGTCACAGATTTCTAACATCTTGCCTGCTTCTTCTCTCCACTTCTTCATAGCCTTTCTGCCCCAACCTCCATAACTCAATTTCATGCTTCTTCATGAAATCCAACTTCTTACCCCTTTGTTCAACTCCCTACCTTTGCCTATCCAAAACCTTATTCTATTACTCTAAACAAAGGTCCTACACTCTAAGTCTAGGCCTTTCAATCACACATCATACTGGCAGGATCTTTGAAATGACTCTTTCCTGTCACAGGATCCTATTCTTGGGTATAAGCTCCTCCCACAGTGTCCATGTAAGTGAAAAGCAGGCATCCATAGGTTTATCTTTCTCCCTGCTATGAATTAAACTGTTCCTCTTAGACAGTAGGAATATAAAAAAGTCAGCTGGTTTTGCTCTAAGTTGTATTTTTTCTTCTTGTTTTCAATTATATGAAGATAGTATATATGATTCTATTTTACAAACACTTTGAAGCAAACGGGGATTTCTGCTGCCTGAGGTCTGCTGAAAGTGGATGGTTCAGAGTAAGCCTTGGAAAGACTGGATACTGGGGCTGGCAGGAGAAGGTCCAAAGGGAAAACTTCAGCAGCAGACATCATGGGAGAATGGAGAAGGAGAATACAGACTTCCAGGTCTAGTAGAATAATAGTTGCCAAAATTGTTGTAGAGGCTGGAGAAATCTTTCTCTTTTTCTCCCCATCTTTTTGCTTTAGCCCAAAGAGGGGAGACTCACTCATCCTTTTTCCTCCTCTATCTTTTTTATTATATATGTTGATCCAAATTACTATTAGATATCCCCAAATCATGGCAGGTTCCCTTTGGCTTGACTCTAGCTATTAGACCTTCCTGCGCACAACAGAAGTGAGCTTTCCTCTTGGCTCTCTATAAGTATGCTCTAAACCATTCACCTTATTAGTTCTCAAAAGCAACACCTGCACTTATTAGTTCCCATCCACTCTGCTGGACAAGCAGTGCGGATTTATCTGTGGTTCAGTGAAGCGACCTCTTGCCCCTGTGGGTGTCCCTCTTACAGAGAAATCATGAAAGCAACCATCAGAGAAGGATAGTTTGTCTATTTTGGTGCTAGGCCATGTGGATTTGGGTGCCAGACCTTTACATGAGTAAACTAGAAATTCCAATTACCTACATTTGGGAACTTCAGAGATCCTAGGAACTATTCTCTATTGGAGACAGAGTTATTGCTTCCATGGGATAATGAGTTTGGGTGCAGCACCTCCCCTTTCTCACCATTTCATTTTGAGAAGAAAAGGGAAAGCCCCTTTAATTTTCTCCCACATTGTCCTTCCTCCAACTCTAGTCCTAGTGGCTTCATTTTCCAGGTCAGTCAGAAGTATCTCTCAGGATCTCTTCTGGTAATTCTGCTCAGCATGTGACACAAGGTATCTGGTTCCTTATCCAAAGCTTCTGGTCCTACTAATTTTACTAGGTGTGGGTACCTGACACAAATTGGATCAGTATCTTTCCTTGAGAATTGGTCAGAAAAACAAGAGTCTACTTTATTCTGTCCATTAAAACTAATGAGATGTAAACCCACGAGATGTCACCATTAGCCTCTTTCAGCCATGTGGCCTAGGAAATCCAGAACCTTGTCTGAAGGAGGGGAGAAGAAGTCAGTCTGTTTTTAAAGAGGAGCAGAACTGAGAGAGACATGAATGAGGCCTGAGAGTGTTGGAGTTCCTGCTTCCAGACTTTTCTGTGGCCTGGCTGGGTTTCTATCTTGAGGACTAGACAGCCGTGAGACTGTCATTTTTTGGCCTAACCTGGTTTGTGATGGATTTCTGCTATCTGTAAGAAAGAATGCTGACAAAGACATTCTGCTTCCTCTAGAAATTGTCATATCCAAACAAAATGTTAAATTGAGTCACAAGAGACTTTTTTGTTTGTTTGTTTTTGTTTTTGTGGCACGCGGGCCTCTCACTGCTGTGGCCTCTCCTGTTGCAAAGCACAGGCTCCGGACGCACAGGCTCAGCGGCCATGGCCCACGGGCCCAGCCGCTCCGTGGCATGCGGGATCTTCCCAGACCGGGGCACGAACCCGTGTCCCCTACATCAGCAGGCAGACTCCCAACCACTGTGCCACCAGGGAAGCCCAAGAGACTTCTTTTTTGAAGTGAGTCTAGTGGAGGTCTTCAGAGTTTGTGTTATATTGAATTATTTAAGTTTTGCCTCTTTGTAGAGGTGGCATTATATGGTGGGGAGTCACCTGGAGACAGTTGGATCTGGGTTTCCAGCACAGCTCTGTTAACTGCAGGCTTTGGAAGTCTGAAATGCCATTCAAGTTTTCAAAGCCTCAGTTTCCTCATCTTTATTGAAGGAATATATAATTTATCATGCAGGGCTGTTTTAAGAATTGGCCATGAAAAAAAGTAACAGCATAGTCTGATTTTAATGTGTTCATATCATATTTTCTAATTTTGAAAAAGATATCACCCAAACATGATGTATATTTATAGTAAGATAAACATACCAAGCATAACAACAAAAAAAGAGAGAATTATGCAAAAGAAGAAAAAAGAAACCATCAGAGCACAATATATTTTTCAGAAGTACATGAAGATATATGGAGAGAGACAGAGACAGAGACAGAGAGAGACAGACAGACAGAGAGATTAAAGAAATGGGTTCAAGTGATTGTGCAGTGTGGAGACCTAGGAAAGAGTTGCAGTTAGAGTCCAAAGGCAGTCTGCTGGCAGAATTTCCTCTTCTTCTAGAGAAGTCAGCATTTTTTTCTACTAAGGTCTTCAACTGACTGGGTGAGGCCCACCCACATTAGGGAGGGCAATCTGTTTTACTCAAAGTCTACTGATTTAAATGTCAATCTCATCTAAAAAATATCTTCACAGAAACACAGAATGATGTTTGACTAAATATTTGGGTACTGTGGTCCAGCTAAGTTAACATATAAAATTAATCACCACACTAAGACTAATTTTACATTTAATTTTGAGTTTCCTAGTAGCCAAGGGAAAAAAAGAGGAACATATTTTTATGTAGTCCTTTTTTAAGAAAAACAATTTTCTTAGTAGAAACCATTTTTCCCCATACATTAATTTACAAATATGTAGCTACTTTTACTACTTTAGGGTTTGACTAAATCAACTTTGTAGATATTTTGAATTGGGAACCATGCCATCTCCTGCATCCAATCTGTCACCAAATCCTGTCATTTCTAACTCCAATATTCCTTAGAAATTGTGCACTTCATTCTCCCCTGTTGCCAGTGCCTTAGTACAATCTCTCATTGTTTCTCACATGGACCTTGGCAACATCTTCCAAATTTATCTCTGCTCCTGCTTTGGTCATTTCAACTACAGTCTGTATATTATCACCAGGCAGCCCCCTTTCAGGACAAAATTATTACATTACTTCATTGTTTAACAATTATCTCTCATGTCCCAATGTATAAAATCCAATGTTTCAGAATCACTCTTCTATATTCACCTTAGTCTTTGACCATATCAAATTATTTAGAATTTTTAGAAAATGCATTACTTCAGACATTTCTGCCTCTGCACATTGCTGTTTCCTCCGCTTGTAATGCTCTGACCTCCTTATTAGCCTAGACAAATACCAATCATTCCTTAAGACTCAACTTAAAGGCCACCTCCTTTGTCGGACTTCCCTGACACACGTAAACAAGCAGCCACTTCTCCCTCTTTCCCCAAGAGTGATGTAAACATTCCAGTTACACCTCTTTGGCTGTTGGAGTCTGAAACTAGACTGCAACATGAAAATCTTAAAGAGTTACAATCACCCTTGAAAATCCCTTAAATTGCCTGTCAAGTAGGGTATGTAAGTCTATGCTAATGCCACAGTAGACACTGACAAGCTATTATTCAGTGAGTCCTACACAGCATTTTTTTCTCAGATGTGGTAGCAGTATGCATTTTCATTAAGTACAGTAAAGCAGTTGGCTTGTATTTAGCTTATGTTTCATGATATGTCTATGTATATAAAGTGTCTTTAAAGTATCTTTAAAACTATACTTGTAAAATATTTTTAAACCTCCACACTGAGTGGCACACATTAGTGGAGCTGAGGCTAAGAAAACAATTGACTGCCATTTTCTGTCCCATGCACACCCTGGGGTACGTGCTCCTTGAAAGGAGCAGTGTGGGAATTACCTGCATGGTTTAAATTGTTACTTTCTCTTTTCTTTCTTTCTTTTCTTTTTCTCTCTCCCTCTCTCATGCCATGTTTCCATAGTTTAATTCAATCAGGTTAAACGATTATACTCTACTGTGTGTAACTTGATTGTACCCTATTAAGCTGAGTACAGCACCCAATCACATTGTGATGCAAATCTTTGTTTTGCTTTCTTTTAATCCCCAGTCCATACCAAGGGGGAAAGCTCCATGAGGGCAGACCTGTATTTTTTATTTCTGTTTCCCTTCCTAAAGGACATTAGGACTTCAATGGCCATTGCGTGAGTGGATGAGATCAGTTAATATAAGGCAAAGGACGAGGCTCTGCAATTCCCTTCAACTTTACTTATGAACTTTCTGTGTGATGAGGTAGAAATTTAACATCTCTGGCCATTTGTGATCAGGTTCCACACAGGGTTAAAACTAGTATACTTGATATGCTTGTGAAAAATAATATAGGACAGTTAAAATACCGCAGAAACACTAAATAATAAAGTGACAAGCACAGTATGTCAGGGGACGCATGGTAATGCAACTATGTCTGTAAAACATTTACTGTATTTTGTCTCTAAAATGTACAACAACAACAACCCACCAAATGGTGGCATCTGTGCTTATTTCCTCCCTGGTCCTCGATATTTGGAATCTTTTCAATGTTCAATGCCCAAAAATGCAATAAATATTTTTACTTTGGTACATCTTTACTTTAACACTGGATTGGTACCAGCCAGAATTGTGGGGTTACTCACATCATGTGACTCTCCTACCACCATTTAATGTGTTTACAAGTGAAAACTGATAAAGTGAGCATCAAAGGCGGCCAGGGAGGGGGAATGCATGGGAAGAGGCAGCACAAAACGAATACTGAAGGCTAAGTATGGAAGACCCAAGAGGGCTCTATTTATAGGCGACCTTGTAAAAGTGGTGTGTGGGGTAGGAGGCAGCAATAGTAGGTATCCAGAAACTTAGATTTTGCAGGAAAGGCTGAAAGTTGTAGAGTTATAAGGGTTGGGAAAGGAATGAATACATAATACAGAGATCAGAATGTTCCTTATTTATCGCATCCTAGGAATGACTCTAATCCTAGGACCCTGAAAATCTTTAATATTTCACAAGGCATAACAGGGCATGATTTGATATTGTTAAACTCAAATTTATGAATAGGAGATAGTTTAGCTTAGGGTATTATTAGATTATAAATTTATTAGCAAATTAACCAAATTGTCAAGTTCCTAAAGGCAGAGAAATGTGTAGAAAACAAACAAAACTGAAACAAAAGCAATCAGTGTAAGTTACTTAACACATATTTAACAATCCATTGGAGGGAATCTATATCTGCTTGTAGTATCAGGGAGAATCCTCTTCTGCAGTAATTGCTTTCTTAAGGAACCTATGGATAGTGTAACTGATCAGACTCCCTTTTCTCATTTGCTATTAGTAAGTTTAGAAGTAAATGTGGGATCCAACTGTAGCTAGTATAATATTTTGCAGGATGGTAAACGTATTTTAGTCACATCCCTGGCTTCATCTTACATCTCGCTTATACATCTTACATCTACATCTTATGTTCTTTTTCACTTTCACTTTTAATTATGTTATAGATGCTTATATTCTCTTGAAATCTTCTTTAAATACTTTCTCAAATAAGGAGAGGCAGGCATACAATTAATTACATAATTATAACAAATCCCACTAGTATACATTGCTAGGTACCAAGAATCAATAGAATTACTCTTGCCCTCAAGAAGTTTACATCCAAGTGACGGACTTTATGAGGAACTGTGCCCTAAATAATCTTTTTAAAATACAAGTTTTAGAAGTAGATATATATGAGTAAACTCAACGGAAGGAGGGACACTTGATTCCACGATTAACTCTGTAGTTCTACTGTTGACTTTGTGTGGCCTCAGGCAAGATGGATAACCCTCTCCAAGCATCAATATTTTATTAGCAAAAGGTGGATTCATCTTGGGGCGGTCAAACACTCGGATAATGTAAAGGGATGAGAGGCATGGTGTGTGATATTTGACTACCGTTATATAACATTTTATTATAGTATCACTCCCCATAAAACTAGCAGAAAAAAAAAGGTCAATTTAAATCACAAACAAAAAGGAAAAGATGTGTTTTAAGTGAAATTCAGCACATTTTCAAAAGGCAAGTGCCATACTCCTGAGGCTACAGGTATGGTAGATGCTGTTTTCATTTTAAGCCTCTCCTTTCAGCAGTTTGAGACAAATATTTGGAATTGTATTTTTAGTGCAAGAAAGTAAATATTTTTGGAAAAAATACAAACATAAGCCTCTCTAGGGTTTTAAGGCTAGAAAGGAAGAAAACTGATGAGAGTAAAATTGGAAATATTCTCCATGGGCTACTTTTAAGTAAATTTTAGAGCAATCAAGAACAAAAATACCTGACATTTGCATCAAAATTATTGTCTCAAATATTTCCTTATTTTTTGTTTATTAATTTTTTATTCTCTTTTTTAACAGATATAAAACAGATGTAACAGGGTGCATTACTTTGTGGAAGATGGTGGTGAGATTATTTTGGAGGAGATAGAGAAGAAAAGAAGTGGAAGGTGTAGAAGTAGGCAGGTAAAATTAATATATTTAGGCTCAGTGACTTTCTGGAAAACCTTGGGCCAGAGATGACAGAACATAGTAGGCTCTGGAGTCAGATAGACCTGGGAGGATCCCAGTTTACTTTGTGACGTTGGGCAAGTCCCTTAATTTCTCTTGGCCTTGGATTCCTTGCACATAATGGGCATAATAACAGCAGCCTTGTGAAAGAATAAAAAATGTGTGCAAAGTTTCTAACTCAGTGCCAGGCACAGATGGAAGCTAGATAGATGCCAACTAATAGGACATGGATGACTCATTCAAAATCTTCCTTTATTTCTTTGACCTATTTGGGAGGAGAATAGAAATAATGGCTTTGCTGTATTATTTTGCTCCAATTGGGGGTGGAAGATTATTTCAGATAAAGTAATTTACTTTTCCTTAAACTACTGTACAAGGCCTACCTTTCTCCGGTTTTAACAAAGTGGCCCCCTCCATGTTTTCATTTGCCACTGAAATCTGCCTTGATCAATAGCTAGCTTCCATGAGGTCTGGGCTTATGTGCCTTCCTTATTTGTTTTCAGAGGGCAGGGACCGTGTTTTACAAAAATTTTATAGTAGCCAGCACAATATAATGGTAATTTTACTTTTTCTTCATGACATAATTTTTCTGATGCTACCATGTCAGGGCACCCAAAGACCAGCTTGATCTTCTACTCCTCTTCTGCTTTTATTTCTTGAACTGCTTGCCACTGGTGACTAGTAAAGCAAGCCAACACTTCTTGAACACATACTCTGTGCAAAGCATCTTGCACATGAAGGGGGAACAGCTCAGCCCCCAACCTCAGGTATGTAATAAATGAAACTTTAAGTTTTCTGTAATTAAATTAATCTCTTCTTTGAACCTTCAGTTCACTAAATCATACCGGCTTAATATTAATCAAATTGGGGTTCTTTTTTCCCCCAGATTTTATGTGCCAGGAGTTGGAACAAATT
This sequence comes from Orcinus orca, assembly GCF_937001465.1. Classification (NCBI taxonomy): domain Eukaryota; kingdom Metazoa; phylum Chordata; class Mammalia; order Artiodactyla; family Delphinidae; genus Orcinus; species Orcinus orca. The sequence goes on along the minus strand of NC_064564.1, from coordinate 75,450,352 downwards.
CCTGGGCTCTTCATTTAACAATGCTGACATCTGCTGAAGTAACTTCATACAGGTCTGGTCCTGAGAATTTGGTCTATAGTTTATCAGTCGGACCTCTCTCATTCCTTCCTGCAAAACCTCTGAGTTCAAGTTCCTGGCATTCCCAGGCTGCCAGGACATATTCAACTGCTCCTCTACTGTTCCAGGGAAGGAGCTCTGCTTCCATGTGCATCTCAGGCACCTGGGTTGCTTCCTCTGCTGCCATTCAATCCTCAGGAACCAGACAGGGAAGGCTTAATTAAATCCATTTGTGAGGAAACTGAGTCTCAGAGGGGTTCAGGAACTTGCCCATTGCCATATATTTCACAAGTAGAGGAGCACATTTTTCAAAGCAAAGCTCAACTAATTTTATAATTAGAGTTCCTTTCACTATGCTGGGCTACCCCAGTGTTAAAGTATTAGGCCCTTTTAATTCCCATGCTAAAATCCATCACCTAGTACCAACTTTCAATAGATTAACTCATAATTCTAAGTTAAGTGTCACTTTGGAAAATAAAGACCAGAGCTTTGAAGTTAATGTTTTTCAAAATACAATCTACATCAGGATTACCCAGACTGCTTATTAAAAATGCCTATTCTTGGACCCAATCACAGACCTACAGAATCAGTATCTCTAGTAGCAGGGACATGGAATCTGTATTATTAATAAGCTCACCTCATAATTATTATCCATGCCAAAATCTGCAAACCATTGCTTTAACATGTGTAAACAAGTTTATCTTGATCTTAGTAAAGAGGATCAGAAAGATATGAAATATGAGGTGCTACAGTTTTTGAGTTGCTTTATCAGACTAGCTAACTATTAAAAACTTGGAGATGGAGGAGTGACCTTGATACTGGGCAAAACAAAACAAAACAAAACAAAAACCCAAAGAAAACAGAGAAACCAAAGATGGGTTCCTCAGACAAATTTCCCCTCCTTCCTGGTTTTGCCTGCAGGCAACCCCGTGTGAGTGTGTATAAGCTGGTGAAAAAACTTACTTGGAATTTAAACCCAAAGTAACTTCTGGGTTAAGAACTATATTCCCAAATGAAATAACTCTGTTATTATTTTTAATTCCCCTTGCCCAAATACCCCAAGGCATTAAGCTGCTTCATATAGCAGTCTAGGTGCTAGTGCACTTTCAGAACCAAAGCAACTTTTCTATTTTTTTTTTCACATCACAGTAAAAATGTGTTAGATGGGTTGAATGTCTGGTTTCAAAATTTCAGAAATTTGCACCTAAATTGCACCTGTAAAATATGTCCTCACACATGCAAGCAAGTCATTTTACTTGCAAATTATTGTTTTGCATATGCAATTACTTGCTTGCATCTGGATATACACTTTGTGGGACAATTAAGTGTTTATGTTAGAAAATTAGATCACTAATCTTATGTTCATTTATATAAAACTTAGAACTTAAACTTCCAGAATTTTTTTTAGGCAGAAGGATCAGTATATGCTGCATATGGCCTAAATGGGGCATGGGGGAGCATTGTTTTATCCAGTCATTTGTTAATTTGACAAACATTTCCTAAATGCCTACTGTGGGTCAGGTGCTGTGCTAGATGCTGAGGTTACAATTCCAGAACATGGATATTAACATTGTGTCCAGTTGTGTTTAGAGAGACTAGCAGTTTGTCAGTATACTGTTTAATAACTCCAAAATGAGGAATTTTCATTATTTGTAATCAGCTAAATCTCAAATTATTTCCCAGTATGTGCCATGCCAAGTTGAAAATTGATAATTGTCATTTATTCCTCACTATGTCCAGCTGATGGAGTGAGTAATAAAATGGGGAAACCATTTCTGAATCTATTTTGCTTTCTTTCTAATTCATGAAATCATTATGATACTTTTTGTGTTTTCTGTGGGATTGTTGGACTCTACAACCGACCATGTATGGATGACTCATAAAAGCATGATTTGGTTAAAATTAAAGGTTGAAAATAGTCTTTGAATGAACCCCCTTCTTATGGGATGATATATTGATACATGGGCTTTGAAACAACTACAATGAGGCTTTTTCACTTCTCTCTGGGTATCAAACTATATTTTAAAGGGCTTAGTTTGTTGGAGAAAGGACTTCAAGAGTAGAGAGATATCATTTTGCACACCTACCTGTTGCTTCATAAATAAAACTATATTGATACACATGCACATGTATGCATCTTGTGTCTATAAAGTCTGCAGAAAAACAATGGTCTGTAAAATACATTCAGTTCTCTCAGAACTTAATTAAGTTTATAGACATATTGAGCTGAAAGAACATTGAAAATATTTTGGTTCAGCTACCTTATTTTACAAATGAGTAAACCGAGGCTTGGGAAGATTAAATGGCTTTTAAAGATCATATAGAAGCTAAGGCAGAATAAAGACTAAAATCTGTTATATAGGCTTTCCTTATTTAGAAATAAAAACATTTTGTGAAGAAATGTAATGGGAGTCAACTAACATTATTTTTGTGGATCTTATGGTAATGCTGAATGTGGACACTCTTTAGATAAATGTGGGAGGAAGACAAAAATTATATGAAATCAGAGAAGAGTCAGGAAAGCAGAAGTCCATTCTCTTTCTAAACTAGTGTTCTTTCTAGTAACCACAAAGCTTGATACCCATCAAAGGCCAATAAAGAGGAGGATGTAGGGATGGTCAGGCAAGAAATAGGGACAGAGGTACCTAGGTAATTTATGTAAGTACACACTGTCCTTTGTTTGTTTGTTTGTTTTAATTAGGGTCCCAACAGGAAACAGATGTCAAGTAAAAATTAAGAAAATTACAAGAAAGTTTATTTACACAGGCTCCAATTACAGAAGGGTGAGCTTGATAGAAGAACTACAAATAGAGAAGTAATCCTAGGTTAGTAACCACGGAGCTGGTGCCACCTCTAGACCTGAAGGGATGAGGAAAGAGAATGGTTACTAGAACCTAGAAGGAGGGAATTTTGCAGAAAGGGCTGCCTTGAGAGGAGCAGTGACCATAGCAGAGAAACAGAGTCAGCCTGAGATGACGAATCCAGGGGAACAAACACCTTGACGTTATTCTCTACTCACTTCTTATTTCTTGCTGGTGGGCCCATCGCCTAATTCTAACTGCAAGCCAGAGAGCAAAGAAGCCCACTTATGTCATCTATCAATGGGGAAGGAGCAAGGGAGATTGTGGGTCCGGATCTGGAGATGCAAACAGATGATGCAAAGTATACTCTTTCAAAAAGGATTTAAGCACTCTTTCAAGGATATACTGATATCACAAGATAACGTAAGTTAAACTACCATGAAAGAAAGAAAAGAACTGATGCCACTGAAGCCAAAGACTCATTTATTCAACTGCTCAAATCAGATGGAAATGTATTTCTCTCTCCTATAATAGTTCTAGAGATCATGGTGATGGAAAGCAGGTAACAGCTCTGCTCCATGAGGGCATCCACTGACTCAGTTTCATTCTCTCTTTTTACACTGTTCAACACTACTGTGTTTGCATTTGAATCTGTAGAAAGGTCAAATTAGAAAGATCAAACCCTGTGGAGGGTAAGCAGTTTCCTCTTAAGGAAGTGACTAAGACATTGCACACATCACTTTCTGTGTTGGATACACATTTTCTGTACCTTCTCAGATTCTCTCAGTGTTAGACCCCTCTGTGACCCTCGGTTGTTTGCCTCACCTTGGCCACCAGTGGCCTGACTGGACTCAGGTCAAGTGATTGGGCACTGAGGCCTGACCAGTCTTTTGCCCAGCGAAAGCTGGGTCTTCTGCTTGGCCCATCCGGGACAGTTCTATGCATTGAAAAGATGCAACTTTCAAGTGACTAGATGTGTGTTACTGAAACATCATGTGACATCTTGTATGCCTCACTTCCTTTCTATCCTCATCCTTGATCCCCTGAATTTACAACTCTCCAAGAAGCATTCTCACTTCATCCTTGCTTAAGGCTTTGTGTTCTAGGGTTCCTGGAATAAGACACACCTATTCACATCTAGCTTATCAGTCCTGTTCCATGATGAAACTTGAAATAGAGAGGAATTTCTTTGAATATAAAAAATGAGAGAAACACGGATTTTGGGGAAGTTTATGCCAAAGGGGAACAAAATTAAGTCAGAATAAGATCAACAAAAAAACTAAGACAAAATAAAATGAATATTACCCTTTACACATATAGAACTAGTGTTTGGTTTTAACTTTCATAGAAGCCAACATGAAAAATAAAACATTGTTCATTCTTGTGCTCATGATATCTAGGAGAGAGAGGAAACAAACTAGAATTCTTAGAAGAATTCCAAATTCTTGATATGAAACTCAATAAAATTTTCTTTCTGAGCCCTATATCTCAGAACACTATCAGAAGTAAATAAAAACATTTGAGTAATAGTGACTTTGTAGTGAAGATATTTGATTATCTCACTTAATACGAAGTCTGGAGGAAAGCATCTTAAGTTTTATTTGGCAGCCTTTCAATATCATTAAGAACCCAAATTCTTTTCATCCTTTGCACTCCCATCCTCAGTATATTGTCTTTGATCTTTTAGCTTGTCTTTTCTTGGTGACAAGAATCAAAGATAGAAAGTGGGGAAGCAAATGTAGGGCAAGAGATACGTTTCCTTTCATGTCTCTCAGGTTTTACAGGGATAAGGAGAGACATTTCCTGAAATCCTCTCCCCAAACTTCCATTTATGTCACACTGGCCAGAACTGGGTAATCATGGCCACTGGAACCTGCAAGAGAGGTGGGGGGATGTTAAGCATCTGCTTTTTTGAACCTGGAAACCTGGCATAGAGAAAAGGGTTGAGAAAGGCTGATCGAGAGACAGTGAACAATGCTTTTATAGGTTCTCACAAAGAGAACAACTGGGACATAATGAATAATATCCTAGGTAACAAGTTACACTAAATACAAGTCATATTCTCTATGGCTATACTTGAGTGCTTTCCATTTATACTGATAGCATTATACTACCATACAACACAATGCAAATAATTCCTCACGATGGGGACAGATAGGGTACAAATGGGTGTAGCCTAGCTTCATAGGCAACTGATCTGACTTGCATATTTTAGAATATGTGATATAGTGTTTGGACTGAATGTTCTGAAAATCTGTCCCTGGATTTTCTCTCTTAACTAGATATTCAAGGCTAACGTAGATAGCACTAAGCTCCAGATTATGCTCCATGGCAAATGCCTGAGAATGACTATATGATTTTGCTAATTGTATACTGACCCACCTATAAGTTAGGAGTAAGGTTACCTGTCTTTGGAAAAAAACTAAGATACCTAATGGGGAATATATGCATGCTATCTCTGTTTGGATGTAATCTTAGCAGGTGGTCAGGATTCTGCTCAGAAAATTGTTTTGAATTGGCTTCCATGCCTGTACAAATGGGCAATAAAGCCACCCAAGATATACTCCATATTGTACTGCAGGAATAATTATACCTGAAGAATTTTAGGGCAGGTGAAATCACATGTTTGCCTGGACAGAAGTAAAATATTCATAAACTACCCATAAAATGCTAAGTGTTCAGTAGTGCTATTTCCTGGTGTACCCTCTAAGATATACTGTTAGTGAGTATGCACCAGAATAACTAAATGAGGTGATTCATTGTGTGGGGTTGTTATTTATATACTAATAAAAAGTAATAGAATGGTTTCCAAACATAACTGCTTCCGTTTTAGAATAATTTCTCTGTGCTTCTTTTTTGGCAATAATCAGCAAATAGGATTGGTGATTCAAGCCACTACTAGTATGAAATCATAAAATTATGCCATCTTTATATAAGAGAATCTTTGCCTTTTTCTTCCTAAAATGAGCTAACATTTATCAATTACCTACTTAAATCTCTCAACACCAATGAAGCAGACACTATCTCCAAAATGTTAAGTGACTTACAAAAGTTAAGTGATTTGTCCAAGTTATACAGCTGTAAGTGATGGATCTAGAATAACAGAGAGGGACCAGGATCATTAGGAAACAAGAAAGGCAACTGTCCAGAATCTCAGCTTTGCATAGACCTATGATCTCTGAGTTCAACGTCATACAGTGGGGAGGTACAAAGTACAAAGTCTATCATTTTCTCATGTGATGTCTATTTCATGAGACAAGGCCGAACGGCGTCATGAGGTGAAGCCTTCACAAGTATTTTCACAATCCAGCTCCATCTGCTCTGTGGTAAATGAAAACCCCACTCACATTCCAGCATTTAGTTGCTGGTGTTATTATTATTTTCACCTTTCTCTTGGTTTTAAATGTGCCCTAGTGAAAAGTTGGATCAGGCACTGCTAATCAGATACAATTTTATTATTATTATTATTTTGGCGGTACGCGGACCTCTCACTGTTGTGGCCTCTCCTGCTGCAGAGCACAGGCTCCGGACGCGCAGGCTCAGCGGCCATGGCTCACGGGCCCAGCCGCTCCGCGGTATGTGGGATCTTCCTGGACCGGGGCACGAACCCACGTCCCCTGCATCGGCAGGCGGACTCTCAACCACTGCGCCACCAGGGAAGCCCTCAGATACAATTTTAAATTGGAAGAATTATTTCATGGATTTTTAAAGTGCACTTACTTTTAATTATTTACTTTTCTCTATATTCTTAAATTCTTATCTCTATCCTCTAAGGCTATAATTCTAGTTTTATATCTTATCCTAATTTTCAGAACCCCTCCTCCCCACACACACACTCCACAGGTGACAGAGCACGCATGTACACACAATCATACACCATGCATACACATGATCACACACATCTGCTTTCTTTTTCATACCTAGCGGCAGTCATACACAACTGGGCAGGAATTAGCGGCACAAAAATGGCTCCTAGAGGTGTAGTCTTTTGAAGTCAAATACCATGAGTGAGAGAGAAGCACGGAAAGCTATACTAGCAGTGCCTATAGAGAACTAAAGTTTTTCAAGTCTTCCATCAATTCAGAGTATCAGAGACACAGACCTGTCTGAGTTCAGTATTCATCCTCTGTTTGGCCCTACAGTCCAAGGGACGGTGGTATTCTGCAGTTAGTATTGCCTGGTCTTAGCACCTTTTTCCCCTTAGCAGCTCAGAAGTCACTAGGTATCTACCCTAGATCCTCCAAATAAAGACTCTCTTTTGTCTCTCTCCATATAAGATTTGTTTCTGTTCAAAGTAGATGATGAGTATTAACAGGCACACCCAAGGAACACTTGTGAAAGCAACTGAACTTAGGCTGACAAGAATTGAAGAATAGAGCCCCAGGATAGAATGAATTGCGAACTATTCCAGTTAAAAAGGCACAATATCTCAGATTTACAATAGGAAGAAAGAAATATATATATACACATGACGGAAGAGAACACAGGTAATTTGTAAGCCTGAGGACAAGAGCATGATCTCTTTATTTCCCCAATTAACAGTTTCTAGAGTTATTTCAAGTTTTACTGCCCCATAAGATTGTCTCATATATCTGAAGCGAAGCTGTCTTTTTCCTTTTTCTTGGAAGATTTACCTTTATATTCCCCAGGATTTAGTGAATGAGTTTTCACTTTGCTGACGAAAGCTGTACATCCAATAATCTAGCAGAGAGCAATGACAGTCTTGAAGCAAAATTACAGTCGAATAATTACATCCATCCAATTTAGTACACCACATGATGCTTTGTATATAGTGATGGTGATTTGGAAAACTGATATTGGAAATTAGAACAACACAATTTTCCCCAATAATTTTACATTTCAAATTATTTTATTTGGATTCTCAGGGCAAGTGTATTGAGAGAGTACTAAAGTAGTGCAAAGTCAGGGCAAAAGTTTTGGCAATAAAAAAAAATACTGAGTAAATTGTCCACTTTTTTTTTTTTTGGTCTCTTAACAAAGATATCAAAAAATATATCATCTTTTCTCTTAAAGAGACACATATATAACCATAAAGCCAGATAGAAGTTCTCTAAGTTCTAGTTTAAAATGGTAGATACAAGCACAGAGATGAAATAGGATTTAATTCCGCCTAGCAGATAGGGTGGTAGAAAGTGCTTTGTAGATGAGGTAAAATCTGAACTAGGCCTTAGAAGATAGTCAGTACTGGGACTTCTATCTAATGATGGTGAACTAGGTAATTTGAACCAATCTTGCCCTTAAGGACAACTTGAGAAGCTGCTCAAAATCTTTTAAAAGAGATCCTTAAATAAATCAGGGTGTTAAAAGAAAACTATGAAGACTTATCAAGTAGGATCTAGGGGAAGATAAAAGTCCAGGGAAGTAGCCATAGCATTTAAGTTTGCTTTCCCCAGGGGCCAAGAGACATGAAAATGCCTTATCTTAGTGTAGGAAGCCCAGTGTGCTGCACCCTAGGAGTAAAGGTGAACCAGCAAGCTGCTTCTGAATTTGTATAAAGATGATTCCAGAGTGTTAATGCCCATTAGCACCTGGCAGATGTAAAGATACACCTCTTTGGAGAAAGATAACATCATCCTAGTCCTCAAATTATTTCTATTAACAATTTGTAAATAAAATATTCAGTACAAAATAAAAGTGATTAGGCATTCAAGAAGATAAAATCGCATGAGCAAAAGCCATAATATACAACAGATGAGAGAAATAGTCTACAGAGTTATTAGATATAGACTTTAAAATAACAGTGCTTACTAAATTAAAGGAGATAAAGATTCAAAAATTCAGCACAGAATCAAATGGAATTTCTTGAAATGAAAAATGTAATGATTCAAATTAAAAACTCAAAGGATTTAATAGCAAATTAGACTTAGCTGAACATAAGAAGAATGAGTCATCTGAAAGATAGGTCAGAAGAAAACTTCTAGACTGAGGCAATGAGACCACAGGATGGAAAATACAAAATATAAGGTGATACAGAAGGAAGGTATTTATATACATTATTTAGAGTTTAAGAAGGAGAGGAGAGAAAGAGAATGTGCGAGATGCATTTTTTGAAGAGGTAATGGCTAAAAATTTTCTAAAACCAATAACAAGTATCAAGGCTATGATTCAAGAAGACTTCTCCACAGAAAGAATGGAAGCCAGAAGACAACTGAATGATGCCTTTATATTACTAAAAGAAAATAATTTCCTATATAGAATTCTGTAATTAGTAAAAATATTCTTCAACAATGAAGCTGAAATAGAGACATTTCAAATATTTTATTTGTTCCAATGGGATGAAGTAGATTTGTCACCCTGCAGTCTTACAGTGAAGGAAATACTAAAGTGTCTGAAAGCAGAAGAAAAATTATCCCATAAGGAAGTGAAAAGATGTAATTAGAAATGAAGAGCAAAAAACCCCCACAAAACTGTACATTTATGGGCTAATCTAAATGAACATTGCCTGCATAAATAATATTATTACTATTATATTTATTATATCTTATAAGTATACATTATATAATTAATATATACTTACATGTTATATAATTAATATTATATATAAGTAACATATCATTAATATTATATGTTACTGATGTAATGAAAGTACACAAACACAATGGCATTTCATTCTGAAAAGGGATTAATGGAGTCAAAAGTCCTTGCATTGACTAGATGGAGGATCAAATGACTAGCTATTAGACTTAAGTCAAGAACACAACCAAATGTAATTGGATGAAATGCTCCAATTAAAGGACCAATGAGATCATACCAGAATTTTTAAAAAGCTTAACTCTATGTTGTTTATAAAAGACCTATCTAATACATAAGGATTTAGACAGTTTGAAAAGACAAGAGTGGGAAAAAGGACGTCTAAGAATTCATCAAACAAGGGTTGTGGATATATTTATAGCATTGTACAAAGACTACAATTCACATAGGAGCAAGGACAAGGTAAGAACCCTTTGTTAGCAACACTGTCTTTTGTGTGTGGGGGTCAGAAATGAAAGAGGACTGATAACACTAATACATTAAGAAAACTTGTCCCTGATATATTTATGATTGAGACAAAAAAGGAGGAAGGCTTCCTATGATAAAATTGTAATTTCAAGTGTTTAATTGGTAGAATTATAACAAATTCCACATGGCCAGTCCAGATCTGAGGACCAGTGATACTGGTGTCACTTATAGTTTCTGTACTTGGGGAAACACATTCATAGCCATAGACCAATTGCTGAGTTCTTCCATAAGTAAGCACAAGGAAATGTTTATGGTTGTAGTCAATACGACTATTGTAATTATAATTCATTTGGTCAAAATTCATTTAATTAAGTGCAAATAATATCTGAAATTAAATAGTAGCTCAAGAGGGTAATTTATATTCAACTAGACCCACAAAAGTTGTCATGAGCAACAATTAATGGACTTCACTCTTTGTTTATGTAAAGAATGATTTGAAAGAAAAAAAACTTTAGTTTCCATCTACTTCTCTGCCCACAAGCTTGAACTATTTTAGTAACAAATATAAAATGTTTAATCTATAATATGTAGCAATTTTATGAACTGTTTTTTAATCACAAAGGCTACACAGTTGTAGACCTAATCCTTCACTTTTTATACATTTCTTTTAAAAAATTTTCTCTTCTTGGTCACAATTTTAATTTAAGCAGTATTGCATACTCTTCTTATATGGTTAAATTCATATCCATGAAGCATTTTAACTCCTGGGGTGAACAGTATTAGCTGGTGTAGTACATATACTTAATGAGACAATGATTCAGTTAATTATCTGTAAGAAACTCAGAACCAATATAGTAAGACCTATTTATAAGGAAGCTACTACATATATATTTATATTAGTCTCTGCAGTGTGACTAACATTGGAAATTCATTGTGCTTGTGAAGAAAAACGGTTTAGAGACCTCTGCCAAGTAGGATTTACTTTTCTGATCAATCAATGAGATTTTCATCCAGGAATCTTTAGACGTAGGAAGTAGTAAGTACAGGAGGGAAACAAAGGAGATGAGAGAAATTTTCTCTCCTAGAGAGGCTCGCAATTCTGGGCGGGTTTGGGAGAAGCGAGCCAAAAGAAGGAAAGATTCAATATAGAACTTAAAAATAATAAATTAAAGTGAGTAACTCATTTGAAATAGAAGATGATTTATTTTGGTTAAATGTATTTAGAAAGTTAATGCAAATTTAAGACAGGCTCAGTGAACTCTGGAGAAAATATATGATAATGATATTTTTTTTCAGTGTGTAGGAACAAACTAACAAACTGAAAAACTTATCTTTCTTCAGAAGTACTACTATAATCTGTAGTGGGTGAGTTATTGTGACAGCAATTACAAATTGCTCAGGGGACTACAGATCTTAGAGATCTTTAGAAATTACCTGGAGGGGCAAGGGGGGCTCCAGGAAGAGCCACTAAGCTTCCTCACTGTGTCAATCCAAAATCTACAAAAATATGGCTTCTCATTTTCAAAGTCTTGAGTAGCAGGACAGACATCGTAGAAGCACACTTCCACCTTCCACAATGATGGAAATGTACAGAGCAAAGTGGAAATGAAACCAAGCTGTAGGTGCACTGATACTAGCAACTGTGCTGGACAGCACTCCTAGCCCGCTCACAGCTGATGCTCTTAATCTGCAGATCCTTGGAGAAATGACCACTTCAGCAAATCACTTTTGAGTTTTAAAGTGGTAAACTTATTTGTAAAAAGAGAAGAGGTTAACTATTTAGCCAAATTCAGCCATCAGTGATTTGGGAGAAGAAGCCTATATCTTTATTCTAAAGGCATTTGACCTATCCAGCAAGTTTGTTTTATACTTAATGATGGTATTAAGGATTTGAATGAATGGTTATTGCCACACTATATGGGTATAAAATTAAGGGTGAAGAAAATGGAAAACATACATCTTTTCAGGGTCAAGGCTTGATGAATTTTCTTTGCTCTTGATTTGGGGACATTTATGATCTAAAATTCTCTTTGCTCATGAAGTGTTTCACATTACTGATAGTCCCTGCCTGCTGGAGCTTTTACTCCTGAAAACATTACTAACTGGTAAGTGGCTGATACTTTTGTTTGTAATTTTAATCACTTTAGCAAATATAAATAGGTGACTCAACCTCTTAACAAAGCACATTTGAGAATCCTGTGGAACACAATCCTGTCTTTATGTTATCTCTTACCTCAGCACCCTTTGTGGGGGAAGCCAGGAAGAGAAGAAGGCTAACACACATCCCAGTCAATCCCACATGATTATTTGCCCAACACAGAGATGTAAATGGATTAGTATAATATGTTCTACTGTATCCATGGTAATCTTCTAGACTATCATTTCTAGGTTTTGCATAGGCTACAGCAGGTGACAGGGGTTCACATGTTTTTTCTTGCAGGGGGGAGGGGGGAGGAACTATAACCCAATGTCAGTCACAACAGAAATCTAATAGTTGAGAAAGATTCTAGCCCTTAACAACCAGGAAGAAACACATAAATCCTCACTGTGAATCAAACATGACTCAAATCATAAGGACTGGTTACTTTATTACCTTACTAGAGAAATGGCATAATTCAGAGATCTGGGAGCTCTCGCTGAGTATCTGATCACAGATCCCACATACTCACGCTACAGTTTCATATTGATGATGTCTTTGATTCTCACAGATAAGCAGGTGGGTATTACCATGGTTCATTTTATAGATGAGGAAATCAAGGCACAGGGCCATTAAATAAGTTATTTAAAGTCACATAGCTAATTAGTATCAGATTGGAGCCTCTTCACCATCAGACTTGGGCTCTTAATAGCAAAAATTTTCAAATTAGAAATCGACATCCTAATTTGTACCCTATGCAAAGACAGTGAAAAATATTATTAATGACTTCAGCAGAGAGTGTGATAGAAGCTGGATAATATAAATGCTTAAATATAAGTCTATCCTACCTAATTCAGATCTTCTGTCAGGACTATTTTGAACAATATATTCATTTGCCCCCAAACATATGGTAGAAGGCAGCAGTGTGGCAGCTCCAGCTTTCAGAACTGCAGAACACTGAACTCAGGTTAAAAAGATATTGTCCATTCAAATCAAATGATAGGTACTCACTGCTTCATTTTCACTTTTTAAAAAACAGCTTTGAATGGGTAACCTAAGTCCTTATCAGAATATTTTCTGCTCTAGATGAAAACCTTGGTGGGGAAGATGAAGTTAAGTTTAACTTGTGTGAGTCAATGCCATGCTTAAGTGATTGCGAATACATGTGTTTTGATCATGTCTACTTGCTAAATAATGTAAGTTTCATTTAACTTAAAGTATCTTCTCCAGAGTACTGATTCTATCGATTGTGTGATTCAAGAAAATCACTTAATCGCAGTGGGCCTCAGTTTCCTCATAAAAATCAAGTGCCGGCTTAGATGATTTGCAAATTTGAATTTTGTACCAAGCTTGACAAAGAACAGAATCCTCTAGTTTTTCTGTAAAATGTGATTTCATTGTCTTTATTTCTTGTAGGAGGAGAGGTGGGAAAAACTGTCACAGAAGTACTTAATGAATAATGTATCCTTTCTCCACTCTCATATTTTCAAATAACAACTAGAATATTCTTCTTCATTCCGTCTGACCCTAGGCTAGTTTGCTGTTGTCACTTGTTTCCTAAATACAACCATTACAATGGTTTTGTTGCTGTTTGCTGGTTCTAGACAAGGTAAAAGTAAACCTTGCCAAGAAATTTTCAGACATATGCCATAAACTTTAAGCCTAACAATTGTATCTTTATTTTATCCTTAGGAAAGAGAGAGGAGAGACAAGGAAGAAAAAGAGTTTTTCCAAATATGTGATGCTTAATAAGATGTTTATATTTTCCCTCTCATCACATTAATTGTTTTTAATTTTTCTAGCTATCTTGGCATTCATGTCATATGGAAAACTGAAGGAGCAGAGGGAGACATTTATTTCCAGAATAGGTCAGAGAGCATAATCAGAGGACAGAACTAGTAAGTAATCAAGCATGCGGTACACACTTTCATTAAGGCCCATGTGTTACAAAACCACAATATTTTAATTTTCTGCTTCCTGCTGTTTAGGCTGAAGAGGTTCTGTTAGGGTTTATTTCAGTTATATTTTGCAAAGGATAAAAGTGTGACATTTTCAGTCTTATTAGAGGTGCAATGTTTTATTCTAAGGTTCATCTTCACTTACACGAAAGGAAAAAGCTCCTCGTGATGGTTAAATAATAAAGAAGGCTGATTGCTTACAGAGTCAAGTAACAAGACTCGATCGTGTGCCATGATCCAATCTCTCCTTAAATCTTGAAATTCTTATCCAACTTAATGGTGGCACCTGCTGGGAGAGGAAAATTTCCATGGCACATCGTTGTAACAACCCCAAATCTCATGGAAAGAAGCCAGGAGAAGAATTTAAATGAGTGTAATCCTCTAGGAAAGATACACTTAGAAAATTTCTCTTAATGGGAACTTTGTTTGCTGACAGTGAATAGTCTACCCAGATAACACCAACAACATCTGCTGCTGTTGGTAAGAACTGACCTCTTAATCATGAGCTACTCACATCAAAATGACTGCGGGCTATTGGAACAGCACGAGTTTTCCTCAAGAAGCCTGTCTCAACAATATCATGCAGACTGAATGCCAAAATAATATTTTACCTTTTGTTTTAAATGCAATTTGCTAAGACAAGGTAAAGGGAACACATAGAACAGGGAAGAACAACAGATCAACCAGGTGAGATGAAGGCGATCTGATTTGTTTGGCATCTGCTCTGGAAGAGTAATGCTCTGGCATGCTTTTATTTCAACTTAGATTTGTCAATTTGAGGGAATCATCTCTTTTTTTTCTCTTCAGTAAGTCCATCTTTACTGTGACTGTATCAGCTGTTTGTTTTGATTTTAGGATGTAGGGATACCAGTTTTCTGACCAAAATGTCTGTGGAGAAAGGAAGGATGTGGGGGCAGGGAACCACTACACTTTACAGGTTAAAGGTCCTTACCTTTAAATCTCTGTCTTGGGCCATTGATGTGATAGAATATGACTTATATGTCATATAGTTGGGGATTTTTGGCTGTTCTATTTGTGTGATCCATAGTAGTTCACTTTGTTGTTAGTCTGTTGTCATTTAAGGTAAAGCAGCAAAGTAAAAACATCTTTCTGTTGATCCTCATGGCTAACTTGGAAACTGCATCTCCTGGCCCAGTTTTTTAGGTTCTTTTATGTTATCTAATTCTAGAGTACAATCAAAGAATTTGAAGGGACCTTAAAGGTCATCTAGTCTAATTCTATCCTTTCACAATATTCCTGGCAGAAAATCATCATTCTTGCTTATATATTTCTAGTTACTGTGTAAAAGGTTTCCAACAGTGATGATAGGGAAAAGCCAAAACCTGCCTCTAGGTAGTTTCTACAGTGAAAGAAAAAAAACTGAATATCTGTTCTACAGATCATCCCTTCAGATAAGTGGAGAATAACAAAACAAAACAAGAGAAAACTTAACTATTGCATTCTCCCACACTTGAGCCATCTTTTCAGGACTATTAAGAGGTAATTCCTCATGTGATGATGTCCTCGATGTCCTATGTTTCTAGATCCCTCACTGTCCTGCTTCTTTCCTGTGGACACAACCTAGGGTAGTTAGGTTTACTTTAAAGTGTATTACGTGCAGAATAGAATAGAACATAATAGAACAGAACAGAGCTGACAGAACTAAATGATTTCAGAACTGAAAGTAATATCCAAATTTTTAAAAAGTAGAAATGGGACCCAGAGCAGTTCAGCGAGTTGTCCAGTGTCACACAAATGGGTCTTCTCTTTCCCAAAACAATTCTCTTTTCAGTCATTTTCCCTAAACTCAGCATTTTATTAACTAGATATAATATTTCAGACACTGTCTGATCAGCCCAGACCTCAGGAACACATGCATTTGCTTTTTAACAATCCTATTATTTGGTTGTTTGCTTTATATTATTTACATGGTAGTTAAATCAGGTCCTATACAATTATGTTTTCCCTTATGTTTTGTCTTTTAAGGTTTAACAATGGGCAAGATTCTCAAGATTTTTTTGAATCCTTTCATCCCATCAGTATACCATCTATCCTTTTTGACTTGTGCAACTGTTAACTGTCAGAATGTTTTCTATGTCCTTGTTCAGATTATTATTAGAAATATTCAACAGGATGGAGGCAAACAAACAAACAAGCAAAAACAGAAACATAAAGTGCAACTCTGTACCATGATATTGGACTTTAGTTCTAGACTGACAATTCACTAACCAAGATGTTTTGAAACCATTTGTCAACTGTGTATGTTTATGCTTAACTGTATACTTACCCACGTTATGGTTTTCCTTCTTGTCTACAAACATTCTGTGAAGGCCTATTCAATGCCCTACTGGAAGTAAGACGTTGTCTAAGATCCGATAACTTTATCTGAAAAGGAAAAGAGGTAACTATGAAATGATTTATTCTTACATTCCTCAATATCGCTTAGAGAGCTCCTCTTTCTTTTCTATGAGCTCACAAATCTCTTTAGTAACTTACTCTAGAATTTTGCCAGGAATTGATGAAAAATTCATAAAGCCTTGGTATCATTTTTAAAAAAATTTTGAAAATCATGACTTTTTCTTAGACCTCACCTATTCATGAATTCTCAGAATATTACAGTGTTTAGGGGGATAACTTGGCATATAATTGTACTGAGCCTAACTTTGACCTATTTAAAGTTCTTTTACAAACCAATCCTTGGTTTCGGTTTCCTGTTATTGATGCATGCTCTGCCATTTTTAAGATTTAAAAAAATTAAACACTGACTAGATAAAAAGAACATTTATAAAATATATGTCATGTATGGAGAAAAGGATATATAAATACCCAGGTACAAACACACATTTTAATAATTAGAACATTTCCATTTACTGTGAAGTCCTTTGGGTGTTCTTTCCTAACTACATCTCTTTCCCTCCACAGTTAGAAAAAAAGTGCTGTGCTAATTCCCCCTTGCTTTTCTTTTGCAGATGTGATGCTGTTTTTCACAAGCTCTCACTCATGGTGCTTTCCTACTCCACTTAGCGCCGATATGCAATTTTCCTTGCAGCCCCTCATTTGGTGGGGTACCGGTGGCTATATATATATATATATATACATATATATATATATATATATACATATATATATATATATATATTTTTTTTTTACGGTTTTGCTGAGGGCTATGAACTTTAGGAATTCAAATTTAAGTGGGTGTGTATATCTCTTATTTTGACTTCCCACCTTGGTACCCTGTCTTTATCTACTTTATTCCCATGCCTTGAGGACTGTGAAAAAGTTCACTGGAGCTCAGCAAATGCCTCCACTTCAGCCAGCAAGTGGGCTTCTGTGGGATTTGCTCATCTCTCTGGGTTCATATTTGTTCTTAGTTTTTGACCTCTGTGTAGATCTTTTTTCCAGGTCAGTGGTACATTTATAAATATATGTTTCTGTGTCTTATCCAATGTAGGTCATTTTCAGCAGAAGTATTGATCAGGAAATGAAAGGGTGCTCTACACTTTTCAGTTTGAGGTAATTCTTGATGGAGAAAGCATAATGAAAACAGGAGTTGAATAAATAATTCTATTATTAATATCACACCGTTGTGGCCCTATCTTCTGCTTTCAACATGGTTATTGTCTTAGGATTTTTTCCCCAGTCTTTGTTTATTTGCTCCTTCTACTTTTGCACGTATCCTCAGTTCTGATCTGCTATATTTGTTTTCAATCTGATCTTACAATTCCTCTCTCGTTTTGGATGGAATCATAACTATCTTTGCAAAGATGCAACAGTCTTAGAATCAGAAACTTAGAAAATTTCTTTCTAAGCACTTGCATAGAATTAGTTTTTCTTTTTTCTTTTTTTTCTGTTTTATGGACTCTCCTTAACTTATGACTCTCTTTCTTTACGAGAATATATTGATCCCATATATTGTGGGACTTGAAAAGCCATAAAGCTTTCTCTGGCACATTATATAGCTATACAGAACACAGGTTCTGTTCTTTGAAACCAGTGATTGTTCATTGTCTTGGGGAGTACTTCTCAACTGCCAAAGGATATCAACCAGTTTAACAGTACAATATAGTACAATATAGGTAACTAAACTCGTTCAGCTTATTAATGTAGTTACTAATTTTATTTATTAATATTTATTATTAACTTAAAATTAAGTCTAATTTCATTTGGAACATTTAGAAAAAGACTTGGGTTGATCTACTCGAGGCTCTTTCTTATAAAAAATAAATGGCTGTTGGTGATTCCCCAGTTCTTAGTATCCTGCAAAGACTAGATGGGATCAGTGGCACAGTAAGCAGTTGAATACTGCTTTGGTATGATGGAAATGATTTTTGGTGTATTTCACCTAATTCAGATTCTGAATATCACTGGAACACCTATGAAGGATGGGAGAAGTTAAAGAACTAGGAAAAACCTATTATTCATCATACAGTGATCTTTTATAATCACCTCAAATCTTTAGAGTGTTGGTTTTGAGCAAAAATTTACAATTTGGTGATGACTGATCTGGAACTTAGAACATGGCATTTAGACTGATTCATCATTTTAGCAACTATCTCTAGTTTCAAAACATTTACTATTTATTACCCAATCAACTGACACATATATATAAGACTTAAAGGAGAGTTGAATTACTGCTGTTTGCAAATGTTATCTTCATAAACTATATTAAACCTAAAATTCGATTAACTTTAATGCTTATAAAACTAGATGCAGTAAACAGAACTTTCATAGATATATTTTATATTTGTGAATACATGACTTTTATGTAATTTCCACTCTTTCTTTCTTTTTATAATTGTGAAATTACATTTCTTTTAAGCTGAAAGAGTTTGTTGATCGTTTAGCTTTCCAAATCTTGGTCACTATGACTTGAAATTACAGGTAAACTGGCACCTGGATTTTCTGATGTGTGTAATTTATGGACTACAGATAATCTTGACTTCCTTGTAAATATTATTAACTTTGGTAAAATGTCAGTGACCTTAGAGGAGGTTATATACCTTGGGAGTACGGAAACCCCTAAGATTCTGCCCCTGAACTTAAAGAAAGTTAGAGTCTAACAAGGGAAAAATAAATGTACACAAATGAATGATGCAAGGAACAAATGGAGGGCTCAGGTAAGAACAAGGACACTTATTTAATCTCAGAGTTCCAAACTGAAACAACTGTGTTATGGTTTGGATTGCTTTATAGTCCAATTCCCAGTCCCAGTGTGGTGACTTGCCTTGATAGACTAGTTCAAGAGAGTGAGCCAGATGGAGTGACCATGGTAAATTATCTTCCAGTTGTATAGGAGATTTCGACATATTTGTTGGAAGGGTAGAGGAGAAGGAAAGAAAGAAATAATACTTAAAATCTGGCCTTTGTTGAGACTTCAGTAGAACATAAAACATCCTTCAAGGGCTAAATGGTAAAGGAGCCATGCTTCCTCTCCTCTTCAGTCATTAGCTTTGTCTGGACTCCTGGTTTTCATAGATAAGGACAAAATCACTATCGGTACAGCCAGTCTAGTCTGCATGTATATCCTGTATACTTACTAACTTCCATTAATGACAGGAATCGTGAGTTAAAACAAGTAGACTG
This sequence comes from Orcinus orca, assembly GCF_937001465.1. Classification (NCBI taxonomy): domain Eukaryota; kingdom Metazoa; phylum Chordata; class Mammalia; order Artiodactyla; family Delphinidae; genus Orcinus; species Orcinus orca. The sequence continues at coordinate 75,430,856 of NC_064564.1, read as the reverse complement.
CTACAAATATGCAGCAGCATAATATTTAACATTATTATATTTTCAGTGTAGCCAAACTTTTAATCTTTGCAAATTACAGTGAATAGGAACTTGAGAGAATTGTGTCTAACAGAAATATGACTTTCAAAGAGAACAAAAAAGGTGTTCTGATTGCAGCTAGAAAGACTTTTAATACTTATTTTTTTAATTGATGAATTTATATTGCACATAATAATCACCCAAAGGCCATAGTTTAGAGTTCACTTTTGGTTTTGTACATGCTATGGGTTTGAACAAATGTATGATGACATGTAGCCATCATCATGGTATCATACAGAGTACTTCCACTGCCCTAAAAACCCTTTGTTCCATCTATTCATCTCTCCCTCTACAAATCCAACTCTTGGCAATGCTGATCTTTTCACATCTCCATAGGTTTGCTTTTTCAGAAAGTCATACAGTTGGAATCCTACAGTATGTATCATTTTTATATTGGCTTCTTTCACTAAGTAGTATGCTTTTAAGGTTCCTCTATGTTTTTTTCATGGCTTGATAGCTCATTTATTTTTAGCACTGAATAATATTCCATTGTCTAGATGTACCACAGTTAATTTATGAATTCACCTACTGAAGCACATCTTGGTTGCTTCCAAGTTTTGGTAATTATGAACAAGGCTGATATAAACATTTGTGTACAGGTTTTTGTGTGGACATGTTTTCACCTCATTTGGGTAGATACCAAGGAGCACAACTGCTGGATCATATGGTAAGAGTATGTTTAGTTTTGTAAGAAGCTGCCAAACTATATTCCAAAGTGGCTATATCTGCATTCCCACTAGCAAAGTATGAGCATTTCTGTTGCTCCATATACTCGTTAGCATTTGCTGTTGTAAGCGTTCCAGATTTTGGACATCCTAATAGGTTTGTAGTCGTACCTCATTGTCTTAATTTGTCCCTGATGACATATGATGTGGGACATCTTTTTATATACTTATTTACCATCTTATTTATCTTCTTTGGTGAGGTGTCTGTTCAAAGTCTTTGGCCCATTGTTTAGTTGAGTTGTTTGTTTTCTTATTATTGAGTTTAAGTGTTCTTTGCACATTTTGGATGGATCCCTTATCAGATGCCTTTGGTAGATATTTCCTCCCAGTCTGTGGCTTGTCTTCTCATTCTCTTGACATTGTCTTTCGTGGAGCAGAAGTGGTTTTTTTTTTGTTGTTTGTTTGTTTGTTTAATTTTAATGAAGTCTAGCTTATCAAATATCTCTTCCATGGATCGTGAATTTGGTGTTGTATCTAAGAAGGTATTACCATACCCAAAGTCACTGAGGTTTTTTTCCTATGTTACCTCATAGAAGTTTTATGGTTTTGTGCTTTACATTTAGGTCTATGATCCATTTTGAGTGAATTTTTGTGAAGAGTGTTAGGTCTATGTTTACATTCAGTTTTTTACCTGTGGATGTCCAGTTGTTTCAACATCATTTGTTAAAGACACTACTTTGCTCCATTGTATTGTCTTTGCTCCTTTGTCAAAATTCAGTTGATTTTATTTATGTAGGTCTATTTTTTGGCTTTCTATTCTGTTCCGTTAATCTGTTTGTCAGTTCCTTTGCCAATACCATACTGTATTGATTACTAACACCTGAAGAAAAGTCTTAAAGATGGATAGCATTAGCTCTCCAATTTTGTTCTTTTTCATTATTGTGTGCTCTTCTGGGTCTTTTACATCTACTTATAAACATCAGAATTAGTTTATTTATATCCACAAAATAAATACACTGGGATTTTGATTGTGATTGCTTTGAATCTATTAAGCCAGTTAGGAAGATCTGACATCCGGACGATATTGAGTCTTCCTGTTTATGAACAAGTAACGCCTCTCCATTTGTTTAGTTCTTCTTTGCTTTACTCATCAGAATTTTGTAGTTTTTCTCATGTAGATCTTGTACATATTTTGTTAGATTTTTTAAAATAATTTATTTATTTTTGGCTGCATTGGGTCTTTGTTGCTGCACGTGGGCTTTCTCTAGTTGTGAGCGGGGGCTACTCTTTGTTGCGATGGGCTGCTCATTGCGGTGGCTTCTCTTGTTGTGGAGCACAGGCTCTAGGCTCGCGGGCTCAGTAGTTGTGACGCACGAGCTTAGTTGTTCCGTGACATGTGGGATCTTCCCAGACCAGAGCTCAAACCCGTGTCCCCTGCATTGGCAGGTGGATACTTAACCACTGCGCCACCAGGAAAGCCCTCCATATTTTGTTAGATTTATACCTAAGTATTTTATTTGTTTGGGTGCTAATATAAATGGTATTTTATTTTTAATATCAAATTCTACTTGTTTACTGCTGGCATATAGAAAACAGATTGATTTTCTACATTAACCTTGTATCCTACAAACTTGCTATAATCATTTATTAGTACTAGGGATTTTTTTGTTGACTCTTGGATTTTCCACATAGATGATCATGTAATCTAAGAATAAAGACAATTTCATTACTTCCTTCCTAAACTTTATGCCATTTTTTTTCCTTATCATGCCTTATGGCATTAGTAAGAATTTCTAATATGATGTTGACAAGAGTGTACCTGTACCTGTACTTTCCCTGTACCTGATTTTAGTGTAAAAGCTTTGAGTGTCTCACTAAGTATGAAGTTAGTTGTAGGTTTTTTGTAGATAGTCTTTCTCAAGTTGAGAAAGTTCTCCTCTATTCCTAGCTTACTGAGAATTTTTATCATGAACGGGTGTTTGCAATACTTAATTTTTGATGATTGTGGAACATTAGGTGTTACAGTTAACATCTTTATTAACCTGATAAGTAGAAAGATTACCCAGTGTGTTATATAATTTACATAATTATTAATGAAATAATAAATCTATTGGGCGTTTGCTTTTCTTAAGCAAAAATAAATCTATTGCTTGTTCATATACTTGACTTATTTCCTTTTGTGGATGGTCACATTTTCCTTGTTGATTGTTAAAACAGTCATCAGCTTTTGCCCATGATGAAATAAGAGGGTCTTGACTTACTCTCCCTCCATAAGCAACTAGATAACTGAACGAAGTTCTTGAAACAACTATCATCAGGGACTTTCCTGGTGGCACAGTGGTTAAGAATACGCCTGCCAATGCAGGGGACACGGGTTCAATCCCTGGTCCGGGAAGATCCCACATACCGCAGAGCAACTAAGCCCGCATGCCACAACTACTAAGCCTGTGCTCTAGAGCACATGAGCCACAACTACTGAGCCTGCGTGCCCTAGAGCCCTTGTGCTGCAACCACTGAGTCCACGTGCCACAACTACTGAAGCCCACATGCTCTAGGGCCTGTGTGCCACAACCACTGAGACTGCATGCTGCAACCACTGAAGCCCACGCGTCTAGAGCCCATGCTCTGCAACAAGAGAAACCACCGCAATGAGAAGCCCACACACCACAATGAAGAGTAGCCCCTGCTTGCCACAACTAGAAAAGCCTGTGCATAACAATCAAGACCCAACACAGCCAGAAAAACAACAACAGCAATAAAAAAAACAAAAACTATTATCGGATATTAGATAGTTGTGATCCCTAGGGTAAGGGAACAAGTGAGGTGAACCTATGATTGCCTTGACTTTCAGTCTAGTGGCCTAGGCCCTGTTCTAGAGAAGGAAATTCCAAACTGAGCATTGCAGTCTTGCTAAGTTGAAGAGACTGGAATTGAGGATGGTTGAGAGGTTAAAAACAGAAGTTTTGGAGAGGAAGAAGATACTGAATAAAAGGAACTTCAGTAATCCACTTAGGGATCTTTTATCCAGTCTTTGCTGAATACATATTTGTACATGGGTAGGATAAAACTTTATGAAGCTGGACAAAGAATGACAGGGAAACTACAAGTTTAACAATTCTTAGAACTCATATAGAGTGGGATGATGGTTATTCTTCAGCCATCTTGAGTAGAGAGTCCTCATTTTATACCTAGAGAACTAAGTAATTACCTCAATAGAGTTAAACTTTAACAGTAGGGCTCAATTACCCCTAGAACAAAGGTTATTTCAAATGATCCTAAGTAAGCTTAAAAATAAACCTGAAAAAGATCAAAGTAATCTGTAAGCAATTTTTCTGCCGTCTGAAACAAATTTCAACTGTGTTTACACAAAGAAAACAAAATTCAACACACAGCATGATTGCAAATCCTAGCATCCAATGAAAAATTACTAGATATGTGAAAAAGCAGCTAGTAGAAAAATCAGTCAATATAAAGAGACCCAGAAATGACAGAAGTATTAGAATTAATAGACAAAGACCTTAAAATGTCTATTAAAAATATGCTTGTATGCACAAATGTTTAAAAGAAAATATTAAAAAAAATGAGAAACAAAATGAAATACATAGGGCTTCCCTGGTGGCACAGTGGTTTAGAGTCTGCCTGCCAATGCAGGGGACACGGGTTCAAGCCCTGGTGTGGGAGGATCCCACATGCCATGGAGCAACTGGGCCTGTGAGCCACAACTACTGAGCCTGCGTTCCGCAATGAGAGGCCATGACAGTGAGAGGCCCGCGCACCATGACGAAGAGTGGCCCCCGCTCGCCGCAACTGGAGAAAGCCCTCGCACAGAAACGAAGACCCAACACAGCCAAACATAAATAAATAAATTTATTTTTAAAAAAATGAAATACATAAAAAGAATCCAATGAAATCTCTAGAAATTACAAAGAAAAAAGTAATTTGAAATGACAATTTTTCTGAATGGGGATAATAACAGATTAGATATTATAGAGGAACAACATCAATGAACTTGAAGACAGAGCAATAGAAACTCCAAATTGAAGCACACACAGGAAAAGACTAAAATATTTGACAGAGCCCAGTGACCTGTTGGGCCATGTGTAGAAGATATACTTGGAACTGGAGTCTCATAAGGAGAAAAGAGAACAAAAAAGGTATAAAAAAGTAGTTGAGGAAATAATGGCTAAAAAGCTTTCCAAATTTGATAAAAACTATAAATTGACAATTTAAAAACTACAACAAACCTCAGGCAGGATTAAATACAAAGAAAACACCCACTAAGGAACATCAAATAAATTTCAAAGAGCCAATAGGAAAGAAAAAATAATTGGGGGTGAGTGGGTGAGGGAAAATACACTGTGTACAGAGGAACACATGTAAGAATGACTGAATATTTATTGTCAGAAACTCAAATCCAGAAGTAAATATGACATCTTTAAAATGTTAAAAGATAAACTTGCCAACCTAGCATTCTATATTCAGGGAAAATGTCATTCAAAACTAATGGCAGTAGGAGTGATGTCAGCAAGATGGTGTAATAGGAACCCCTGGGCCAGAGAGACATTGAGTAAATAACAATATATGGTCCAAAATGCCTTTATTAAAACTCAAAAAACCAGTTAAGAAGTTACAATACTCCAGGCAAGCACAAGCCAAGAACAGCTGCATTAAAACAGATAAGAAAAGTTGTTGTGTTTTACCCTCGATAACTCTTTTTCCAGAAAACACAGTTTAGTGCAATCAGGAGAAAACAGAAACTTGCTGCTTTTCCTTTGAGAAGGAAAGAGAAGAGTGGAACATACATTTGATATTCCAACTTTTTGAGGAACTGGTTTCTGTCATACCTGACTCAGAATGTTAATGAAGAACTGGCGTATTTGTATGCTTGGGGCCACTAAGAATAAGGGAGAGCTTAGCAGTTTGATTCAGCAACAGAGAACCTGTAGTACCACATACAGACACTAGAGGAATCAAGAGAATAAATGCTAAAAAAAAGAAACTGGCAAACCTCTTTAATTGAGGAATAATATAGAAACCAAGAAAAGATACATCCCTAAAAAAGGTTGGAAAGTTCCTCCAAACGCTTAGCTGGGCTGACGGGTGAAGGTCTTCCCTGTACAAAACCAGTACAGAGGTGGCTGTTTTTTCAAATGTCCAAATTCCAGCAACAAAACAAAACAAAACAAAAACAAACTAACAAATAAAAAACAAGGCATAGAAAGAAACAGGGAAACATAGTCCAATCAAAAGAACAAAGTAAATGTCTAGAAACTTACCCTAAAGAAACAGAGATCTATGAATTACCTGAAAAATAGTTGAAAATAGCCATCTTAAAGAAGCTTGATGAGCTAGAAGAGAGCAGAGAGACAACTTTAAAAAAAAACCTGCAAAACACAATTGAGAATATCAAGTAAGAGAAAGAAATTATAAACAAGAAACAAACATATTCTGGAGCTGAAGAATACAATAATTGAACTGAAAAATTCACTAGAGGGGGTCAACAACAGACTTGGTCAATCAGAAGAAATAATCAGTGAACTACGTCATTTGAAATTACTGAGTCAGAGGAACAAAAAGGATGAATAAAGGTGAAGAAAGCCTACAGGACTTACAGGCCACAATAAAGTGGAGCAATATACTCATCATGGGAGTTCCAGAAGAAAAAGAAGAGAGAGGAATGGGTAGAGAGCTTATTTGAAGAAATAATGGTTGAAAACTTCCAAAAGGACATTCTAATTCATAAACTTCAGTAAACTCCACCTAGGATGAACCCAAAGAAACACACACTGAGACATATTATAATCATACTGTCAAAAGTCAAAGACAAAGAATCAAACTTGAAATCAGCAAGAGTAAAGAAACTCATTGTGCATGGGAGCCCCTGTAAGACTATAAACAGATTTCTTAGTAGAAACTTTTCAAGCTAGAGGTTAATGGGATGATGTATTCACTGTACTGAAAGAAAGAAACTGACAATCATTAATACTATATCCTTCAAAACTGTCCTTCAAAAATAAAGAAAAAATAAAAACTTTCCCAGATAAATAAAAGCTGAGGGAGTTCATCACCAGTAGAGCTGCTTCAAGAAATGCTAAAGGGAGTTCTTCAAGTTGAAATAAAAGATATTGGATAGCAAAATGAAAGCATAAAAAATGCTCTCTGGCAAAGGTAAATACATAGACAAATACAGAACATTGTAATGGTGATACACAAATCACTTTTAATCTGGTAGAGAATTTAAAAGGTACAAGCATAAAAAATAACTATAACTATGAAACTATGTTAATAGATACACAATGTGACAGGATGTAACTTGTGACACGGATAACATAAACTGGGGCAGGTGATGTAAAGGTATAGAATGTTTTGTATGTAATTGAAGTTGTTGTTATCAGTTTAAAATAGATTATTATCACTACAAGATGTTTTATGTAATCTCCATGATAACCACAAGGAACACATCCATAGAAGACACACAAAAGAAAATATGAAAGAAATCAAGCATGTTGCTACCAAAAAATCAGCAAAACACAAAGGAAGGCAACAAAAGACAAAATTTGCTACAAGACAGATAGAAAACAATTTAAAAATGGCAATAGTAAATGCTTCCACATCAGTAATTACTTTAAATGGTTAAACTCCCCACTCAAAAGACACAGAGTGGCTGAATAAATAAAAAATAAGATCCAACTCTACAGTCTCCACAAGAGATTCATTTTAATATAAGAAAGAACATAGGGTAAAAATGAAAGGGGTGAAAAAGATATTACATGCAAATAATAACCCAAAGAGAACAAGGATGATCATACTTTTATCAGACAAAATAGACTTTAAATCAAAAACTGTCACAAGAGACAAAAAGGACATTATATAATGATAAAAGGGTCAATTCACCAGGTAGGTATAACAATTATAATATATATGCATCTAACATCAGAGGATCCAAATATGTGAACCAAACACTTACAGAATTTAAGCGAGAAACAGACAATAACACATTAAGAGTTCAATACCTCACTTTCAATAATAGATAAAACAACCAGACTGAATAGAAGGAAAGAGAGAAGTTAACACTGTATAACAATTGGACTTAAAAGACATATAGAGAACACTCCCCTCAACAACAGCAGAATATATAGTCTTCTGAAGTACACATGGAACATTCTCCAGGACATTAAAACTGATGTCACAGAGTAAAAGGGATCATAAGAGACTACTGTGAACAACAAATGCCATGAACTACTATATACCAACAAATAGGATAATCTAGAAGAACTGAATAAATTTTTAGAAACATACACCTACCAAGAATGAATCACGAAGAAATTAAAAAAAAAAAAAAAGAACAGAACTATCACTAGTAAGGAGATTGAATCAGTAATCAAAAAATCTCCCAACAAAGAAAAGCCCAGTAAAGATGGCCTCAGTGGAAAATTCTACCAAACATTTAAAGAAGGATGAACACAAATCCTTCTCAAATTCTCCCCCAAAAATTAAAGATGAGGGAACACTTCCAAGCTTATTCTATGAGACCAGCATTACCAATACCAAATTGATATAAAGATACTTAAAAAGAAAATGACAGCCCAATATCTCTGATGAATACTGATGCAAAAATCTTCAACTAAATACTAGCAAACTGCATTTTAAAATTCAACAGTACATAAAAGGATTATTTACCATAAGCAGTAGAATTTATTCCTGGAATTTAAGGATAGTTCAATATATGAAAATCAATCAATGTAATGCACCACATTAACAGAAGGAAGGGCCATAACAACAGTATCATGTCAATTGATGCATACATGAAAAAGCATTTGAAAAAATTCAACACTATTTCATAATAGAAACACTTAATAAACTATGAATAAAAGGAAATTACCTCAACACAATAAAGGTCATATAAGAAAAGCCCACAGCTAACATTACATTCAATGATAAAAAATTGAAAGCTTTTCCTCTAAGATCAGGAAAAGGAATGCCCACTTTTGCTGCTTCTATTCAACATAGTACTGGAAGCCCTAGCCAGAGAAATATATCAAAAAAAAAATTGCTATAAATAAATAAAAAGCATCCAGATTGAAAAGGAAAAGGTAAAATTACCTTTGTTCACAGATGAAATGATCTTTTATGTAGAAAACCATAAATATCCCTATAATTGTTCATGGTAGTGTCTTACGATCCTTTTCATTCTGTGGCATCAGTTTTAATCTCTCCTCCTTATTTTATTAATTTGAATCTCCTCTTTTTATTTCTTAGCTAGTCTAGCTAAGGGTTTGCCAATTCTGATGATAATTTTTTAGAAAACAACTCAGCTTTGTTGATTTTTCTATTTTTTCTATCCTTTATTTCATTTATTTCTGCTCTAATCTTTATTATTTCCCTCCTTTGATAACTTTGGGTTTAGTTTGATCTTTTTTTTCTAGTTCCTTGAGGTGTTGATTTGAGATATTTCCTAAAACAAAAACAAAAACGAAACCAAAAAAAAACCCTGGTAAAAGTAATAAACAAATTCAGCAGTTTCAGGATACAAAATCAACATACAAAAACCAGTTGTATTTCTATACACTACAATTAGACAATCTGAAAAGAAAACTAAGAAAGCAATCCCATGTACAAGAGCATCAAAAAGATTAAAATACTTAGGAATAAACTTAATCAAGGAGGTGAAAGACTTGTACACTGAAATATGCAAAACATTGCTGGAAGAAATTGAAGAAGACACAAAGAAATGGAAGGACTTCCCATGTTCATGGATTGGAGGACTTGATATTGTTAATATGGCCATAATACATACAAAGTGATCTACAGATTCAAGGCAATGTCTATCAAAATCCTCATGGCATTTTTTTACAGAAATATAAAGAACATTCTAAAATTCGAATGGAATTTCAGAGGATCCCAAATTGCCAAAACAGTCTTGAGAAAGAAAAACAAAGCTGAAGTCCTCACAATTTTTGATTTCAAATCATATTACACAGCTACACTAACCTAATCAGTATAGTACTGGCATAAAGACAGACATACAGCCAGTGGAACAGAATAGAGAGCACAGAAATAATCCCTTGCACATATGGTCAAACATGTGAATACACAATGGAAAAAGGGTGGTCTCTTTAACATATGGTACTGGGAACACTGGATAGCCACATGCAAAAGAATGAAGCTGGACTCTAACCTTAAACTATATAGAGAAATTAACTCAGAATGGATTAAAGACCCAAAAGTAAGACCTGAAACTACAAAAATCCTAGAAGAAAACAGAGGTAAATCTTCACAACACTGGGTTTGGCAATGATGTCTTAAACATGATACCAAAAGCACATATAACAAAAATAAATAGATAATGTGGATGACATCAAACTTATAAACTCCTGTGCAGTAAAGAAAACAATGAACAGAGTGAAAAGGCACCCTATGGAATTAGGAAAAAATATTTGCAAATCATATATCTGATAAGGGATTAGGAAGACATACAATGGCAAATAAGCACATTAAAAGGTGCTCAACATCACTAAACATCAGGGAAATGTAAATTAAAATCACAATGATATATCAACTCAAACCCATTAGGATGGCCACTATGAAAAGAAAAGAAAAGAAGAGAAGAGAAAAGAAAAGAAAAAAGAAGTGTTCACTACAATATAGAGAAATTAGAAAACTTGTGCACTATCAGTGAGAAGGTTAAATGGTGCAGCTATGGAAAAGAGTATGGAAGTTCCTCCAAACATTAAGAATAGAATTACTATATAATCCAGCAATTTCACTTCTGGGTATATATTAAAAGAACTGAAAACAAAATCTGGAAGAGCTATTTGCACAACCACGTTCATTGAGGCATTATTCACACTAGCTAAGAGGTAGAAGCAACCTAGATATCAATCGTCAGATGAACAGATAAAGAAGATGTGGTGTATACATATAACAGAATATTATTCAGTCTTTAAAAAAAGAAGGAAATTCTGTTATATGCAGCAACGTGGATGAACTTTGAGGACATTATGCTAAGTGAAATAAGCCTGTCACTATGAGACTGTAGGATTTCACTTATATAATAAGGTAACTAAAGTAGTCACAATCCCCTAGAAACAGAAATAATAATGGTGCTTGTCAGACTCTGGTGTGAGGGGGAAAAGGGAGTTGTACAATGAATGTAAAGTTTCAGTTTTTCAAGACGAAAAAGTTCTACAGAGCTGTTGCACAACAATGTTCACATAGTTTACTATACTGTACACTTTAAAATGGGTAAGATGGTAAATTTTATATTGTATGTTTCTTATCACAATAAAAAGATGACAATAAAAAGACTATTTTTAGAAAAACAAGAACTGTGCAAATTTACTGCTAGTGTCTGCAGGAAGAGTAAATGTTAAATCATACTAGGTTGAAATTGGATGTATATAAAATAATCCAAGAACACTGTACATAGAAATAAGCAAAATAAAATATATAAAATTACTTCTATAATTTTAAAATAGTTTTCAGATCCTTGAGTACTTCATATGTCATGACTAGACAGAGTATATCCTAAGATTGTTTTAACATTCATAAAATAAATCAATGTAATTCACCATATTAACAGAAAAAAAGGATAGAAACCATATGCTTATTCAAATAGATGAAGGAAAAGTATCTGAAAAAACTTAACATTCGTTAGTAATAAAACCTCTCAGTCGACTAGAATTAAGGGAGAACTTTCTCACCTTTATAAGGGGCATCTAAAATTTTACAGCTAACATCACACTTAACGGTGAGATACTGAACACTTTTCCCCTAAGACTGAGAACAAGGCAAGGATATTCCCTCTTCTTTATAATCTTGTATTGAATATTATCCTACGAAATCTATAAAAACTTACTGAAACTAATAAGTGAATTGTGCAAGCCTGCAGACACAAGGTCAATTATATAAAAATTAATTGGATACTAGCAAAAAACAATTGGAAATTAAAATTCAAAAATTTTCATTTACAATGCAAAAATTGAAATCATAGGAATAAATTTAACAAAGTATGTGCCACACCTCTACACTGAAAAGTATTGCTGAGAGAAATGAAAGAAGTCTAAATAGATGGAGATATTTACCTTATTAATGGATCAGAAAACTCAACATAGTTAAAATGCCAATCTATAGATTCAATACAATCAAAATCTAAATCAAAATCTCAGGTTTTTTTAAAAAATCATATGATGAAAATCTGATCCTAAAATTTATGTTAAAAAGTCAAAGGATCCGAGACAGCCCAACTAATTTTGAAAAGAACACATTTGGATTCCAAGACTTACTATAAAACTACAGTAGTGGTTTTGGTATTAGCATAATTAAGAAAATGAAAAGACAATCCCCAGACTGGGAGAAAATATTATGTATATACTGACACAGGAGTTCTATTCAGAATACACAGAAGGTCCCTGACTTACGGGGGACCCACTTAGGAGTTTTTCAACTTTATGATGGTGCAAAAGCAATACACATTCCGTAGAAAGCGTACTTTGATTTTGATCTTTTCCCGAGCTAGCAGTACACAGTACAATACTCTCTCATAATGTTGGGCGGCGACAGTGAGCCTGCACTTATAACCATTCTGTATCCATACAACCATTCTGTGTTTAACTTTCAGTACAGTATTCAGTTATTTGAGCTATTCAACATTTTAATATAAAATAGGCTTTGTGTTAGATGATTTTGCCCAACTGTAGGCTAATTTAAGTGTTCTTAGCATATGTTTAAGGTAGGCTAGGCTAAGCTATGAAGTTCGATAGGTTAGGTGTATTAAATGAATTTCTGACATGATATTTTCAACTTACAATGGGTTTCTTGGGATGTAACCCCACTGTAAGTTGAGAAGATGTGTATAAAGAACATTTGCAACTCAGTAACAAAACAAATCACCCAGTAAAATAATAGGCAAAATATTTGAATAAGCGCTTCACAAAAAGATATATGAATGGCCAATAAGCACATAAAATATGCTCAATATCATTAGTTATCAGGAAAATACAAAATAAAACCACAATGAGATAACACTAAGCACCCATTAGAATGATAAAAATTAGAAACACTGACAATACCAAGTGTTGGCAAGTATGTGTAATAACTGGAACTCTCAGACTTTAATGGTGGAAATGTCCAGTGGTGGAATAACTTTGTTAAACTGTTTGGACATTCCTTATAAAGTTGAACATACTCCTAGCATATCACTTAACCTTTCTACTCCCCAGATATTTACCTAAAATAAATGAAAATATATGTCCACACAGAGAATTGTACAGGAATCTTTCTAATGGATTTCTTCATAATAGCTAAAAACTTCAAACGACCCAAACTGATTATCATCAAGATAGATAAACAAACCATGATATAATAGCAAAATACTATCTGCAACAAAAAGAAATGAACTACTGATACATGCAACAATATGGATGAATCTCAAAAACATTAAGTTAAAAAGCCAGACACAAAAGAGTACATACTACATGAATCCATTTACATGTACATCTAGAAATGATTAATCTGATTTACAGTAACAGAAAGCAGATAAGTAGTTGCTTGGGGCCCGGGTGAAGGGCTGATGTCAGGTTCGGGAAATAATTAACTGAGAGTGGGCACAAGAAAACTCTGGAATAATGGAAACATCTTGAAAATGGTGGTGGTTACAGGTTTACAGCTGACAAAACCCATCAGACTATACACTTAAAACTGGAGCATGTAGTATATACCTCAACAAAGCTGACTTCTAAAAAAAGGATAATCTTTCCTCTAGTCATTTGTTTGTGGTAATTTTGGCATACAGAAATTTAAATTTTTACACAGTCAAAATATATCAATCTTTCTCTTCACTGTTTTTGAATTTTGTGTCATGTCTAGGAAAACTTCCCTTGAATATTTCATAGAGAGGCCACTTGACAGAATGTTTTATAATGGAGATTCTGATATCAGATAGCCATCAAGAGACTATTCACACTTGAGCAAATTAATCTCTATTTTATAATTTTCTCATTTAAAAATCTGTAGATAATTGCAGTTTCTGCATTAAATGGTAGACAGTGACAAAATGTAGGTAAAATAGAATACTAACAGATATATTGAAAGGCTTAATTAACACTAGCTATTTTTATTACCATATTTTTATAGTGTTTATTATTTGAACTATTAGACAAATTAAGAGCAGTACAGAGATTATAATGAACACCTGTGTAGACACTATCCAGTTCTGTCAAATCTCCATTAACATTCTGACAAATTTGTTTCAGATGTCCTTCCTTCAAGGGCGACTGGATTCCTCTTTGTAGTCTTTGATTCCAGTCTTTCCCCAACTTACACATAATCACTTTCCTGAAATTGGTGTGTATTTTTCTTGTCCACATAGTAAAGTTATACTATATATTTTTACATTTATAAAAATATAAATTATTTGAATTTTCAATTTTACATAAATGGCACAATGTATGCATTGTTATACAACTTAATTTTCTTAATCAACTAATACAGTTGAGATTTATCTATGTTTTTACATGTCAGAATATTTCTACATTTTTATTTTTCACATCTATGTTTTAACCTATCTGGATTTTATTTTGATGTAAATTATGATGTAGGCTTGGAATTCACTGCTTTTGTTAATGGTTAGCTGGTTTCAAAACCACATGTGTAATTTTTCTGCCTCACATATTTGAAATTATGCTTTTTATTGTTGTTATTTAAATTTTCTTCTCCCAATTTTATTGAGATATAATTGACACAAAGCACTGTATAAGTTTAAGGTGTATAATGATTTGACTTATATACATCCTGAGATGATTGCCACAATAGGTTTAATGAACATCCATCATCTCATATGGATACAAAATTTAAAAAAAAATTTTTTTTTTACTTCTGATGAGAACTCAGGATTTACTCTCTTAACAGCTTTCACATGTAACATGCAGCAGTGTTAATTCTATTAATCATGTTGTGCATTACATCCCTAGTACTTATTTATTTTATAATTGGAAGTTCTAACCTGTGGACCACCTTCATCCAGTTCCTCCTCCTCACCCCCCACCCTCTGCCTCTGGTAACCACAAATATGATCTCTTTTTCTATGAGTCTGTCTGTTTGTTTGGTTGGCTTTTTTTTGAGGTATAATTTACCTACAACACTATGTTAGTTCCTGGTGTACAACATAGTGATTCAATAATTCTACACATTACAAAATGATAACCCTGATAAGTCTGGTTACCATCTGTCACCATACAAAGATACTACATTGTTATTGACTATATTCCCCACTCTGTACGTTTTATCCCTGTGACTCATTTATTTCATAACTGGAAGTCTGTTCCTCTTAACCTCCCTCACCTATTTCTCTCACCACTGCCCCCCACCCCAGCAATCACCTGTTTGTTCTTTGTATCTGTGACTATGTTTCTGTTTTGTTATGTTTGTTTTGTTTTTTAGATTTCACATATAAGTAAAATCATACAGTATTTGTCTTTCTCTGTCTGACTTACTTTACTTAGCATCATACCCTCTAGGTCTATCCATGTTGTTGCAAATGGCAAGATTTCATTCCGCTTTATAGCTGAGTAATATTCCATTGTATATATACATCTTCTTTATCCATTTATCTATCGATGGGCACTTAGATTGCTTCCATATCTTGGATATTGTGCATAATGCTGCAGTGAACATAAGGGTGCATATATCTTTTCAAATTAGTGTTTTTGATTTCTTTGGAAAAATACCCAGAAGTAGAATTATGCCATTTTGTATTCTACTATACTTAATATGTTTAAAATGTATTAAACATATTTGGGTATGTGTCTTGATTTTTCTTTTGTTACTTTGATCTGTATCTTGGATTCCATGTCACTACCACATATTTCAAATATTTTAGCTTTTTATATAATTATTGCAGCTTATATATATATATGTGTGTGTGTGTACATATATATAAATATGTATATAATCATAATGCTGTAAATGATGTTTGTTTTTAACTTTTAGATTTACATTGTACAAAGCATGGAAGACAATTATTGTTACAGAACAGATATAAACATTATGAATCATGACAATTTAAAAATAATATTATAAGTAACACTTTTGGAGAAAGGGAAGAGAGAAGCCTGGTGGAAGAAAGTTTAAAGGTGCTAAAATCTTAGTCTTTCCAAGTGGGGAGTCAGTAGGTCCTGTCTAAGCTTACTAAATAAAGTAGTACAGGTCCAAATTTATTTTTTAAGTGTAAACATCAATTATAAACAAAAGTTGGGAGGTACAGACATAATGTAAATGTACTAGAAGTTTTATCTTTTAAAGGATTGTCAGTAGATAGTATTCAAATTGACAAATCATGATATAAGAGCACCTATAAATTACTTAAGTTATATTGGAAACTGCCAGAAGATCTAGAAATAGAATTTATTAATAGTAATTAGCCCTAGAGAATGGATTAGTGATTGGGGAAGAAACTTTATGCTTTATACCCTCACATGTATTACTTTCACCATAAAAATAATTTAAGAAGTTAATTGTCTCCAGAGTATATCACTGGAGTTTGGATAAATTATGCCAACTGTATGCCACAAGGCAAAGGCAGATATCCAGGCACTGATGTGGGGCTCTTTAGAATCTAAAGTCCCCAAACTAACCATTCTAAGGAATTAGGAATTGTTGGATCTTGAAAGGTTTACAGGAAAAATTGCTCTGTAAGTAATTAATAATCAAAGTCCTAGCACCAATTTCGAAAGAGTCAATTTTCAAGCTATTTATTACTAGGATGTTCCATTTCATTTTTCTGGCAATATTAAGAGAAGATTCTCTGGATATATGTCTTTTCCTCTGGTTATGCAGGCTGAGAAGAAGCCAGCTAGAGTAGGTGTGTCCTATGTATTTTTTAAATGGGGTCAGTTTTAGTTTGTTAGATGTTCTTAGGAATATTTGACTTTCTTAGAAGACAAGGTCTTCAGTGAAGATGCTGATTTCATTTCAAATTATAGTCTCCCAAGAAAGTCTTAATTAGGGAATGTCAACACTGATTCATGAACATCTTTTATCTGTTATCCAAATGCCATCCTTGAAATTAGAGGTATAGCAAGGCAAGTTGTTGAAACTTCAAGGCTACCTTGATAATTCTCTTGATATTATGCCAATTTCCTCTTGTTTTATCCTCTCTAGGTTATTACTAAAAGTGAATTACTCCTTTAGGAACACCATTACCCTACTGAAACATTCATATGACTGTACATCCACCCATTTTCAAAAGTAATTTCTTCTCTGGCCCTTTACTCGTTGTGAGGTGGGACTCCAAAGTGACATTCTACCTTCCACAAAACTAAATTCTTGACCTAGTAATTTTCTGACTCTTCTTTCTCTTACTAAAAATCCTTAGGAAATCTATATTTTCTCACTTAAGCTCTACTGCTAATGCCTTGGTCTAGAATGCCTGTAAATTCATCTTCTATCAGGAATTGGTTGGTTACCTTCTATTTTGGCCCAGTTGATCTGCCAGATTGGGACACACCACACAGGGTGCTCTCAGGGCTGTAAGAAGCAATGGCCCTGGTTGATGATGAGCCCAAAAGTAAGAGCTATGAAAGGATATTTTTAGATCCGATAGAATCCCTTAGATCATGCTCCATGGTGACCAAGGATTATTTTAGAAAAATGGCTCATGAGGGTAGAAAGAAAGCAATTTTATGTATTATATTTGTGAGAAATTTTAGAATTCTATGCTTGTAGACAAATATTAGTTTATTTTTAAGGGTTTAGGACTTTTCTCTTTCTGGCCCTTGGTGGGGAAAGGAGTAGGAGTAGAGTCAGGAAGGTACTTTGGTGAATTGGCCAAATCTACTCTTCAAGGTTCAGGGGAACTGCTGTCAAGCTGCCCAACTCAAATGATGAGAGCTATTTTATTTTGTTTTTTATATAATTCCCTGGCAAGCAGAATATGATATCTGTCTTAACACTTATATTCTCCCTGCCAAAAGCGCAGGCAGTATGTTTGGACATATGGTCTCATTTTTATGATCTTTTAACCTTTATTTATTCTACATACCCTATGGCAGAGGTAATCACTTGTGGGACTTGAATTGCCAGGAAAAGTTCCCATCTGGGAGCCTCTGAAAAAGAAGAGAATTGCTTCCACGAGGGAAAAAATAAATAAATAAATAAAGATAGATGGAATCATTTAAATGCAATAATTTCAGTTCCATTCTTGATGATCTTAACCTAGTGATATAATATGTGGGGGAGAAAATCTATGGGAAATTTTCCCTTTGTCTCTTCTCTGGGGTTTAGCACTATAAAAAACAATGTAGTAATCAACTGGTGCTGCCCACCAATCTTGGTTAGAAAGTTTGTTTTTTATTTTTTGGAGCAAGGCATGATTTTATTATTTAAACATTATTTTTCATGTATCCTATTATTACACTGTCATGTTTTGGGTTTTTTTTTAATTTTATTGGAGTATAGTTGATTTACAATGCTGTGCTAGTTTCACGTGTACAGCAAAGTGAATCAGTTATACATATACATATATCCACTCTTTTTTAAAAAATATTACTCAGCCATAAAAATATTACTCAGTGAAGTAAGTCAGACATAGAAAGTATTTTTTTAAAGCTTGGTCATAGAAATGTTGAATTGTTTTTTCACAAGTGGTTGATGTATCAGTTAGGATTATGTTTGCCACAAATAGTAGTGAACTCTGAATAACAAGGGCTTAAACCTGACAGTTCCTCCAGAGTTATATACGTCAGACCTGTGTGATAACAATATTATTTACACACAGGCTTCTTCAATGTCTCTGCTTCCTCCCTATTACTAAGGTGTTGCCGTTGTCTAAAAGAGCTTCCATAGTTCCAGTCATTACATCTGAATCCCAGGCAGTAGGGTAGAGGTTGGTGAAGGTTGAGTGGTACGAGTTAACTTGTCCAGGGAAGAGCTCTTGCAGTAAAATGTTGAATAAAAATGGTCACAGAGGTCATCTTTACCTCATTTCCTATCTTGGGAAATGTTTCAATATTTCATAACTATATATTATGGTTATGGCAGTTTTAAAATTTAAAAATCAGATTAAGGAAGTTATCTTTTATTTTGAATTGCTAATTTAAAAACTATGAATTGTTGAATTTTATCACGTGCATTTTTTGCATTTATTGAGATGTCCAATAGTTCTTATATATTGAGTTATGTGGTGAAATACATTGTTTTTCTGAATATTAAGTCAATCTTACATTTATGGAATAAATACAGCTTAGTCATTATTTTAATATACAACTGGATCCAATTTGCTGATATATCTGTATTTATGAGAAAAACTTGCCTATAGTTATCCTTTTTTATTATATACTTAGTAGATTGTATTATATTGGTTTCATAGAATGAATTGGGAAGTGAACACTATTTTTCTTTGTTAGAAGAATTCTGTAAGATTGATATTATTTCTATTTTCTACATTTAGAAGAATTTACTGCTGAAACCATCTGTAGGCTCTTTCATTTTGGGTATTGGTAACTTTTGCCTTCTTTTTCTTCATCAGTATTGCTAGAGATTTATTAACTTTGTAAGTCTTTTCATAGACAAAATTTGGCTTTATTGGTTTTTCTATACTGTACATTTGTTTTCTATTTCATTATTTTTACTCTTATCTTCATTACTTAATTCCTCCTATGTAATTTGGGTTTTATTTACTATTATTGTTGTAATTTTGGAGACTGCTATTTAGATAATTTATTTTTAGTTTTTCTTCTTGTCTAATACATGCATTTAAGACTACAAACCCCCTTCTAAGCCATGCTTTTGTTTCACCCCACAGATTTTGATATGTTATACTGTCATTATCATTCAGTTAAAATATTTTATAATTTATGTTGTGATCTCTTCTTTGACCCATGGATTAGTTAGAAATCCATATATTTGGGTATTTTCTAGTTATCTTTTTTTTTATGTCTAGCTTAATTTCACTGTGGTCAGGCAACATAATATATATTATTTTAATCTTTTAAAATTTGGTTAGACTTGCTTTGTGGACCAACATATGGTCAAACTAGTTCACAAAAATAAATATGCAGTTGTGTGAAGCATTCCATATATGTCCATACATGTTAATGAGCTGAATTTAAATTGTTCATATTTTCTATATCCTGACTGATTTTATGTCTACTTGGTTTCTCAGTTATTAAGAAAGGTGAATTAAAGTTTTCCACTATGATTGTGTATCTCTCTAGTTTTCCTTTTAGTTATGTCATTTTTTGCTTTTTGGTGCACATTAAACTTAGCATTTTTAACTTCCTTAGACTTGGCCTTTTATCATTATAAAATACTTCTCCATTTCTCTAGTAATGCTTCTTGCATCAAAGTCTACATTAACTGATATTAGTATAGTTACATTGGTTTTCTTTTTGTGTAGTGTTTGCATGGCATATCTTTTTCCATTCTTTTACTTTCAATCTTTCTGTCTTAATATATTTAAGGTTTGTCTGTTGTAAACAGATATAGTCATGTTTTATTTTCTACCTTAGCCTTACAACATAAATCCTCTAATTAAAGTGTTTAATTTATAAGCATAATTATAAAAATACAATTATTCCAGGTACAGAATTATATCAAATATTAATATTTGCTTCCTTAATATCCTGCAAGTTTTTATTCACTTCACATTTAAATAGTGTTTTTACAAAGAACAGAGCTTTATGCCAGCAATTATTTTCTTTCAGCATTTAAAAGATACAACTCACTTATGTTCTGCTTCCATTGTTTTTGATATAAGAGATCAGCTACAGCTTTATTATTTCTTTCTTTGAAGGTAATATGTTTTCTTACTGCGGCAACTTTTCTCCTTTTATGTGATTTTCAAGAGTTTTATTATGTTGTCCCTAGTTGTGATTTTCTTTTCATTTATCCTGTTTGGAGTTTGGTTATGTCTTAATTCTTTCACAAGTTCTGGACTATTCCTGTTTATTATTTCTTCAAATATGCTTCTGTCTCTTATTTTCTCTCCTTATATTCTGTATTTCCAATTACACATATCTTAGAACTTTTCACCATATTCCATATCTCACTTACATTCTCTTTACATGTATTCTATATCTTTTGCTCTCTATGCTTTAGCTTGGTTATTTTCTAATATTCTGCCTTCTAACTACAAACTTCCTTTTCTGATGTGTCCCTTTTGTTATTAAGCCCATCTATTTATTTCTTAAATTCAGTTGTTGGGTTTATATTTGATTTCTTGTATAGCATACAGTTGCTTATGAATTTGTGCATCTTGTTTACGTTCTTGTACATATTAATCACATTTAAGGTCTATGATTCGAAACTCTGATATATGAATTGTGTATGGGTCTATTTGTATCGTCTATTTTTTCTCTTGGTCTTTTGTTTTAATATGCCTGGTAAGTTTTTATTAAATACTGGATATTTTGTATAAAAATTATAGTAGTTCTGAATGATAATTTTTCCTTTAGAGAGTAGTCACCCTATCCTCTCATAGAGAGCTTAAATAAGGTCAGAACACTATTTTATTCGGAGACTGAGCTGAGTAGAGGCTAAGTTATAGTCTTTATAAGCTTTGATCTACCTCTGGTCTGTTTCTATCCCTAAGATGTAGTCTTCTTGAATTCCAAACATTGGGATTGGTGTGTTTAATAGGGTCTCTATACTCAAGTCTAGTTATTATTAGTAGTATTTTTCCTCATCACTGTGAGACTGCTGAAATTTATCTTTGCTTTTCAGAGGCTTTCTATCTGGCTTCTTAGCCTCCTCCCTAATGCAGCTAAAGAATTCAACAAATATTCAAGCGAAACATTGTTGAATGCTGAGCTCAATTCACTGCATCTGCCATCTCTTGTGAATTTTTTGCTCTATACATGCTAGTTTCTGTGAAAAGCCCTAAACTTTATGTTTTAGCTCCATGGTCTTGTGAGAATGTCAAAGCTCTTCTGGATTTTCTGCCTCTTAGCTATGCCCTGCTTCCCAGATTCCCAGCCTCTCTCATCTGCACCAAAAGTATAGAAATGCCTTTAGCAGAAAAGTAGATCACAGAACATATTAGCTCACCTCTCTGTCATTCAACTATTTCCTTCTCTCTGAAATGTGTACCACTTAAGTACTGGCTTTTGGGAAAGCTCTCTGATGCTTTCAAACAGGGTTTTTTGTTTTTTTGTTTCTTAATTCAGATTTTTAAAATATTTACAATTAACGTATTGGTCTGTCAAAGAGCTATGGTATCTCATCTGGGAATAAAGTCCCCTCTCCTTAAAAATTAATATTATATTAATCTTTTTGGAAGACTGAAATAATGAAGAAAGCAACCAGAAGTTAGAAATATTTTACTCGTGGGAAAATTGAGGTTAAATAAAATATTTATGGAGAGCTTACTAAGAACAAAGCATGGAACTATGCTTTAGATGATGTAGTAATTATAATAATTACTTATAGTACTAATAATAAAAGGCATAATAAAGCCTTTTATCTGATAGAGCTTATAATTTTATAGGAAACAAAATTAACCCACTGAATTTTTAGAGAAAAATGTCAGAGTACAGTCATACACAATAAACTATATTTATATTCTAGTTCAGGAGTTGGTAGCCAGAGGGAGAAATAGCCAGAGGGAGAAATTTGTCCCACAGGCTGTTTTTGTAAGTAAAGTTTTATTGGAACATGACCACAATCATTCCTTTAAATATTGCTATAACAGCAGAGTAGTGGCAACACAGATTGTGTGGCCTGCAAAGCCAAAAGTATTTATTAAATTACTGTAAAACAGAAATCATTTGCTAACTCTTTTCTTAACTTCAGTATTATTATGGGTCATCATTTGTTCTCTTGCAGGCCACATAATTTTAGTTGATGGAAAATTCCAAAATATCTCCCCAAATTAAATCATTTCCTTCTTTTGTGGCTATTTTAAAACCATTTATCCTTGCTGGTTCCAGTGTGAGGACTTCAATTCTGTGGTTGTAATCTTGAATTATTACTGTTACTTGGACTGAACCTACAACAGAATTCATTTTGTTTGCCACTGACAAGGTCTTCTGTCTCCTGTACAAAATTCTTGTGACTTTTGTTATTGCATCTTTTCCTATCCTGGATACCATTTATCTGGCTGAGATTATAATTGAAAACAAAAACAAAAACAAAAAACATTTTGAACTGTTGCCAGTTTTGCAGTCAGGAGGCTCAATAGGGGAAAACAGTCATTTTCATGTCGGGAGACTTGCCATGAGGCATTTTACTTCTCAAGGACCATCTCTTAGGGAATATTGGGCTAAGTGGAGTATTCCCAGGAGAAAGAGTGGGCTCAGAACAGCTGACTATAATCTATGTATTTGTCAGCTTAGAGTTCTCAGTAAGGACAGATTTTCACACCCTTATTCTTTCCTTTCTGGCATCTTCTCTCCCACACCCCCACACTCCTTCATTTTCATGGTGCTCCTATAGTGGTAGCACTCTCTGTTCCCTTCTATCCCCATCCCCTTCTCCCAATTTTAAGAGAATTTAAAAAGTGCTGGCTCCTTGATTTGAATTGCTCTTTGGGGTTTCAATCTGTCATGTTTTGTAGTAACTGGTACTCATTTTGGTTCTTTGTGTAAATAACTGCTGAAGCCATTAACAGAAGATTAATTGTTGACAGTTTCATGACTCTTGGAATAAATAGAAAGTCCATGGACTGAGATTGAAGAGGCAACAGAATAGCCTTGGAAATGTAGAGGACAGATTTACAGAATATATTTTTTGAGGTGCCAATGTCATACTTAAATAGATGCAGCGTGAATTCCTAAAGTTCCCACCCTGAAGTTCCTCAAATGACATAAAAATACATGAATTAATGGAGAAGCAGAAACCTAAAACCAAAGGAGGAAATTCACCTTCAAGTCAGAAGTTCTCATTAGTGAATGTGCGATAACATATTTGAGGTAATTGGGGGAAAAAAATTTAGTTTGTCAACAAATTGCCTCATCAGCATAAAGTCAAACTACCAGTCTTGATGGATTCCCCCACTAACTGGCCAAGCTGGTTGTTTAAATTATGATGTGAAGTTAAAATGCCAATTCTTGTCAGTCTTCCACCTGATGTACTCAATACATACAGGAGGTTACTGTGGTCTCTTGATGTTTCTTTGTGGGTGAATTCATCAGGCAGTATTGGTCACCCCCAAAAACCTCAAATGTGATTCATCAGCTGAAATTCTAATTGATGATATTGTCAACACTCACTGTAGTCAATTATGCAAAACCACAGGGTCAGGTTAATTGAAGGGGCTTATTGATGACATCACTGCAGTCCAGCATGGTGATGTTTCACACTAATCCACAAGGAGTAAATACCTACATAAAGGAGATCACCACACTGGGCAGTCCAGAGTAGCGCTAGCCATGGCCAAAGTCTTCATAAATAAAAAGCAGGTATGGCCCATCACAGGTGATCGGAGCCATTGATTGACAATCCATGTGATAGACAAGTTCCTCTCGACAATTGAATGACTTCTTATTTCTATTAGATGTGGAGGACTTACAATCTGGGCTTAAACTTGGACATCTGTTTTATCTAAAGAACCATTTTGTTGCCCTTATATTGTTTTCCTTTCTCACTAAAATGCTGTGACTTGAATGGAAGGCAGTGTTTGAAACAGCTATTGATAGGTTTTTAGGGAAAAAAGCATCTAATTACTAGCGGGAAAATCCCTCTAGCTCTCCTCTATTTTTGAAAGATAAATGAAGGGACTGTAGATGTTTAACTCCAATTACATTTCTATTTAGTTCATGTTATTGAGGTTGATTTGTATGTAACCACAGTGAATTGTTCATGTCCAGAATCAGGGTTTTTTTCTTTTAATTGTAAGAGACCACAGAGGCATTTACACCTGCTAACCATAGGTTTTCATTAAGATGATTGATTGCTTGCATTGATTTATTTGATATGTAGGCATTCCTGTGGTGTGAGTTTTCACTTTAAAATGTACACAGTTCATCATTTGGGCTCTTCTCTTGCATTGCCATTAAAGAAATTTTGAGCATGTATTCTTCCAAAAGGCTTTCCTTGATTAGGTAAAAATGGATTGCCTTTGAAGGAATAAGATATGAATCACTGAATGCTTTTCTGGGTTGGAGTGGTGGAGGGGATACAATGGAAATTATCATTCTTAACATATAGATGTCTTTTTGACTTGATATCTGTGGTTGCCAGTTTATTTAGATATCTGCTCCTATGGTTGAAAGCAGATTTAAAATCAGAGGGATGTTCAAGGTTTAACACTAAAAAGGATAGAACCAATTCACATTGGTTCTTCCTAGGCCCCGGATTACATTCTGAAACTCCTTTTTGCTATTATAAATAAAGTAATTGAAACAAATCAGTCCCTGCTTCCTAGGAAATCCCAAATCTTTACTAGGTTTGTAATCTAGTCAATTGGAATTGTAAACTAGATTTGTAATCTAGTAAATTATAATTTGGAAGCAAAAGGAATTTACATACTTACAGGGAGTTGTATTGTGTCCCCCCCAAAAGACATAACCATGTCCTAACCCAAGTACCTATGAATGTGACTTTATTTGAAAATGGGGTCCTTGCAGATGTAATTAAGTCATGTATCTGGAGATGAGATCATTTTGGATTTAAGAAGGGCCCTAAATCCAATGATTGGTATTCTTATAAGAGAGGGAGATTTGACACACACAAAGAAAAGAAGGTCATGTGAAGATGGAGGCAGAGATTGAGTTATGTTGCTACATGCCAGGATGCCTGGAATGAGGAACTAGAATGCCAGGAGGCACCAGAAGCTGCAAGAAGTAAGGAAAATTCTCCCCTAGGGCCTTTAGAGGAAGTGTGGCCCTACCAACACCTTGATTTTGGACTTCTGGCTTCCAGATAGTGAGAGACTAAATTTCTGTTCTAATCACCAAGTTTGTGGTGATTTGTTGCAGTAGTACTAGAAAATGAATATAATATCCATATTGTAGTCTGTGTGAATAGCTCCCCTAGATTTGTGCCTTGTGCCACCTGCACTACTTGACCAGATAGCCTTGACCTTCATGCTTAGAAAATACCAGCTGCAAAATTTACTACCAAATGTTGGCATTAGTGTCACTTGATTCATGGAATCTCTATGTTATACTTTATTTATTTTTAAATCTTAGTCAAGAAATTACAAATCCCTATAAAGCTTTCCTAGTTAAATTTCAATCAAATTCGTCTTGAGATCTGGGCATTTTACTTAGATTACCTAATAGCTCCTTTAGCTTTTATACAATGCTTACAAATTTAGCATTTCATATAACTGTATTTTTGATTGTTCTGCACACAAAGCCAGTATACACAATAATAAAATGAAAACACATACAGGTGAAGCCTCTTGCCCTTAAATAAAGAATGATAGGGACTCAGGAAGAGAACTCTCTTCTCAGAACTCTTACTGTCAGTATACTCAGGTGAGCACTTGGCTATACAAACATGGGTTTCACCTCAAACTATTTCTTGGGTGTAAATCTTATCTCAACTATGACATAAACTTTCTGAAAGCAGCAACTGCCTTAAACCCTTTACATGACCATTGCCGTCCCAGGGCTCTTCCTGGTGTAGTTACTCAATAAATGCTAATCCAACTAAATTGATCTGTGGGCTTCTGATGCAGAGCTCAGTACTTTAGATCATTTCCAGAAATTCCTACAGGATGTAAGAATGTATGAGGATGAAAAATCATCAAATCCTTCCCTCCAACATGTATTACTTAATAGACTCTCAAGTTTTGGAGAAAAGAAATTAAATGTTATACGGAGAAAAGATTTTATAAACTGTAATCAATTGTTTAGGAGGGTACTAACCTGAGAAAAGAAATCCAAATAACCTGTTCCTAGAGGAAGGTAACTTTAGAAGCTAAATTTGTGATAAAGGATTTTTTTTTTTTTGCAGGGGGAGATAGGAAAGAAATAGTAACTATTACTATTTTGTAATAGTTACAAAATAGTTCTGTAGATTGAAAATTGGGCAGCTCTTTTAATTTGCAGGAGTGGAGGGTATGGCTAACTTTAATCCAGTGGGGGAGGGGGCAAGCATGGATTGGTCACTCTGTATTGAACCTGAGTATTTCTTATTTTAATTGACAACATTCACATCTTTGAGCTTCTCATTTAGACTTTGATAAAATCAACTTGCAGAGGCAGATGGCAGGCTGTTATTTTTAATTCACAAGCCATGTTAAATGTATGCCATATGTTACAGAACTTTTCAGGCTCAGCCTTTTGAGTGCTACCACAATAAACTCACCAACTTACAGAAAAGGAAATCTGACAGGAAGAATTATGCACTTGCGGGTTACATTTTTGAAAACTGAAGTCAGTTACTTGTCTCTTTGCCTGATTTAAGGAGGGGTGTGTGGGGAAGAAAAACCTCTCAGCAAAAATGAGAAACCACACATTGAAATGGTAATATCTGTGTAAAAAAGAAGTGGGATTAGTGGGATCTGATTGTTGCTTTGTACTCATAAGTGATATGTCGCATCAACAGTACAACACTTCTTGCGAAGAATATATGAGGCAGCCCATTATAATCCATAAAGGGACTGAAACTTGAGTTCTAATTTGTATATTGCTAACAATCCTCAGCAGGGGACTCATTTCTCTGGCCCTCAGTAGCTCATATGTCAAATAAAAAAAGGTGAATTAGATAATTTCTAAAGCCCCTTCCAGAACTTATATAGTACAAATCACAACCTACCCTCATGGTTACTCATGGTTAATCACAGCCGTCTTTATAGGGGTCATATTATAGAATACTGCTCCTTTTTAAAGAAATTCTTCACTTGTCAAGACTCCTAAATTTCATGGGCATTTTACAAATTACCTTTAATGAAGATCAACATGGTTGTTACAAAAAGCTTTTGTTGAGTTACTTTTATGGCATCCACTTATTTGTTCATCTCTATATCCAAGACGATCTCTGCCCATTCTAGGTTTAATATCTGAGACACTATACTGGTAATTGAGATACAGCAAAGCTTTTGGCCACCTGCCTCTGTTCCTCTGGATACAAGTCAGTTCCCAGAGACACAATTCTAGATACCTGACCAGAATGTGGGGAACTCAGGGATCATTATCCAATGATGAGAAATTTTGTATCTATTTGTTGCAAGATTTAATATGAATATTAACATTCATATTAAATGTCTATTAAAATGAGTTTCAAGTTCTAAATTTCCTTTTTATTCCTTAAGTAGAACAGGAAATGCCTTCTGCTCCAAGAGCAAGAGGTAAGAGGGAAATGCCAGATAACACCATAAATACTTGAACTAGCTGGTTGGGGGTCTAGGAGATAGAGAACAGAGAATGCTTTTTATGAAAAACACAAAACAAGGCTGTAACTTTCAACGAATAATTTATACGATGCTCTTCCTTCCTTCTCACAAGTTCCTCATCGTTTTATTCTGTTCTTACTCTTGGAACCGTGAATATAACAACCATGTTCAGTAGGAAGCACAAGAGGTAAGTCAAGGTTTACCTGGTGTGTCTTGGGTGGGGTAGAGGAAGATAGGAGAGTGCCTATTGCTGAAATCTCAAATTCTTCCATAAAGCATTTATCTGTTTGAATTAAGCTGCATCCTCTGTTAAAGGTGGGAATTGCACTGGAAATGTACCCCCTTTCATAACTCAGAATCACCTTTGTATAACATTCAGGCTCTTTCCTTATTATAACTTCCTGGTTTCTATCCCAAGCTGGTATGCTAATGTAGCAGCTCCCTGAGATGGTTTTCTTGCTCCTACCTGGTTTGACTTTTGCCACTGCAAACAGCATGGAAGAAGAGCTTTCCCTTACTTCTACACCCCTACCTGCACTGCTCTCCTTCCCTTTCACACTGGTGTGTGCACACACATGCCCAAAGCTGTGGTAGGCATCTCCTTTTACTGTTACCATTGTTGCCTGCCCCTGTACAAAATGCACTTCCCTAGGCACATTACTTTCATACCCACCTATACATGTTTGTCTTTCCCAGCCTTCTGAACCTGAATTCCTTGAGGGCAGGGGCCCTGCCCTATTTATCTTTATTTTCCCAACATCTAGCTGAACCTGGTACATAGGAAGGACACAAATAGATGTTTGCTGGGTAAAAAAGATGAATGAAAGTGCAATAAAGTATAATTTAATAAACATCTTAGCTAGTTAAGTCAAGAAATGCCTCAATTTCTAGGTCATTTATTCATTCAGTCATTCATTAGACAACCGTTTCACAAATTATTTTATGGAAGAGGTTGACATTACTATACAGAGTTTGCTATTTGTGTATGTGTGAATGCATGTAAATCCACACATGTATATTCAGAATGAAATTAACTATTAACTTGGAAATTATTCATTTCCTAGTGTTAGTTTAATCATTCCCACTAATCTTTTTGTTGCCTTCAAAGTTTCTAGAACATTTTTATATATAGATATCTGGTCAAAGTGTGCTGCACTCACTGCCAACTGTAGTTGAGATTTGAGAGTCCAGAATAGATGGACCAGATGGGCAGCTTCCCTCACAGCAGAGTTTCCCAAAGTGCACTCAGCAGATACTTGTTTCATGGGGTGTTAAATGGGATGTTACTAGGTGTTATGAGCAAAGGAACAGAGATAGAGATAGAAATTGAGAGAGTGAGAGAGAAATTGAGAGAGATTTATATACTCACATGTATTCAAATATATAAATATATATGAATATAAAAATATATTTCACATAATACATAATGATATATTTGGATTTAATGAAGTTAAATAGATTTATTACTTCAAGATTTTTAAGAAACTTTAATTCACTAATGTGCTTTGAAAATAAATAATAAACAGAAATTACATATATATTAATATTTAGCATTTCTCAAATACATTCTTGTCATGAAAGTTAAAAATTTTAAAGCATTTTCAATAACTTTTGGCCCTATAAAACTCTAGGAAATTGCTAGATTATTACATCACAGCTGAAGGGCAGACTCCTGACTGATTGTGCCACATTTTATGAATTCATAGGTTTATGTGGATAAGACATTTGTGAGATCTCAGCTTGTCCTGAATTCTGGTATACATGTCTTTCTAATTTTTCTGGATTTGATTTGATGTCTAGCTTTTGGACACAATACTAACTGTTTCCATTCATCGCCTTGATCACCATAATTCCCTGCTCTTTAGTAGGCAGAATCCCATTAGGAAATCAGAAATGTCTCAAGATATTTCAAGCAGAAAAGACTTAATTCAGGGAATTGCTTAAAAGGTTTTGGAAAAATCTTGGAAAGCACATAGAAGTAGAGGAGGACTGGAGAAAACAAAAGAAGTGTTTCTGCATTTTTAAATTCAAGATCTGAAGCAGCTAAATAATCCTAGGCTGGAGCCACCCTGTCCTTCAGGGTGCTGGGTTGCTGGAGGCGCTGCTGTAATTGGACCCACAATGATGTTACTGAATTGGACTTATCCAGGAAGCCAGATGCCCACTGCTGCTGCTGAGCTGCCACCAACAGAGCTAGAGCCCACAGTCACCTAGAGTTACTGTCAGGTGCCAATCAATGCTACTGCTGCTACTGAAGAGGTGGCCAGAAGAAGAAAAAAATAGCATCTCCTTTCTCCCTAATTTCAAAATCTCCTACTTTTGCTTTCCATTGACAGACCTATCAGGAACTCAACTGGCAAGGGGGTTTTAGAAATGTGGCATGCAGGCTTTCAATCCTGGTGGGATGGGGGAGATTATAGAAAGGCAAGTGTGGGGATGAAAGCAGCAGACACTCTTGAGCACTGTCCACTTCTTTGGGTACTTGACATCCATAAATGCCTTTCTATTCATACTTAAGCTTTCACACAAGAACAAGAAGCATTGAACCTCTACTTAACAAGACGTACTATCACTTTTACCAATAGAGACCCTACATTGAAACATTGGTAAAAATCTTTGACTTCATAAAATTACGTATTACACTGCCCCCGTATAAAAGCCTCTGCTGATCTTCATAGCTTACATTCTAAGTTCATCATTGTAATCATTTCCTTACCAATTTTCTCTACTTCCCAGCCTTTCTCTATTCTCCTTGACAAACCTCAATCCTATATGAACCCCAATCAGCTAATTTTTTCCAAAGCTGCTCCTTTCACAGGCAAGCCTGAAAAAATCATGTAAACTAGTTGACTTGTATCAAAATAAGTTAAAATCACCAGCGTCCAGTGAGTATTCAGTACTGCCCAGGACTTCTCCAATAAGCTTGTCCTCTACTCTGTGCAATGATTATTTCAGAATCTCTGCTCCCTTTCCCACATTCATACCATGATATTTGGAAAAAGAAACCAATAGCTGTGAGCTTGATCATCTTCCCAA
Source organism: Orcinus orca (assembly GCF_937001465.1). Lineage (NCBI taxonomy): Eukaryota > Metazoa > Chordata > Mammalia > Artiodactyla > Delphinidae > Orcinus > Orcinus orca. The sequence continues at coordinate 75,399,800 of NC_064564.1, read as the reverse complement.
GAGAAAATCTTAAATGAATCTGCATCTTTATCTCGCTGACCTTTCATCCCTTTGCCACAAGAAAGAAAATGTCCTTCATCCCCTTGAAGCTAATGCCTTCTGGAACCTAACATCTCTCAGTTTCTCAAGATCTCTGCTCTAAAAAAAAAAAAAAATCACACCATTATTTCAATATCTGCCTCTGCATTATTCCCATCACCAGATAAACCTGATCTAGAATTTTAAATCACAAAACAAAGTCAAACAACACTCCATTGTCTTTCTTTACTTTTTATTTATTTCTCTGTTACATTTCAGAAGATGGCTAATTGCTCTGCCTCTTCTTCCTCATTTTCCAGTGACTCTTCTTTGTACCCAAGTTTGGCTTCTGTTATCAACACCCTATTCAGACTGCTCAGGTCAGGTAACTACATTTAAGGAAAATGGTGGACACTTTCATGCTCATTTTACTTGGCCCAGTTGACTACCTTCTCCATCTTGAATTGACTTTTTATTTTATTGATTGTTTCTCAATACAGTCTCTCTCTGAAAAAGTACTTCTCTGTGTTGATGATCTTTAGGCCCATATCTTAGGAGGATGTTCTCTTTCTTTATACTCTCTTCCTAAATGACTTCATTAATTCCCAAGGCTCTTGATGACTCTAAAATCCCATCTCCAGCCGAGAGCATGTCTCTGAGCTCCAATCTTGTATACATAACTAAATTCTTCAAAACTTCACTTAAATATCTCTCAGGCATCTCAAATTAAACATCTCTAAAGTTGAATCCGTTGCTTTCTCTTCTAAATCATTTTCTTCCACAGCCTTCCCCATCTCAGAAAATGATCCTATCCATGTGCAAAACCAGACATTTGGAAATTATCCTTCATTATTCTTTCTTTTATCTTCCTCATTCATTTCACCAGTATGATCTGTGAATTACACAGGAATCTACTTCTTTCCATCTTCACTGTTACCCCACTTGTCCAAGGCTCTCAATTAGACTAAAATCCACCATCTTACCATGCTCTACAAGGCAGAGCATGATATAGTCTTGATATATCTCTCTAACTTCATCTCCAGTCCTACTCTCCTCCTCATATACTGCCTTCCAGGACCCAAATACAAATACCTTCGGTTCCTCAAATACATCAACCTCTTCTCTGCTTTAGGATCTTTTGTACTTGTGCCTTCTCTTCCTGGAGCTCCCTTCCTCCACTACTTCAGATGGTGGCGTTTTCTTGTCCTTCATAATGGTAAATGATGTTTCCCCATTGCCTTACTTAGCTCCTACCAGTACCCTCTTAACAGCATTTATTTCACTTTCATTTTAGTACCTATTTTAGTCTGTAATTATCTAGTTTTGGTTTTATTGATTTATTGCATCCCTTTCTAGGTTGTAAGCTCCATAAGGCAGAAACCTTGTCAATTCCATCTAGTAAGTCTAGTAGTAACTGGCACATCATAGGTACTCAACAGAATTTGCTGAAAGAATGAAAGCATGGAGACTGATACCTAAATGGAATTGTAGGAGGATCTTGGTAAAGGAGTGTCATTGTTTGAGTTTCACCTGTTGAGATCTAACAAGAAGCCTAGATAGAGAATTGTTTGGTTTGGAGGATTAACTAGAGAGAAGCAAGATTTATCCACTAAAATTTGGACATTAAAACCATTTGTGACCAGTATCAAGCCTGTCCTCATAGAAGAAGAAGGTGTTTGTCAGCCCAGTGACGAAGAGGCTCTGAAGGTAATTGTGGGCCAAAGCTTCAGAGGTATACCATCATGAAATTGCTGGCAAGTGTCTATTTGGATAATTATAATAATAATAATAATTATTATTATTATAGTTTCTCTTAAAATGCCTTGGCTTTTGCATGTAGTTTTATTTATACGCACAGAATTCTGTTTTTGCATCACTTTGTCTTGTAACAGAGGGCTAGAATGTTTGATGTTACTGAAAGCATGGGGAGAAATCAAGACAAATTCCATTTTGAATTTCTGTTTCTCTTTTCTCATGAAGTGGAAACTGAATAGAAAAAAGGATGCTTGAGAGGTAACAAAATACATTATTCTTCTTGGCCTGACAATTCTTGGGGCTGGCTAGAGGTTGGGTACTGTTCTTCTGTTAACATGAGAAGAGAAAGGACTGTATGAAAACTTTCCCTTTGCTTTATTCTATCAATACTCGTCAGTTTCCATGGAAATAAGAGCTGAAAGGCCAGTGAGAGAGTGAGTTCTTCCTGGCACACTTTGGCTGCTTACAGTCAAGGGCTTGTAGGAAGTGTCAACTACCAATTTAAACAAGATTTAACTTTTAGTATTTTGCCCATTCTTTTTTAACGGTGCAGTTTTCCTCATATCATTAAAAAGAAAGAGAAATAGGAAATAAAAGATAAGAAACAAAATTTATACAGGGTCTTTCCATAACTGTTATTTGAGTACACCTGTTTGGTTCTGTACATCTACACTATATTCCTTTAAAACCAAAGGGGCTTGCTTGGGTTTTGCTTTTGGGGATTGTCAGAAAAGGGTGAAGAATTTGGAAGACTGATTTACGTTTTGCAGTCAGTTTTAAGAGTGATGAGAACCACTCCTACCATCTCCTCCACACCTCCCCAAGAGATAGAATGAGTGGCAGTTTGAAATATAAAAAGGAAAGAAGGCCAAATTTTGGACAAATCAGTGGTCTTGCAGGAAGAAAGAATGAGCAGAGAATGGGATGAGAAATGATCCTGGAGGTATGAACACAGTGAGGCCCATTCGTCCTCTACTATTTATTGCACTTATTCTTTACATCATAACTTTTATATTTTCTCTTGAGAGTCTTTGCTAAGTGTGAACCTGAAAACTCTTAGAAGGTACTATTCAGAGGAAATGGGACCTGGTTTCAAATGATCAGAGTACAGTTTATCCATGTCTTATTATTTTTTCTCATTTATTTCTGTTTCCCTAATTGAGGCTCAACATTGACACCTGGAATTGAAGATCACTGCATTTTTCCCTATGGATGAAACTTTTATAATTATTAACTTACAACCAACCAGGAATGTTTGGAGACTATCGTAACTATCTCAAGCATAGCTTTTTTTCATCTCAATTACTAATTCTGAGTCCCTTCTTTTTCTACAGTACTGTGTGGAACACAGAGTTTGGGTCAGAACGCTAAATGCAGACAACAAGTGGCTGTACGAATGTAGCCAGAATTTGGCTCTGAGTTTCTTAGCATTCAGAGTAATTGGTATTAAAAGACACAGTTCTAAAGAGTAAAGACTGCCAGTTGCTCGGAAGCAGTAGAGTTGTTGGGTTTGTTTTTTTTTGGGGGGGTACTAGGAACCCAGAGCAGTGTCTCCAAGGGATTTTTACACAAACTATACACTCTGTAATAGACACAAATATATCTGCACTACCCTTTCTATAATATACTGGGCAAGGAGTTGTATGTGCTGAATCTTCAATACATTTTGGCCACATCATGCTAAAGTTAAGACTGAGTAATGCCATATATATGGAGGGCCAAAGAATATGGTCCAAAAATACTCGATTGATCTAAAAATAAAAATATATAATACCTAGGAGAGTGCATCATATATTAGAAACACTATAATACCAGAAAGAAAAAGTAATTATCTTCTGTTCCACTAGAAGGTGGTCAAATAGTAACTTGGGCTATATTTTTAGCCTTTTTTTTTTTTGGCAAACTTGAGGCAATATTGACTCCTCGTTGTTTGAGAAACTAACAAAATAAAAGGATTTTTATTGTAAAATTAGTTTATAATTGTCTTATTTAAGAAAACAAATAGAAACATCACTAGAAGGACCATTTTCTGGCTCCAATGGTAATGCACTTCAAAACACAACACATATACACACTCACAGCCACAAAGAATTGCCAATTGATGCGCAACTAAATATTTTATTTTTAGATTATAATTGAGGAAATTTGATTTACAACTTAAACAACTAATATTTTTAAAAAAGAATTCTTTTTCTCCACGTAATTTTGGTAAAGAACAGAATTCCCTTTATGAATGAAATATAGCTGGAAACTCATCCATTTTCTCTTCTATAATGGAAATGTATTTCAGTCTCTATAAATCTCACATAGCCCTTAAAAATGATGAAAATGGATTGACTATATTATAATATTTGTAGGAATCGATTTGAGAGAAGGTCTTCTTTGCAAAACTTCTGTTAAAAGATGCTGGGCTTCCTAAGGGTACTTATATCCATCTTAACTTGGGTTGCAACACACCATCTTAGGTATTATTAAGGTTTTATTCACTAGATCAAAATATAATTGAGCCAAATGTAAAATTTTTACACTTAGCTCATATTAAGGATTTCCTCTTGCCATTGAACATCATTACATAGCACTGATTTTCCATCTTACCCAATTTTAGTAAAAATTTAATACTAATGGTACAGCTTAGAGTTTGGTTATCTCAAAGTGATAGTATAGTTAGGTATCCCAGATATATCTAAATTCTCTTTCTTGTGAGATTTCTAAGGTAGTTGTACATATAAGTGATAATGTGAATGGTGATAAAGGTATCATTCATTCAAAACTTTTCATTGAATATCTGCTTCATGTCAGGCACTGATTTTGCAAAGAACAGAAGTGACATATACACACTAATATGTAGAAAATGGATAATTAATAAGAACCTGCTGTAAAAAAAATTAAATTAAAAAATTTTTTAAAAAAGCAAAAAAGAAAGTGTTAATACGGGGAAAAAAAGTGACAGAAATTCCCATTACAAAGTTTACATTTTAGTAAGCAAATCAATAAAACATGGAACATGTTAGACTGACTTAAAAAAAACAAAAAAATCTAGACTATTTCTTAAATTTCTTATCCCAAAGCAGACTCTGTGTTAGAACTAAATCGAGCATGTGACTTAGGCTCTTCTTTTATCCTTCCTTTCACCGTACCCCCATCTGGCCACTGTGCTCACAGTGGTGAATGCACCCCACCCACAGTACAGGAGAGAGGAAAGGCAGAGAAGTTTTACGGCAGTGATTTTGCCCACCATTAAACAGGCCCTCTGGTGTCAAAATTGGACCAATCAAATTTTTAACTCCTTAGGACAGGACTGCTGTATTGGAGAGGTGGGAGACAGTCTGGGTAAGAGGTCATTTGAGGAGAGGAAATACCCCTCACCCTTTCCTTGCTGCACAAGAACCCATGCATTGCCATTCTTGTGCAAAGACTTCTTATTTGTGTAAACAAAAGCAGTCCTCCTGTTTGGACCACGGACACACACAGAACTAGTACCTACAGTCTAGTAGTGTTCACTGGCTTCATTATATGGAAATATGACAAACCAAAATATGGATGCCCACTACCAAGGATAGCTTGTCTATGCTCTGTATCAAGAGAACCTCCCTTCAGTGCACTCTCACAGCTGGGATTTTTCTTTTTAATTTTTATAGTCAATTTATTATTATTAATATGGAGTAATGAGGATAAGGTTTTTATCCCTCTAAGATTAGAGTCAGGTAAAAATTTCTTAGTGTACATGGTAATTATTTTAGGAATATATAATTTCTCTTAAATTGGCTGCTCCCGGTGCACTGATTCAGATGGCACTAACTCATCCGCAAATAGAATCATTAGAAGCCAAGCCAAACAGGCAGCTGATCTGCCTTGTATAGTATATGGAGGCTGCTTCAGGAGTTCTCTGTCTCTCTCTGTCTCTGTCTCTCTCTCTCCCACACTTCTTGCTCTCTTGCTCTCTCATTAATTGCGTTTTCAGGGCTGCTGCAGCAGGTAGGGCATTTTTTATTCTCATCTCATTAATCACTTGTGGGTTGCTGAGCAGAGCTCTATTAATACTTGGTCAAAAGACAGGATAATCCATAACATCTTCTTGCAGCAACAAAGCCAGCTGTGGAGCCAATGTGTTACTATGTAACCAGGCTGAAGTAATTTATGCAAACTAACATGAGGCATCTCTAAAGGAAACCTGCTTGCTCAAACCAGGAGAGAGATGATTACTTTAACCCCTGCCTGCATGACTGGCCCTCTGCAGAACTGTAACATGATTAAAGTTGGCTTTTGCACTCCTAACATTTCTGCTATGTATCTTCTCTCTTTTCTACCTCTTCTGACACTACAGGATCCTAGGATTCCTCCAGAACCCGGCTCTACCTTGCCCTTATCCCACTAACTGCTCTCTCAAATTTCTGATTCAGACTTTTTTTAAAAAAATGTAATACTCCTTCTACAGTTCTTTTTAACTGTGGTTAAATTTTCAGTTAAGATGTTGGAATCTGAAGGTGAAATCAGATTAGTGTTATTTGAAACTCCTGAAAAGTCATATAGGCTACTGCTTTTCAACCAGTTGAGCACCAAAATCTTCCATGACCCTCACAAAAAGCTGTACGTATCGTGTTAGCTAATGCATTTTATCATTTTTTTAAAAAATCACAGACATAATATAACTGCAAAATGGATTATCTGATGCAAGAGATCAACATTTCAGCCAAAAGCAAAAGCATCCTGTCACTTAAGCTAATTTTTACAAACTTCTTCGGGGAAGTAGAAGGACACACTGGATCTGAATGTTGAAAATTTCCTGGAGATCAACATGACTAGCTTCATGGATCTCTACAATAGATGGTAGCTTATAGCTGAGCCCGGACTTCACACTCCCCAAAGAACCAAAGGTGCAACTGTAACAAGGAAGGCCTTCCATTTTGGAAAGTTGGACAAATGATGTTTTATGTTGTTACTAAAGGAACTGTGACTGAGGAATTAAGAGACTCATAAGGATTAAGGTTTAAGATTGGGTTATAGTGACTGGAGTAGCTAGAGTCCAGTTAGAGCAAGTTCCAGGGATATATACATATTTGCACATTTAAAAAAATTAAATATTGAATAGAATTTGAATATGACTATCACATGGTTAGGAAGTCAAAAGAAGTAACTGCTGAATACTGACTGGCATCAGTGTTTCTGTAGTTCCTCTTATTAAAGCTACGCTATAGCATATTTGTTGTAAAACCTGCATCCAAACTAAGGTCTGGGGCCGTGGTTTCCCACTGAAATTCACTATACTTGGTGTGCTTAATCTTTGGGGTGCCATAGACTACTGTAGCACCTTGGTGAAGCCCAAGAATCCTCCAATACTGCTGTGATTTTATTGCTTCTCACAGGCTTAACTGAAGGAAATAACTTTATTTTCACTAGAGGCTAGTGAAAATAAGAATGTAATTTTTCCCCATCTAAGTATCTGGACTCCCTAAATTCTATCTTAGGTTAAGAACCTCTGCAAGTGTGATCCATTTTTGTGAGTTATTCAGGCACAGTGAAAACTGGGTATGCATTAAGTTGCACACAGAAAGATAATGCTGAAGATTTTTTAAGCTATTTAATCCACCCCATGACTGCATAACTAGAGACACAGAGAAGCAGCTCTCTAATGCTTCCTCTGCCTTTGCAGTCCTGATTCCCACTCTGTATTCTGACTTGTCCTGGATCTAGCTGATTTGGACTCCTTTGTTCTTTTTACAGTTAACATATGACCACTGTCCCTCAGATTTGGTATCCTATAATGATTTCTTTGTTAAAAAAATATATCCCCTTCCCTTTGTGATCTCTGTTTCCCTTTGACTTCCCTGCATGTCGACATTTAGTCTGTCTCTGGACCACTTACCATGGATCTACCTCCCACGAACGGCCCATCTCCAACCCCACAGAGGAATTTGGACAAATGAGAAGAGAGGCAGTTTCTTATATTAATTAGGGGAACTAGAAGCTTAATGAAAATTTGACACAGTACTTTGCCTTTTGCTATGACTTTCTTTTTGGCAGACAGAGTTAAGCAGTGAATAGTTTTAACTATATCATGGGTTGATGAAATTTACAATACCATGTTTGCTTATATTTTGGAATGCAATAGAGAGTTCCTAATGCAGTGCAGGTCATCATCTCCATTTAACTTTCTGCAGTGGCTCCTAATAACTAGGATATAGCAATAAACCAAAGACTAGCACCCTGAAGTGATCTGGCTCCATGTTGCACTTAGTTGACAGATAATATGAGTTAGTTTATTTACTTATGAGATAACAGATCCCCCCCACCTTCCCTGATGAATCAAATTTACTTCCTTAAACATATTCTATGTGTCTCTCTAAGTTTTCCAAAATTTTATTTAGGATAATACACATATTAGTTGATTACACTGGATTTATAACTAAGCTGGTTTAGGTGGTAGAACCTCTATAATCCACAGCAATTTGTAACACGCTTTGTAATTGAATAACAATCTTCTGCATTATTTAGATGCACAGTGACCAAACCAATGATGATAAATGTCCTATTACACTCTAGGCTTATCTGTCTGAAGTTGCATGAGAATGATAAGAAAGCACATAGGGAAGGGGGACATGATGGGCTTGGAAACTGTACCATAGGTAAAATGTTTGAGGGAATTGGGGTGTTTATCTTGGGACATTATAGTCATATTTAAGAATCAGAATAACTGTCTTGAAAGTGGGGTTCAATCTTGAAGGAGCCATTGCAGAAATTTAAATGAGGATGATGATGTGAACTGTATTAGGAGGTCTCTACTGCATTCTAAAATAAAAGCAAACATGGTGTTGAAAATTGCATCAACCCATGATATAGTTAAAATTATTCACTGTTTAACTCTATTTGTCTTGAGTAGAGGATAGAACAGAACCAGAATCACTGAGCAAAAGTTAAGAAAGGTATATTTTAGCTTAACATAGGAAAGAGATTTCTATTATTTCTATTTATTAGATCTTTAAACAAATAAGCAAAACAAAAACAGAAGGCAATGACGTCTTAATTCTTCAAAGTGTTTGGGGTTGGGAGAAGTTGGAGGGGTGAGAGGGAGAGTGAGTAAGAGCCTCTTTCTGCCTAGATGCTGGAGGAGTCTTTGTGTCATGGATAGGAATGGGGTGGAGGAGTAGATAGTTTCCAAGGAACCATCCAACTCTTGTAATTTATGATTCTGTGATCTGAGTGGGAGTCATGGGATGAAGCCTTCATTCTGCAGGTGACTTAATGATGTACACAGACATTCTAGTTTGTTCTTCATATTTATGGCATCTGTGTGTCTACTCTCCTATGCACACCTTGCTGTTGGCCATAGCTGCGACTGTCATTAACATAGACTACTATTTTATTTCTGCAAGTCTAGCAAAAAAAAGGAGGACATATTAGATGTTTATGCTATTTGCATCCATGGTAAAAGCGTCTCCTTCAACTCCTAGCTCACAGAATCAGGGATTCATAATCTTTTTTTTTTTTACTTTACAGGAAAGTCTGGATATCTCATAGAAATTATGAATGCTATTCCCATAAAAATGTACACATTCACCAGTACACAATTTTTTGCACACAATTCTAGCGGTATGTGCAACCTCTGAAGCCAAACTGTAGAATCCTAATTAAGAACCTCAGTGTTAGAGATTTTTGGCTGTTTTATTTCAATGAAATGAGCACCAGCAATAAACAATAGCACAGCTTGAGTTTCTTCACTTGCTCCATGTAGTTTATCTGCTCTACAATGCAGCAGGGACCTCAGGTGGTGATCTAGATCATTCCTGTGCTACTTTTCAGCGGGATTTAGTAGGACTGTACATGTGCTTCCCAGAATACTGTATTGGCAAAACTCCCAGAATCTTAAAGAAGATTCCATGATTTAATGCACTTTATTAACTATAAAAGATTGTTTGCTTTGCTTTGTTTTGTTTTCAGCTAAAGGAGTCTTTTAGTTGTCTTGTAAAGCATAACTGTCTCAGTTTGAAAGCACATCACTAGACCAGGTACAAGTAAGTTAGTTGGAAAGTGCAACAAATATTGGTAGAGGAAAGGGAAGTGATACAGGGAAGAAAATAAAGTCAGAGAGTCTGTGGCCAAGCCAGCAAACCTGTGGACAACAGGAGCTAACCACATCCCCCTCAAGTCCACCATGTTGGGAAACTCTGGGAACCTTTGTAGAATACATGTTTCAGAGTTCTCCTACCTAAAAGACGAGAAAGCTGGCGTATATGGAACACAATGCACATCAGTCATTCTTTGAGGGCTGCTGGAGGTGGGTAGGTAGTACTTCTGGCTTACTAATCAGGTAGCAAAGAGGGCCTCAGTGGCCAGAAAAAGTTCTTCTGGATAATAAATTTAGGCACTGGAGTTGGGAAGTCATACTGGTCTTTCCTGAAGTGGTGAGGTGGGTGTGGATATGGGTGTGGCACCTGGAGCACCTCCTGCAAGAGGTTTTTTTGGCCTTGTGCTTGAAGAGTTTTTTCAATGCATGTTGGAACAAACTTAATAGTATGTAGAATAAAATGAGTTTGTTAGTCTGATTAAACAATACAAATTTTAAAAAAAAATTCCTTCTTTCCTAAAAGTACCTACTATTGTGACTAGGACTAACTATATTGTTGCTTTATTTTAGTGGAGGTAAACTGGTTTGAAAATATCTGCAACTCATTTTTCCTCATAAGTTCAACTTGTGTTAAATATTCTTCCAGAGTTTCTACTTTTAGAAAACATCATGGCTATCAGTTTTATGTTCCTCTATTCTTTTGATATATCCTAAGAAAGGAATACTTTTGTCCTCATGGCAGGATGAACTTTGGTTATAAAATGAGTTGGGAAGCGTTCCCTCCTTTTCTACTTTTCGGAAAGTCTGTAAAGATACAGCATTAATTCTTTAGATTTTCCTTTGAAATTCACCATCGAAGCCACCTAGGCCTGGGATTTTCTTTGTGGCTTTTTTATTGATTACTAATTCAGCCTCTCTTCTGTTGTTTAGGTCCATTCAGATTATCTATTTCTTCCTGAGTTAGCTTTAGTAGCTTGTATCTTTATAACAGTTTGTCCACTTCATCTAAAGTTATCTAATTATTTGGCATACAATTATTCACCGTATTTATTTATAATCCTTTTTTGCTTTTTGATAAGGTCAGTAGTAATGTCACCTCTCTTATTTCTGATTCTAGTAATTCGAGTTTGTTCTCCCTCTCCCTCTTCCTTCCTCCCTCCTTCTCCCCCTCCTGCCCTCACGTCCTTTCTCTCTCCCTCCCCCATTCTGTCAATCTAACTAAAAAGTCAACTTTGTTGATCTTTTAAAAAAATCCCGGTTTTGGGCTTCATTGATTTTTTCAAATATTTTCTCTATTTCATTAATTTCCACTTTAGTCTTTATTATGTCTTTCCTTCACTTGCTTTAGATTTAGTGCACTCTTCTTTTTCCCATGTTAGTTTAAGTTATTGATTTAAAATCTTTCTTCTTTCTCAATATAGATATTTACAGCCATAAATTCCCTTTAAGCACTGTTTTAGCTGCATCTCATAATTTTTGGTATGTTTTTATTTTCATTCCTCTCAAAATATTTTCTGGTTCACTTTTTATTTTTTGACTCATTGATTATGTGTGTTGTTCAATTTCTACTTATTTGTTAGTTTTCTAAAATTTTTAATGCTTTTGGTTTTTAATTTCATTCCATCGTGGTCAGAGAATATACTTTGTATTTTTTCTATCTTTTTAAGTTCATTAATGTTTGTTTTATGGTCTAGCATTTCTTAGAGACTGTTTCATGTGCTCTTGAGAAAAATGCATACTCTGTTGTATTGGGTACAGTGTTCTATAGATGTCTGTTTACTTTAGTTGGCTTTCAGTGTTGTTCAAGTCTTCTTTTTCCTTGTTGTTCTTTTGTCTAGCTGTTCTATTTATTATTGAAAGTGAAAATAATCCATTATTGATTTAAATTTTTTTTCTTAAAATATTCCCAGTTCTATTATTTGAGTTGTGATCATAAAATTTGGCTGTAATTTCTCAGGGGATAAAACAATATTAATTAATTCAAAAGTGACTCTTGAACCTTGGTATTCCCATCTTCAAAATGGAATAGTAATCTTTGCACTGCTTATTTTAAATGGATGATATTTGGATTACACCTGAAAGTATATATAAAACCATTTTGTAATTACATAGACTGCCACACCAGTGGTTATCAACTGGAGGCAATTTTGTCTCATAAGTGACATTTGGCAATGTTTGAAGACATTTTTGATCATCACAACTTGGGAGGTGCTACCGGCATCTAGTGGGTGGAGGCCAGGGTTGCTCTTAAATATCTTACAAGGTACAGGACAGCCCTTTTCAACACAGCATTATCTGGTCCAAAATGTCAATAGTGCCACTTGCTAGGAAACCCTGTGCTATACATGGGTGATCCAGGTATTGCAAAATAAAGGCTTAGAAAAGATATAAGTGGTATTTATAAAATCATGGAGAGTATGATAAGGGAATATTTAACTTAGTCTCAAACCATGAATGTCTTAAAGAAGGATATTTCCACTTGACCTCAAAAAAAATGTTGAAAAATATATATACTGAGAAAAAATACATATATTAGGTTTTACATTATACCTGTAATCATAATTAAATGATTTATGTATGCACAATAAAACTTACAGGTCCTCCATTTTCCCAGAATAACTAGTAAAAAAAAACACTGGGGGAAAAAGAAGGCATGGATTTAGATCCCTTATAGTAAAAACATGTATAAAATTATAAGTAAAAATAAAGATTAACAAGTACATTAAAATAAAATATAAGACCTCTTTGTTTGGAGAGATGAAGAATTCTCTGCTCAAATCAGGGGATTCTGTTACAAAGAGGAAAATGGATATATTGGCAACCTGAAGAGTAGAGCTTGACTAGTTCAAAAAGGCATTTGAACAGGCATCTAAAGCAAACACAATGGGGAAGATATTTGAAAAAGATAACGTCTGCCATGCCATTCTACCAATCATACTTCCTAAAAATAACCACGATTAACATTTTGTCTTTCTAGGAAAAAAATGGATCTAGTTTAAAAAACTAGTAAATTCACTGAACTTAAAAATACAATTTATATGGGTTTTGTGAGTTCAGGGGAAGATATTTCCACAGTTTATGAAAGGAAACCTGGGATGTTTTGGATGAGGCTTTTGACTTTTTAATTATGATACATCAAAAAGAAACTCTGATCTACACAATATTTTTATCAGTTACATTCCCAGAAGCAGAATGGAGTTCGAAGCAAGTATATGGCATTTGGATGTCATTATTACTCTGATTATTCTGGTATCTCTGAGTTTATAATGTGTATCCTCAAATATAATTCACTCCTGTACCTATTCTGAGAGGACATAAACACAACCACAGGAAAATGGCAATTTCAATTACTAAACCATATCTCTGGTATATTCATTTCAGTTAAATTTCAAACTTAGCTAAGTCTTTCAGGAGGTTTAATGTTTTCAAAAGCTCCTTAGAAAATCTTTCAGGCAAAGGAGAGAGTCACACATTCCAAAGCTGAGCAGTCAATGAAAATGCAGATAATAAGAATTTAGCAAACCATTTGCATGCAGCTGCTTCATTCCTTAGAGAATAATTTTTTCCTACAAGTGGACCTCTTTCTTTTTGGGCTGCATTTTACTGCAGAACATCTCAGGAACAGGCATCATTGACAAGATTTTCAGTACAATGCACCATCCTTGGAACTTTTCAGATAGCTCACCCTCAGTCTTCATGTGATAAAGATCCATGACTTTCATGGGATTCTTTTTTATGATAGGCCACTAATCACTCTTGATCCTATGATAAATTTAAATACTAACTAATCCACTTTGAATAGGGATTAAGCTTCAGTGTAGGAGGAAAGGGTTCATTAGAATTCATTACATCAATTTGTAATCTGAATGATGCACCTTCTAAATAAGGTACTGCAATTTCTAGTGAGTGTTAACTGGGAGCCTAAACATCCTCATTATTATTTAATGAAAAGAGTGATAAAATCTATAATAATTGAGGGAATGCTTGTGCGCTCCCCTCCTCCCTTAGCTTCTTGAAACATCCAGCAGTTATTATTTTTAAGACAAACAATGTCAAGATAGAATAATCACCATGGTAGAAGGAAAAATATAACAAACTCAAATTTCTTATGTCAAGGATAATTTGATGTGCATGAAAAATGGAATACATACTGCAGACTTCCTTATTTTGATGTATGCTTTATTCTTGGTGAACTCATTGTTATCAAATTATTTTACAAATTTGGGATGGAAATCAGATCAGATAATCATCTATCACTGTCTTATATTTTCCATGTTTGGAATGATAACATCTAACATTACTGAGCTAAAGTTCAATAATAGCTTTCATACCTGAGTAATATTTCATTCCAAATAATTGTCACTATAGTGCAATAATTTAAATTTTGATCTTAGAATATTTAAGCCATGAAATCAAAAGGAATTAGACATTTCTCTTTCTCACTTAAAAAAAGATATTTCTGTAAGTAGTCAGTCATTTGAGAACTGAATAAAAAACATGAAATTTCTGGGGTCTCGGTGCCTATGAAAGTATTTCACTCAACTTGAAAAATTAAATCATGATCTTTAATGCAGTGAATTGTCTTAAATTTTAATTTTATAATACACAGGGTATCATCAAAGTTGATGTTCAGTATTTTTATTCTGCTGAATGTTGTAACTCATTAAAAGTGATTTTTGTTATCAAGATTGATAGTGAAATAATTGGGAATAACTGCACCGTACTTGACGTATGCTAGGCACCATGCTAGTGCTCTATGCAATGAATTCATTTAGTCCTCACAACAGCCTTGTAATGCAGTCATATTAGCAATCTCATTTTATAGGTGAGGAACATGAGACTCAGAGAGTTAAAAAAAACTTGCCCAAGGTCACACAGAGAGTTAATAGTGGTTCTGGGATTCAAACTTAGCTAATGTGGCACTAGAGTTCATGCTTGTAAATATTTACTCCACTACACTGCCTTATTGATGCTCTACATCTCAGTGATTGTGCTCTCCCAAGGATCCATTTCCTATACATATGGGCATGTTTTCTGACTTCCATAATGGGATAATCTAGTTCCTCTTCAGCTCATGATTGAATTCTTTTTAATCATGTGTCTTGAAAGGAGCCCAGTCCATTCTCATAATCCTAAAGCTGGTATCAATGAAAAATGCCATCATTGCAGGTAATTCCCAGAAAATTTCTTTAAATCTTCTATTTATTGTCTTACTCTTCACTTTGCTTTTTTCACCAGTTAGGTCCTGACCTCCTAACACG
Organism: Orcinus orca; assembly: GCF_937001465.1. Lineage (NCBI taxonomy): Eukaryota > Metazoa > Chordata > Mammalia > Artiodactyla > Delphinidae > Orcinus > Orcinus orca. The sequence goes on along the minus strand of NC_064564.1, from coordinate 75,384,704 downwards.
ATGTGAACATGAACATCATTCTCACATCATGAACTTGGTGATAGATTCTGACTTCTCTGATTTTTGTCCCGAGTTCCTCCATAGACCATAGCTTGTATACTCATCTCTTCATTTTCTGCTCCTGGTCCTATACAGTATTTTTTTTTTTTTTTTTTTGAGTCCTTGTGCGATTTTTTTTTTTTATTCAAACAGAAAGTCACAAAAATTATAATCATCCTCATCAGTTCACTCAGTCCCATGTAATTAATTTTCTTTTTCATCTTCTTACTTAAAGGTTTTCAAAATAGAGAGCTAGTGGGAAGCAGCCACGTAGCATGGGGAGATCAGCTCAGTGCTTTCTGACCACCTAGAGGGGTGGGATAGGGAGGGTGGGAGGGAGATGCAAGAGGGAGGGGATATGGGGATATATGTATACGTATAGCTGATTCACTTTGTTATACAACAGAAAGTAACACAACATTGTAAAGCAATTATACTCCAGTAAAGAGTATACAACATATAAGATTTTTAGAAATTTCATGTAACGTCTGAAACATTTATATTAACGTATTTCCATACAAATAAACCAAAGAAAGTTTAGTATTAGTTGTTTTTTTTGTTTCTTTTTTTATACTGCAGGTTCTTATTAGTCATCCATTTTATACACATCAGTGTATACATGTCAATCCCAATCGCCCAATTCAACACACCACCATCCCCACTCCACCGCGGTTTTCCCCCCTTGCGTGTCCATACATTTGCTCTCTACAACTGTGTCTCAACATCTGCCCTGCAAACCGGTTCATCTGTACCATTTTTCTAGGTTCCACATACATGCGTTAATATACGATATTTGTTTTTCTCCTTCTGACTTACTTCACTCTGTCCTATACAGTATTTTTATTCCCCATATCTTCCTTGGTTTATTTTATACATATGTTAATCAAGACTGAAATTTCAGTGCCTTAACAATAAAGGCCCTCCTCCTTCTTTCAGCCTTGCTATCAGGAGCAGGTGGTTTCCAAGGTCTCCATGATAGCGGAAGATAAGGATGATGGAACAAGCTGACTCTTAACTGTCTTAGCCCCAAAGTGGCACATGTTCTGGTCAGAGCTAGTCTATGGTCCCAACTTAATTGCAAGGGAGACTGGGAAACATAGGGGAGCACATGAAATATGTGGTGAGCTTTAATAATCTTTCCTAGAATACATTAAGATCTCAAAAGGCTTTATATATAACTTACAAAATTGTCTTTTGGTTTTATCCTGAGAATGAGTTTATGACCTGCTTAAGAGGACCATATATTATTAAAAGTCCAGAAAACTGTAATATTCTTTAATGGTAATATTATAATGATATTTTGCTATACTAGTAATGTACATTAGAGACTTCAAGTGCCATTTGGTTTTAAGTCCATGAGCAGATGAAGAAAAAAAAACATTAAGAAAAAACAAATCTCTACGGTGTTGCAAATCCTCTCTCAATTTCTCTTGCCTATTGTCCATAAATTTGATAAAGTGGAGTATGTATATCAGTCAAGATAATTCTCGTAAGAGTATTTTACAGATGAAAACAACAAAACTATGTTATTGTCTTGGTGTTGTGGGGGATCTCTTGTTTATAGGATTCTAAGGTGGACAAGCTGTATCGAATTGTCTAAGCTTACATAACTGTTTTCCAAAGAAGAATGAAAGAAACACTTCAGTTTGGAAGCCCTTTGTAAAAAGGTAAACTTATTAATATGCACATACGTTTGCATCATTGTAAGATAATGAGAGTGAACATTTATATAAGGAAAACTGAGGTTACTTCCCTTGAGAGAATAAATAATGTCCTTGTGAAAAACGTTTGACCCTAGAGAGGAACAAAACTAATTTTTTTTTTTTTTTAAATCTTTACTGGAGTATAATTGCTTTACAATGGTCTGTTAGTTTCTGCTTTATAACAAAGTGAATCAGTTATACATATACATATGCTCCCATATTTCTTCCCTCTTGTGTCTCCCTCCCTCCCACCCTCCCTATCCCACCCCTCTAGGTGGTCACAAAGCACCGAGCTGATCTCCCTGTGCTATGCGGCTGCTTCCCACTAGCTATCTATTTTACATTTGGTAGTGTATATATGTCCATGTCACTCTCTCACTTCGTCCCAGCTTACCCTTCCCACTCCCCATATCCTCAAGTCCATTCTCTAAGTCTGCATCTTTATTCCTATCCTGCCCCTAGGTTCTTCTGAACCATTTTTTCTTTTCTTTAGATTTCATATATATGTGCTAGCATATGGTATTTGTTTCTCTCTTTCTGACTTACTTCACTCTGTATGACAGACTCTAGGTCCATCCACCTCACTACAAATAACTCAGTTACGTTTCTTTTTATGGCTGAGTAATATTCCATTGTATATATGTGCCACATCTTCTTTATCCATTCATCTGTCAATGGACACTTAGGTTGCTTCCATGTCCTGGCTATTGTAAATAGTGCTGCAATGAACATTGTGATACATGACTCTTTCTGAATTATTGTTTTCTCAGGGTATATGCCCAGTAGTGGGATTGCTGGGTCATATGGTAGTTCCATTTTTAGCTTTTTAAGGAACCTCCATACTGTTCTCCATAGTGGCTGTATCAATTTACATTCCCACCAACAATGCAAGAGGGTTCCCTTTTCTCCACACCCTCTCCAGCATTTATTGTTTGTAGATTTTTTGATGACTGGTGTGAGGTGGTACCTCATTGTAGTTTTGATTTGCATTTCTCTAATGATCAGTGATGTTGAACATCCTTTCATGTGTTTGTTGGCAATCTGTATATCTTCTTTGGAGAAATGTCTATTTAGGTCTTCTGCACATTTTTGGATTGGGTTGTTTGTTTTTTTGATATTGAGCTACATGAGCTGCTTGTATATTTTGGAGATTAATCCTTTGTCAGTTGCTTCATTTGCAAATATTTTCTCCCATTCTGAGGGTTGTTTTTTCATCTTGTTTATGGTTTCCTTTGCTGTGCAAAAGTTTTTAAGCTTCATTAGGTCCCATTTGTTTACTTTTGTTTTTTGTTTTGTTTTTTTTTTTTTTTGCAGTACGTGGGCCTCTCACTGCTGTGGCCTCTCCTGTTGCGGAGCACAGGCTCTGGACGCGCAGGCCCAGCAGCCACAGCTCACGGGCCCAGCCGCTCCGCGGCATGTGGGATTTTCCCAGACCGGGGCACGAACCCGTGTCCCCTGCATCGGCAGGCGGACTCTCAACCACTGCGCCACCAGGGAAGCCCTACTTTTGTTTTTATTTCCATTTCTCTAGGAGGTGGGTCAAAAAGGATCTTGCTGTGATTTATGTCATAGAGTGCTCTTCCTATGTTTTCCTCTAAGAGTTTTATAGTATCTGGCCTTACATTTAGGTCTTTAATCCATTTTGAGTTTATTTTTGTGTATAGTGTTAGGGAGCTTTCTAATTTCATTCTTTTACATGTAGCTGTCCAGTTTTCCCAGCACCACTTATTGAAGAGGCTGTCTTTTCTCCATTGTATATTCTTGCCTCCTTTATCAAAGATAAGGTGACCATATGTGCATGGGTTTATCTCTGGGCTTTCTATCCTGTTCCATTGATCTATCTTTCTGTTTTTGTGCCAGTACCATATTGTCTTGATTACTGTAGCTTTGTAGTATAGTCTGAAGTCAGGGAGCATGATTCTTCCAGCTCCGTTTTTCTTTCTCAGGATTGCTTTGGCTATTCAGGGTCTTTTGTGTTTCCACACAAATTGTGAATTTTTTTGTTCTATTTCTGTGAAAAATACCATTGGTAGTTTGATAGGGATTGCATTGAATCTGTAGATTGCTTTGGGTAGTACAGTCATTTTCACAGTATTGATTCTTCCAATCCAAGAACATGGTATATCTCTCCATCTGTTTGTACCATCTTTAATTTCTTTCATCAGCATCTTGTAGTTTTCTGCATACAGGTCTTTTGTGTCCTTAGGTAGGTTTATTCCTAGGTATTTTATTCTTTTTGTTGCAATGGTAAATGGGAGTGTTTCCTTAATTTCTCTTTCAGATTTTTCATCATTAATTTATAGGAATGCAAGAGATTTCTGTGCATTAATTTTGTATCCTGCTACTTTACTAAATTCATTGATTAGCTCTAGTAGTTTTCTGGTAGCATCTTTAGGATTCTCTATGTATAGTATCATGTCATCTGCAAACAGTGACAGTTTTACTTCTTTTCTGATTTGGATTCCTTTTATTTCTTTTTCTTCTCTGATTGCTGTGCCTAAAACTTCAACAACTATGTTGAATAATAGTGGTGAGAGTGGGCAACCTTGTCTTATTCCTGATTTTAGAGGAAATGGTTTCAGTTTTTCACCACTGAGCATGATATTGGCCGTGGGTTTGTCATATATGGCCTTTATTATGTTGAGGTAAATTCCCTGTATGCCTACTTTCTGGAGGGTTTTATCATAAATGGGTGTTGAATTTTGTCAAAAGCCTTTTCTGCAACTATTGAGATCATCATATGGTTTTTCTCCTTCAGTTTGTTAATATGGTGTATCACAATGATTGATTTGCGTATATTGAAGAAACCTTGCATTCACGGGATAAACATCACTTGATGTATGATCCTTTCAATGTGCTGTTGAATTACGTTTGCTAGTATTTTGTTGAGGATTTTTGCATCTACGTTCATCAGTGATATTGGCCTGTAGTTTTCTTTTTTTGTGACATCTTTGTCTGGTTTTGGTATCAGCGTGATGGTGGACTTGTAGAATGAGTTTAAAATTTTTTTTAACTTGTTAATAGACACCTGTCTTATAGTTCTCCAGCTTGAAACTTCCTTTATATCATCTCTGAATGTCTAAAACCTTCACATAGTTACTTTGATCTGAAGTTCTCAAATTTATATTGACCTCTACATGAATATTTTAGATTCTCAGATTTAATGATATCACTAGCCAAGAGTATGATTTCTATTCTTGTCACCACATCAAGTGAAACAGTAATAATGGATACTGAATAGGAAAACAAATAATGTAATTATGGATTACTGGCACTTGATATAAGGAAGCAAACTCAAATTGGTCAATTACTTGTCCATATTTCTTCAAATCATATGATCTGCTTGTAGAACAATTTTAATGAATCAATATTTGCAAAACTCCTAGAAGAATGACTACTTTAATATAAGAAAAATATCAACATAATAATAATAAGCTTCCAATTTTTAAAATTTTTCCTTCTTTTTGATTTTCTTCTTTTATATTTAATATTTTTAAGATGAATTTTTGATAGTGACGTTATCCATTGTGGGCTTTAATTTTGGTTTTAGCTACTGTTGATAGAATGTATAACGTGTTTATGGAAAGTAGGTTTTACACATAACCAATCATTATGCTAATTACATATGCTGTTTTATTTTACTGAGAAATTAGGAACAATATAATGTTTGCCACATTTTTTCTATCATTGGTAGACTAAGCTTAAGCTATTAATGCTTTTTAAAAGTCTGCATCAAAATATTATTGTGAAAATTAAAGAGGGTGGCAAGATTACATTTTTGCCACTAATTATGCAAATGAGCTCAGCAGGAGACAGCTTACCCAAAGTCAGGCATTCCATGGATTCACACTGACCTTCCCTCAAGAACTTCAAGGGCTGAATGCAAATACCTTCACTGCCCTGAAATTTGTCTCAGTCAAATCCTCTCTTTCAAACCCTGCACAATAGAAGTCTTGGGTCCCCACCAAGTCCTTGTTTACATACTTAAGCAGATTTTCTTTCCTTTCTTTCCCTTTGGAAAAAAATTGGCCCTGCCTTTTGGCATCTATGTTACCCATCCCTGTGCAGAGGCTGGTGATCTTTCTGGTTGAAAGTTAGTGAGGATACTACTTTGTATAGAAAATGACAGATACAGCACTAAATTATCAGGCATAAAATGGCTATGGATCTTCTCCATTAACTACAATACAGGGGTAATTTTCAAATCACCAGAAAGGAAAATCTTGTTGACTGTGATTTAGCAATTTATGGATACTTATTTAGGTTGATTAATATCGGAAAGACAGACTCTTTAGAACATGACCAGTGTCAAGATCAGAGGTTGCAAACTGATGGCCTGTAGATACGCTTTATTTGGCTAGAAGCTGTGCTTTGACCACATCCACATGTTTGGTTTTGCCTTGTTTTAAAATATTAGTTGCCTACATTAAAAACAAAAAATTTTTTGTTTGCTGCCTGTTCCCAACTCTCAACTGTTTTGTCAGACCTGCTTCTCTCACTGACATGATCAGGCTACCTCTGTAGCACAGAGATTTGTGATCCCATAAAACAAGTTATTCTTATTCTAAGGTAGTCTTATTATACTTACATCAGAGTTACCTGGGGTGCTCACTGAATTTGCACATTTCTGGCCTCAAATTTCTAGGCCTTTATTGAATTTGAATCTTTGTTATCAGAGTGGAAAATCTGCATGTGGACAAGTTCCCCAGAGGCATCCAAGGTATATCAAAATTTGCAAACCACTAATAGAGATCCCTGGGTATTTACTAGAGGTGCATACGTAAATCTCTCAGCGATTGCCTTTACAAACTATACAGCCCAGATTCCTTACCCAATGCTCTTTTTACCCCCATTTTCCTACTGCATTGTTAAATTTTTAAATAGATAAATAAATAAATAAATATATATATCTCATCACTCAGGAAAAGGAATTGTCCCTATAAATATAGGATTTAGACAAAGACAATTTTTAACATGTTTTTCCCCTAAGTGTTCTCTCTTGGTAGAGAAGATACAGCCATTTGCTGCATTCTTGGGCAAACAAGATCTAGAAAGGGTGGAGTTGCTGGGCATTCCCCATGTATTCCTGAACTTTTTTTATCTCCTTCTTTTTTTCCCAGTATTAGCTTTGTATCTTTCCCTGTTGGGAAATTAGTGTGTTTGCTTGTCTTATAATTTAGAGCAGTTCTACATTAGCTTATACTAAATTTCTTACAAGACACAGAAGTCATTTTTATTTGGCCTTTTTGTTCTTTTTCCTTTGTCTAACAAGATTAAATGCTAGAAAAAGCTTTGCTCACCATGTGGAACTGCACTTTTTAAAAGCTAGATATTGAAGGTTATATAATTATTGTGTTTCACTTTTCACTTAGGTGACCAAGAATTTCAAAATCAAATTTATAACTCAAATTTAATAATTGTATAGATCTCTGTAGCTACAGTATCTGCATTTTAGCTTCAATATTTGGAATCATTTATTCTGATCTTTAACGTATTATGTATTTCAAAGGGTCAGTTCAAAAGACTTTGAATGAAATTAGGCGTCCAAATGCAAATAAACTATATTAAGAAGCCTGACTGATTTTCTTCAAGCAAATATAAGGTTTTAAGCTAATGGACATCTTTATAATTCATTTAAACTCATGGTCTTTTTTGAATACCAACCAATCATCATTCTAAGTAAATAAATTTTTAAAATCAAAGTTCAATTACGTATTGTGAAATGCACTGATCTAAAGTGTATATAGTTCCATGTGTGTTGACAAATGCACATATTATATATTTAACTCATAACACTATCAAGAAACAAAATATCAATATTTCCATCATCCCAGAAAGCTCCCTCATTACCCTTCCCAGTTAATCTCCAGCCCCTAGAAATAATTACTTTTAAAATTCTGTTAAAAAATAAAATTCAACTGAGGAAATTTGAAAGATCTTAGTGGCTTTTCAGCAATTCATGAATCAGGCAGCAGCCAATCTAGCAGATAGAAAGGAGCTCTGAGGAGCTGTACAGAATGAAAGACTTTTATAGGGAGAAGGGAGCAGGAACAAGGAAGTTATACTAAACAAAAAAGCAGCTTGGTTATTGCAAGGCCACTTTCCTTTAGGGAATGGCAAGGATCTATCAGGCAGATCACCTCACTAGTGCTGATCAGGTGACTCCTGATTGACTGGTTTAAGATTCCATTTCCAGGAAAGCTGAAACTATAATTAAGTTAGTTCTCAGTTTGGTGATGTGGGGTTTAGGATAAATAACTCCATTTTGGGTCTGTTGTCTTGTTTTTTACAATTCCCCCTTTTGATCAGACTCTCAGTCTGAGAGATGTGATCAAAATTTAATATATTAATGCTATTCCAAGCTTAACTCTCTGGAGTTCTCCCATTTTTTTTTTCTTTTTTCTGAATCTTTTTGTGCTATTTACAGGTCATGATATTGGGTTCACATTCTTTAAGTCAGCCTTTCTTTTTGATCCTTTTCTGACATTCTAGTCTTAGGGAGATCACTTGCTTTGTGGTGGTGGTTGTGAACATGTATTTAAAGGTTTTGAGAGCATATAGCACACCAGGGAGACTACTATGATTATTATAATGAGCATGATAATTCCTAATGTCTGGAGTTCACTTCAGAGCCATGGTCCCTAAGACCCAAACCAATCAGAATCAAATAAGTCAAAGAAAAACCCTATTGAAGGAATCACTTTCTTAAGCCAAACGGCTTGTTCAGTGATCTTATGTAACTGACTTTTAGCTTCCCCAGAAATGTCAATCCAAGTGCAGCAAGCAGTGTTGGCCATAGCACAAACATCTCAATGCTCTGCTAAAACATAATCCTATTATCAAGAACAATTTCAGCCAGAGAGTCTAGGGATTTCTGTTGAGCAGTTATTGCTTTAGTAACAGGTTCTGCAATATCTTCAAGAGTTGAGATATTCCTGATCATAGCCTCATTTGCATTTACTTCCTGCCAGGGGAGTAGGGATCTGCCAGTGGAGGCAAATTTTGAATCATGAATGTCTCCAGATAATTCCAGTTTGAGTCTGTGGCTCAGGACTGGAAAGGTGACAGCCACAGGGGCCAGTAGAACTTAAGGGTCTGTAGACTGCGTACGTAGTTTTTTCTGGTTACTCTTGCCTTGTGTACCTTTCTTTGTACAGAGCCTGGATGCAAGTTTCCCTGAGTTTAGAGCTGTTAATCAGAGGCAGGAAAATGGACCCACAGGGTTAGGGAGCTTCACACAATAAAGGGATGAGTTTGTTCCAGAGAAACTAAGGCATTGTAAATCAGGGATCAGTTTGAGATGGGAAGAACTACAGGATCACCAACATCATGGCAAATCCAACAGTTATTTGGAGGCTGGATATACATGAACAATGGCTTTATCTTTACAGGACTAAACAAGGCAAAAGGTGAATAAAAGAATCAAAAAGAACTTCACAGTATAAGAATTAGGAAAAGGATGGACAGAGAGAAAAGGAGGAATGGAAAGAAATGTTCTTGATCCAACACCTTTGGAGGAAGCAGTCTACCTTAATGTTGGCTACTTTGCTTCCTAGTCAATTTGATTTTGAAGTCCTGAGCTTCTGCCCAGAACCAGATGTCAGGTGGAGCCTTCTTCAGTTGTGAAATATGACACCTTGTAATTTGGCAGCAGTGTCAGTGGTCAAGAGTACTTGGTAGAGTCCTTTCCATGAATCTCACTTTTGCAAAAGCATAAGAATAAAACAACAACTGTATGTAAATGACAAAAGACTTTAAAATGTCCATTGTTAAAGATATGATGAGAGTTCATTATAACGAAATTGACAAGGAAATTCGGTCATTTCTGTGATATACAACACTTTAAGATAATAAATGGAATTATGACTGATAACATTATACCATGGCATATCAGAGTTCTAGGAATTTCATAACACATAGGTTAAACACATGCCTCCATATAAATATAACCTAAGAAGGTTCAGCATCACTTCTTACTGGATATTTTTTCTCATGTAATTTAACATATCAAATAAAGCTAATTAGGTTAACATTTTACCATGTGAGAGACAAAACTTTTGAGGTTTTCCAGGGGCCCTCTGGGAAATCTCAAAGTTATTTATTCTGAGGTCAAAAAGACTCCATTTAGAATTTGATTTAGGGAAGTTGTCAAAACATCTAAGGGTCTGAACATTTGACAAAATCGGATTACAGATCATTATGGAATCATACCTTAACCAAAGTGATAGTAGAAGATATTAAAGGCAAATATAGAAGGTTACATAGTTGTGAGTAAAACTTGGCTCTTTTAATATTGAGAAGACTGGGTTTCCTTAAGTAATTAAAGATGATAAAGACAATGTGAAGTACAGTAAATTATTTTACTAAGTCAACGTGAAGTACAGTAATTTTGCTAAGATGCCAAATCTTTGCCGTCCAGGCAGATTACTTAAAAGGTAAAGATACATTCACAACTGCTTATCAAAAGCAGACCAAAAGTCCAATATAACTTTGTCCTTTTAGCAGACTGAAAACCAAATTCTAATTTTGCACCAGTGTATTTTTGATATCAAAACTCATTAAAAATAAATAAATCCATTCCAATCTTAGCCAGCTTAACCACACATAAAATTTCCTTCCCAAGATTGCTTTTCCACAAGCCTTACACAACTTTTTAATATCTATTCAGATTTTGCCCTATTTTTGCTGTTGTTGTTGTTATTATTGCTGTTACTTTTCATTCTGGAATAACCAGTAATTTTATGTTCTTTGCCTACTTTTCATACACAGATTTTTCTTTTCACCCAGACAAAAACAGAGATTTTAAACTTTTTGTATTAAAAATTTAGCTGTCAGGTCCAGTGATGCAAAACCCACTAGTCTATAAATAATAGTTAAATCCAAATTTTGTTTCTGGCAGTTGAAATAAGTTAAGCTTACCTGTTCAGATGGCTAAAGCTTTCTACTAATATTTAGGGATAAGATACTTAAGATTTTTCATATGCCTAGTTTCCAAATAGACTTTCCTCCTTTTTTTTTCCTTCTGATAAAAATTACTTCCCTGAAGTTTGCATTTCAAAGATATGGTCTAGATAAGAGCTCCTGGAGTAGACCAGGTAGAACATTTACATTTCAAAGGCACAGGAACAGAATGCAAGATCCTCCAAGAAGGACTTTTGTTTCCTAAGGCCAGAATTTTACAATATCTACAAACCTTTTGAGAAAAATAGGGGAGGTTCTGGGATTGGCAAAAAGGATAAGTGGGCTTTGAATTGCTTCTAAAGCTGCATTTCTGTTCTTGCAAAGATTCAATATATAAGACTAGGACAGTGTTTTTAATTCCTCAAAGAATTGGATTGTAACCTAAAAGACATCATGGGCTGACCCACCCACCCAACTGCATTATCTTCAGTTTGCTTCTTTATATCAGGAAGAAGGTCTTCAACTAAGATGGAAATAAAAAGATTCCTATGTTCTAGACTTAGAGCTGTTTGTCTTTGGAATACTTTTCTTTCCCTCTTGGTACACAGTTTTGTTTAGTTTAGGGGAGGAGGGCTTAAAAAAAGTTCTTATTGGGCTCTGAATACCAGCTTCCAATTTGGCCAGCTTCTGGCCATAGAGTTAGTTTAAAAAAAATTCCTTTCACATATCTTGTCAGGTTCATCTGGGACAAACAGTAAATATTCCTGGCAGTACTGAACAACCCCTAGACTCAAGAGGCATCCCCAAAAGACTAAAAAGGATATTACCCTCCCAAGACCCAGGGACACTTCTAAGGATAGCCCAAAGAAAGAAAAACTTAAGACAATTCCCCTCAAAACTGGCAATAGTTGGTAGGGCCCTAGTAAGAAATGGAGTGCAGTCTACATTTTTGTCCAGCTATATCTAGCCACAAGCAGGGTGCAACCCACATTTCTGTCCAGCCATAGTTTTGGTGCCCCTGACCTTACGGTTGCCAAGCCAAGTGCTCAGGGTACAAAACAAGACAAACAAGAAGGCCAAGGCTGCCCCTGGGAGAGAAAGGATAAGTAACAGATGGGTCTGGATTTGGAAAGAAAAGGACAACGTGAAATTTTACCTTCCTCTCTCAAGTGGGTGCTACACACAGAGATCTGGGAGAGCTGACTCTGATAAGAATTCCCAGGGTCTTATCTGCAAACTTCGGAGTGAATGCAGTTTAAAGTAGAGAGTGTAGCTTTGTATCTACTAGAATTTGGCAAGATTTTCTGTTAATTTTAATTTTAGTTTCCCTTTGGCTGAGAATAATTGGTAGTGGTTTATTGGAGAATGCCCTGAAAGGGATCCTCCTTCAAGGATAAATATGGAGGTGTCTGTAAGGTTACTAACTCGGCAAAATTTTGTTTCTGGCTTTGTAGTTGCTTCAGAGTGGAAAGGATTAGTGGACTCTGAATACTCAGGTAAAGGAGGACAGAGGGGAGTAGTATGAATCATGTCAGTCTTAGTCTTTTGTTTTAAGTACCTGTTGTGTCTTTAATTTTCATTAGCCTTTTAAAATAAATCTTTCAATGAAGGTATTTTGGAATCTTGAAGGCTTTTGGAGGCTTCTGCATGCCAATTAAAATAGGTATCCCATTCTACTTATTTTCATTTCTGAGCCCTTGGATACAAGTGCACTTCTTAAATGAATAATCTTTTCTAATTGGAATGTTCCCCATAATGGCGATTGTAATTCGAGGTTGTCTTAGTGAGATTTTTCCCTTATTGTGGATATCTACAGCTTCTGGGACCATAGTTCCTAGATATAAAATAAGCTGTTGTGCTGGAAGGTGGTGTGCTCAGTTCTTTGAAACTTGAGGATCCCATTTCTTTGGCTAAGCCTTAGGTCTCTGGGAACCAAATTAATACCTAAGAAGGATGTGCTACTAGATTGAGGATTTTGTGGCTTTTTAATAGTGTACTACGTTGCACAGAAATTTTCTTGAGCTGGGTGGATGACCTAGCAGCAATCTAACCCATTCCATGACCAACTTATCCTAGTTCATTAGTCTTAAGAGTTAGATGGTGAGAACTCCAACAGCTTTTAGGTTCTTGACCCCTGCCCAGCAACTTTGTGGCTTTGGCTTCCAAGGTTCTCATTAACAATGAGTCTATTATTCCTTTACCTTATGTGCATAATAACAGAAACCAACAATAACCAAGGAAACAAAATGAGCAATAACTAAAGAGATAGAACTGTGGACTGACCAAGAGAAAGTCTTAGGTGCACACTACCAGCAGTTCCCAAAATGAACAGACTGAATCAGCAGACCCCAATAAATGGAGACTGTAGGCTGAACCAAGGGCTATGGATTCAGGTTCCAGGTGGAACTGTCTTCCAGTTCAAGCTGACCTGCTAAGTCTGGACTGGGACCGTGGACTAACAGAGGGCCAAGGACTGATGCTCTGTTATAGCCTCCAGTCAGTCTAGACTGACCCAACAACCCTAGACTGGAAAGCCAATTATATTGCAAGATCAACACAAAGAGAGTGGAGCTCAGATCTGACAGCAACTTACCCATGGCCCTTGGAAATGATGAGAAAGAGACCTCAAAGGGTTTGCATGTACCAATACCTATGTTTGTCATTGTCATCTGAAGCCATCAGATGTCTCCTTTGGGTCCCATTACTGCCACCAAATTGTTAAAAAACAAAATTCAACTGAGTAAACTTTAAAGATATTATTCGCTTTATTCAATGACTCATGAATTGCAGCATTCACTCTAATAGATAGAAAGGAGCTGAGGGGAGCTATACAAAATAAAAGACTGTTATAGGCAAAAGGGAGCAGAACAAGGAAGTTTCACTAGACAAAAACTGGTTACTGCAAGGTCACTTTTTAGGGGATTGCACAGGTCTCTCTGACAGATAACCTAACTAGTGTTGATCAGGCAATTCCTGATTAACTGGTTTAAGATTCTATTTCTTGGAGGGCCAAAAATCTTAGTAGGTTAGGTCTTGATTTGGTGCTGTGGGGCTTAGCATAAGCAACTCCATTTTGGGCCTGTTGTCTTGTTTTTAACAATACTTATTATCATAGTTTAGTTTTGTCTGTTCTAGCTCTTCCTATAGATGGAACTATAAAGTATGTACTGTTTTATATGAAGCTTTTTTCACTCAGCAAAATGTTTTGTGTGACTTATCCATGTAATTGCATATATCAGTAGAGTGTTTGTTTTCATTGCTTAGTAGTTTGTGCACTAATTGTTACACTAATTGTCAGTTCTCCTATTGATGGAAACCAGGCTGGTTCCAGTTTTTGGTTACTAAACAAAAACAGAAGTTTCTGTGAACATTCTTATACAAGGATTTTGTGAATATCTGTTTTCATTTGTCTAGATCAGGGGTCCCTAACCCCTGGGCCAAGGACCAGTACCCGTCCGCGGCCTGTTAGGAAGTGGGCTGCACAGCAGGAGGTGAGCAGTGGGAGAGTGAGCGAAGCTTCATCTGCCGCTCCCCATCGCTCACATTACCGCCTGAACCATCCCCCCACCCCCTCCCCGGTCTGTGGAAAACTGTCTTCCACAAAACTGGTCCCTGGTTCCAAAAAGGTTGGGGACTGCTGGTCTAGATAAATATCTAGGAGTAAAATTACCAGCTCACAAGGTAGACGTTGAACTTTCTAAGAAAGTGCTGGATTCCAAAGCAAGTTTACTGTTTTACCCACTCATCAAAAATATGTGAGTTTGTATTTTTTTTTTTGTTTTTTTTGTGGGTTTTTTTTTGCGGTAGGCGGGCCTCTCCCGTTCCGGAGCGCAGGCTCCGGACGCGCAGGCCCAGCGGCCATGGCTCACGGGCCTAGCTGCTCCGCGGCATGGGGGATCTTCCCAGACCGGGGCACGAACCCGTGTCCCCTGCATTGGCAGATGGACTCTCAACCACTGTGCCACCAGGGAAGCCCTGGTTGCTCCACATCTTTACCAACATTTAGTGTTGCCTTTTTCTTTTTAGCTAGTGGTACTAGAGTAGCATCTCATTAATTTGAATTTCCATGGTGACAAATGATGTTGACCACTTTTTCATGTGTATTGTCCATTCACATACCTTACTTTGTAGAGTGTCTATTCAAACCATTTTCCCATTTTGTATGTGTGTGTTGGGTGGAAGGGTTATTCTTTGCATGTTCTAGAGTCAAGTCAGATATATGGAATATGAATATTTTCTCCCATTGTACAGTTCGTATATTTTCTCAGTATTTTATGTCTTTTGATGAACAGCAGTTTTTAATTTTGAAGAATTCAAATTTATCATTTCTTTTCTTTATGATTAGCATTTTCTGTTTCTTCTTTAAGAAATCTTTGCCAAGAAGTCATTGGAGGCATGTTTTTAAAAAAGACAGTTAATTTAGGAAAAAAATGGGCAAAAGATTTGAGGAAGAATTCACAGAGGAGGAAATACTAATAGCTAATAAATATAAGAAAAGAGGCTCACATACAAAAGACAGAAGGACAATGCATATTTAAGTGGTATATCATTTCACACCCATCAGATTTGCAAAAAGTAAAATACCCAGAAGTAAAAGCATTGATGAGGATGCAGAATCTCATATACTACTGGTGGGAATATAAAATAATACGGTTACTTTGTAAAGCAATTTTGCTGGACTTATTATGGTGAATACTTTCTTATTATCCCTCCAGCTCCACTTTCTATCTTTCTTTGCTCAGCTTTTTGCCCTACGAGGCTGATCTTATATCGATTGAAAGGCTCCCTGGTTCTTTGGCTTCTAGTTCGGTTCAATTGGAGAATGGAGGATGAGAGGGAAGTGAGTTCATGGTATTTATTTTTTCGCCCCTTTTACTTGTATTTATCATACCCTATCCCTTAAACCACAGATCCTGTCAGAGAGCTCTCTCCATGGAGTAACATTTCCCAGATCGTTGTAACTGCTTCCTCCCCTCACTATTTGAGGCTTAAGAGTGGTGATATCTTTCTGCTGTAGCTAATCCCAGAGTACTGCACTATTTCTTACATTCCTAAGCCTTGACAATGCATATTAAATATGTTTTAAATTCAATTCTCCTTAAATTTACCAGTCTGAATGTGCTATCTAATTCTTGCTAGGATCCCAAGGGATATCCCTGGTAAAGTTGAATAGGTATATACCTGTGATTCAGCAGTAACAATTATTAGGTGTACAACTTTGAGCTACTCTTGAATATTTGCTCAATCAGTTATACATGAATGTTTATTGAAACATTATTGTAAAAGCAAAAATAAAAAGTTAAATTATCTAAGTGTCCAATAAACAGGATAATGGATCAATATGCTGAAGTATAATAATACAGTGTAACATTATACAGCAGTGAAAATGAAAAAAGGTAGAGCCATTGTACCAACATGGATAAAACTCAAAAAACACTTTTTTAATTTAAGGTTACATACATATATATAATAAGAATAAAAATATACACGAGAATAATAAACCCAAAATTCAGGAAAGTAGTCATCTCTAGGAAAGAAGAGTGGGATTGTTTAGGGATCCATAAAGGTCTTCACTTCAGGTGAAATGATGTTTTATTTTTTTGTGGCGGTAGAGAATGCGTAAGTTTTCATTATATTATTACCTTAAAAAATTTTAATACCAGAAAAAGTTGATAATTTAAAAGCCTTTTTAAAGAGGAGAGGTATAACCAATCTACAAAAAAAGGAGCATGACCTCTGTTCATGATATTTCAAATTTGCCTTGAGTTGTTCTGTCCTTACCTTTGTCCCCACAGAAAATGTTACTACAGCCCTGTAAAATCCTGCTTAATTATCTAAGGATAAGGCCATCTGGTGATAACCTATATACCCTTTTGCAACATTTGTGCAGTTTTGGTTAGAGTGGAAATCCGTCGTCTTTCAGCTATTTGTTCTGGACACTGGAACAAGTATGGATTTAAAGGAGAGCCTGCTGCCAACTTCTTGCTAGAATCCAGCTGGGGACATTTTTAGTGTTGCATTAAGACAAGATACCAAGAGACCCTGATAAGGGCACTCCATGGGGACAAACATCTCCACTCCCCGAATTCTTCAAGATAATGCCCTTGCATTCATTTTAGGATTATTATGGAGATGGCAGGGCAATATGAAAAAATTTGCAATATGGAGAAGGAGTGTAACACCTACTTAAGCTTTGTCCAGATTTATTCTTTAAGCTGTCATGTTGTACTCCTAAGACACAAATAGGCTACATCAGATCCTTAAGTTTTCCTAAGAAATGTCAGGTTTTTTTTTTTAAACCACGTTAACTAAGAGATGCTGGAAGGGATATAGTATCCTCATGGTGGTAACAATTAGAATATTATATCACAAAATAAAATGTTTATTCTTATTGGTAGCATTGGAATGCATACATACCTTGCCTGAGTTTGAGCCCTTATTCTGCTAATTACTAGCTGGAAGATCTTAAGGAAGTTACTGAACTTCTCTGTGCCTCAATTCCATCATTTGTCAGATGGGAAAAATAATGGTACCGACATCACAGAGTTGCTGTGAGGGTTATGCAATCACTTAAAACAGAGTCAAGACATGCTACTACCATGCAACCCAGAAATTGCACTCCTAGGCATTTATCCCAGAGAAATGGAAACTTAAGTTCATACTAAAACCTATACACAGATGTTCATAGAAATTTTACCGATAGTGGCCCCAAATGAAAACAACTTTGTTTTAAAATGTAGATTTTGTTATTATTCAGGTACGGTGAGGCCAACAGATTAGGAGATAAATGCCAATGAAAAGATGGTTTGTTACTCACACTTCCCAAGACGTGGCACACTGTGCCGCGCAAGTATGCCTTTGCTGCCAGCAGTATCAGATCGTATCGCACGTGGTCTCCTCCACCCAGGAGCATAACCAGGTGGTTAGGTCAGTCCATGCACCCCCAGGCATGGGGGGGTCCCCGATGCCCAAAGCCTGCTGACCCCGTGCCTAAGGGTACTGAGCATGCCACGTGCCACGCAGTTCAGGGCAGCCAGGGATTTGGACAGAGTTCGAAAGTCCTGAGGGGCTGGACCACTGGCGCAGGCTTCTGGGGATCCAAGGTCTCTAATTCCAAGCCCGAAAATAACCAATGAAGCCTATTCTGCCTGAGGGCAGATTTGGAGGGAACTTGAAAATCTTGCTCCTGCCGCATAGGGCAGGGCGGCCGGGGTATCTGTCAAGAAGAGGTACCTGGGAGGCCTGCTGGCGGGAATGGCGGCCGTGAGCCTGGCGCAGAAGAGTGAACTGCGCATGCGGATCCCGCGCAGCTCTCCGAAAGAGGGAAATGTGGGCCAACCGGGAACCCGTACCCATCCAGGACCCGGCTGTGAAGACGCCAGGTCACTCTTGCGGGCGCTTGGGAGAAGCTAGGCAGTGTCGCAGACCGCACTTGCATCACAGCTCCTGTTCACCCTGACTCCTGCTCTCACGGGAGCTTTTTTTTTTTTTTTTTTTTCTTTAGCGGTAGGCAGGCTCTCACTGTTGTGGCCTCTCCCGTTGCGGAGCGCAGGCTCCGGACGCGCAGGCTCAGCGGCTATGGCTCACGGGCCCAGCCGCTCCGCGGCATGTGGGATCTTCCCGGACCGGGGCACGAACCCGTGTCCCCAGCATCGGCAGATGGACTCTCAACCACTGCACCACCAGGGAAGCCCCTCACGGGAACTTTTGCAGCCTTGCTTGGTAGGACGGGGTGTCCTGGAATGAGAGACTCCTGGGACCCCTGGTTCCTGTAGAGGCCCAGGTTCCCATAAACAGCGCGGACGAATAATGACTGACTGTTGCCACCTTTGCAGTAGCAGTATCTGATTTTATTCAGCGGGTGCCCCACCCCACCCCACCCCCGCCCCACGAAGATATCCGGGTGGTCTGGCCGGGCCATGAACCCACAGGCCTGCAGGGCCAGTGCTGACCAAGGCCTGCTGAATGGGTGCGTATTTCGCATGTGTGCCTTGGGGTTCCGGGTAGCCAGGGGGTCATTGAGAGGCAGGATCACTGGCTCACAGGTGGTGAGAGGCAGCTTCGTTGGTTCAGGCTCCTGGGGTTTGTCAGGGGGCAGAAAGCGTGGGAAGAAGATAAGAGCAAGAGTCTTTATTGTGGTTTCTGCAGAAGGAACTGGAGAGACAGGGCAGACAGGTTTAGGATTGGCTAATTTGAATAATTTCATTGGGCTTTGGGATGTTGGGACTGCCCTGAATCGTTTGGGACCTGGCCTTGGGGTATTAACGACAGCGGAATATTGGCTTTTGCCTAATAGAGGAATTATGCATGTGGGGGTAAGGACAGGTGCATGTTTACTATCTCTAGGAATTGGCTAACCCTGCGGATTGGGGAGCAGTTTCCCCAGGGTCACTAAGGCCGCAGATGCCAAAGCAGTATAATAGAAGACATGCTTAAACAAACTCAGGTGATTAAACAGACTGTGATAAACCATGGAATACTTCTAGCAATATAAAAGAATGAACTATTTGATGCATGAGCAACTTGGATGAATCTCACAGGACACATGGGATAGGGTGGTGGTGATGGTGTGTGTGTCTGTTAAAGGGCAACACCAGGGACCCTTGTGATGATGGAAAAGTACTGTACCTTGACTAGATCGAAGTTAATATCCTAGTTGTGACATTGTACTGTAGTTTTGCAAGGTGTTAACATTGTGCACGATTCGTCGGGTAATAGGATCATTAAAAACAAAAAGCCTGGCACATAGTTAGAGCTCTTCAAATATTAGTTATTTTTAATATTATTTGCTCTATGATACTAGTAAATCTGTTACAGAATGCATTAGAGTTGATTGATTCAGTAATTCAAACATTAGTTTAGCAATATTTATTGATTCTTACACAGGTAAGGTCCCATAGAATAGGGTTATAAAGACATGACTCCTGTTCTCATGTAACTCTAATACAACAAAGAAAAGAAGTGCTAATTATTATAATAGGAATCATAGTGGAGTACTTTAAAGCAAGATTTAGAGCCAGGAAGACTTGTGTTGAATTTCCTCAACTATCTGCATTTTCTCAAACAAGTTATTTCTTTCTGTTGCTTCGTCTATTAAATAAATGATGAAAATAATTTCTCTTCTTAGTATTGTTATGAAGTTTAAATGAGGTACTACTTTCATATTGTAATAGATGTCAATTTTGCACCTATAACTGGGCTCTGTACAAAATACTGGGCATCCAACAGTGCTTAAGAAAATTATGTCATTCATGAAGTTTATTGTCTTGTGGAGTCTTTGAACTCTCAGAGGGAATTGCTAAGGAATTGAATGCTTTCACTGCAAGGTTGTGGGCTTTTAGAAAACAGTGATACATCTCTGTTTTGAGATAAATGCAAGCACCTAATGTGCTTTTGCTGCTGTCTGTGCTTTATAATGTTTTCTTTATTACTAAAAATGTGTATGTAAACTGAACTGTGTACTTTCATTATAATTTCATTAATGCTTTATCTTTATGTACATTTAATCTTTGATGGGCAGCAGGGCTTATGTAATCACTTACTTAGCAAGTGATCAATAAATAATAGCATGCAAAAGAGAGAAAGAGAAAGAGATAGATAGAATATTGGGAATAGAAATGATTTCGTTTAGAAAAAACTTTTTGAAGAAAGTGGCATTTGAGCTGGACCTTAAAATAATAGGTAATATTCTAAGCACAACTCAGATCACATGTAACTGAAGAAATTTAGCACACATAATGTCCTCAAAAAGGGATTTATGCATTAAAAAAGAAAAGAGTTTTGCTTTTCTTAAAGATAAAAGAATTTGAAATGAATGGGGAAAATTGAGTAGCATTCTTCATACTTCTTCACTCGTTTTACCTATAAATGGTACCCTAAAAATCTGCATGCAATGTTGGCTTCTGAGGCTAGGAGATAATTCAGCTGTGCTGAGTTCTCTAAGTCTTTGATATGAATATACTGAAGGAATACAATAATTTTCTATAAACACATTGTATGAAGTATCTTGCTGCTCAGTGATAATGAGATGGGCTTTAAGGTTGAGACCACAATAACTCATGCCAGCCACTCTATTTTATTTAGTAGTATTTCCCAGAAAACAGCAGTTCAAACAATCAGTGTTTAGCTTTATCCTTTAGAAGATTTGAGGCTGATTGTTATCTTTATCCTGAAGAAATCCTTATAACTGTTAATTTGTGTGAAGAATTATGCAAAGTAATTGAAAGGAATTGTAATTGTTAGACCTGGAAGGTAGCTATAAATTTCTTCTGGAGGATTAATGCTCTTCTCATTAGCTTTATATTTAACATTACCTGATGTCTGAGTTCTTCCTTTTTCAATACACAAGAATGCTTTGAGAGTATGTTTAAAAGTTCTATTTCTCCAAACATTTGTGTTTTCTTTTACATATCATTTTATTTATAGAATATTTATTGAATGTCCATTTGTGTCTACCCAGGAGTATAATGCAGTTTATGGCAAGTTGAAAACCAAGGCTGCTCTTAAGGTTCTCAACACACCAGATACGAAAAGGAATGTTGTCACAGAGGGAATTTAGGAACCTAGAGAGGAGGGGAGGATTTGAGGCTTTGACAATAGATGAGTTCCCCTGAAGGGATGACCACCACCCATTTAACAGCTCAATTACCTGTTCTGCATGTGGCTGGGCCTTCTGGAGTTTCTGATAAAGATGATGAGAAATGATTATCTTCAGCTTAGCTGTAATACAAAAGTCTATTAAGTATCAGATGCAAAACACAAAAGTCCTTTGAATCGACCATTTTTTTTCTCACTTGGCATATGATTTGCTTGAGTCTTTTTTAAATTAAACTTCTACTCCAAAAAAAAAACCAAAAAAAGACATTTTTTCTTGGAAAATATTTTTGGAAACAGTTTTTATCTCAGGGAGAAAGGTATGGGATAAGTTTTTGTATTCAGTCAGCTACTTAAAAATAGAAGGTGAATATCTTTTTTTTTTTAAGCAGATACCTATTTAAAGCTACTTCGTTATAAAAAATATCAAGATTGTGTATATAATTATGATAATGTACTTATTATATATTGTTACAATGATTTGTTTCTATTTTTTAATTTCATTGACACTTATTTAGAGGCATTTTAAAAACAGACACATGGTTTAGAAAATCTTGTAGTAGGAAATGTGTTATTTACAATACATAAAATATATATTAAGTACCTTGAAATATGCTGAAATATTTTTTAGAGATTGTTTTATTAGACCTTTATTTGTTTAAATATCTTTAGTCCAAAGAAAGAACTAGAAAACTAATCCCTCTGAGATTAAATTGAACATCTGGGGCTTGTGGAATGCTGAGAACAGAGTTAAGTTTCAGAACATAAAATTTATTTGTCTCTCTTCCATGTTTGTTGCTGTTCTGTTATTTAAAATGTTTCTGTAACTACTACATTCTGCTTACCTGGCACTGGCAGAAACGGTGCTGCACTCATGTGTAAGTGAACCCCTATGTGTAACAAAGTATGAAAAGAGAATGAACAAACCCTTCTTCACGTTACACAGAATCTTGCCTTGTTTGAAAGAAGAGGAACTTCTCCATATTATGTCTGAAATATCACAAGGTTCTGTCTCACCCGTAAATTATAGAGTTTTAAAACATAATAATAATATGTTCCCTCTCTTTCTCTCTCCCTCTCTCCCCTCTCTCTCTCTCTCTCTCTCTCTCTCTCCTCTCTCTCTCTCTCTCTCTCTCTCTCTCTCTCTCTCTCTATATATATATATATATATATATAGCAAGCCCTCACTCTGAGGCAGACATTTTAATGCATATTTTAGAAATGAGGAAACTGAGACTAAGAGAATTTAAGTAATTTGCACAAAATCGTAACATGCTGAGTAGTAATAAAGACTTGAACCCAAACCAAAGCTGATGCCCTGCCCACCAATTCTGTTACTGTTGCCTCTCTTGTTGGAGTCTTTGGAAAAATTGTAGAACCGTTTCCATTTTTCAAACTAGAACCTATATACATCTTGCAGCTTCATTGTCATGCTACTGATGAAATGGCTCTCACACACACAGAAGGATGGCAGAGCGGCTACCCAGCCAAGTTGGGCGTGATTGCCACCTGTTCATTTCAGGCAATGGTTGGAAAGGTTGGAATGGTTAGACTCATAGAAACCTGGGCCCCCTTCTTAAACGCAGTCCTGTTGTTTCAGGTCATTTACATTCATGCAGCACTTCAGGACTCTTCTCAGCAAACTGCCAGGGCTCTGCTGTGGGAATCTCCTTGGTATGCAGGCACAGACGAAGCCCCTTGAAGATGGCTGGTGCCCCAGGTAGGAAGATGACCCAAGTGAGTTCCTTGACTCTTGAGAGATGAGCTCAGTTATAAGAAGAAAGTGTGTTCTGAGACTTGAAACAGAGGAAGGAGAAAGTGAGTAAAATTGGATTTAAATGGAAATCTGATGTTCATTTGAATTTGTTCCAGTTATGCTTGGAATGCCTGATGCATTTGAATTTTCAAGTTTAGAACAGTATTATGTGAAAATGCCTCGATAATTCCAGAAAAGAATATGTCTAAGGAGAACGAGGAAGTAAAGGTGTCTTTTATTACTTTCAGCTTTTCCTTAAATCCATTTAATTATAACAGTAGCTTACATCTTTAATAGCTTTCAGGGCACTTTGTGATATGTAACTTTATTTTATATTCTCACAATAGATCTTTATTGTAGGCCACACAATTAGTATCTTCTCCATTTTGCTGATAAAAAAACTGAGAGACAGAAAGATTATATATGTATATTATTACCATTATTACTGGTGGTGAGTCAGTTAAACAATAAAGTTGATTATTTTTAAAAAGTATATCTATATCTGTCTATAATTATACCTTAACATTTTATTTCAACTTTAAATATATGAGTGTACAACTTGACATGGGCTAAGGCCTTTTATTTGCATATCTTTTTGATGAATTGAAGTTCTCTAAGATTTCTTTTTCTTACATAAATCACACCCATATTGAATCATATATAATTTCTAGGGCTTTTTTTGGGGGGGGGGTGTTAACTACTTAAAAACATTTTTTAAAACAATGAGTGCAGCTTCCTTTTATATTTTTATAGCTGTTTTACAAATATTTTATTGTCATCAAATCTGGCATTTTTTGTTGTAACTTGCCTTTACTGAATCTTACTAAAACCTTCAATAGCATTTTCATAGTGATATATCTATTTTCAGATCCATTGTCTATTGGTGTATAAATACTTACTGAAGTTGTGTAATTAAAACAAGTGCAACAGACATACACAGGTTTGGGAACAAGCACAACTGATTCTTATTAAATATACAACACAAGTGTGGGCAAAAGTATGTAGTTGCACTTGTGAATAGTCTGCTAGCTGTGAGCCATTCATTGTACCAAAGAATACGGATTTTTTGGAGATGGAAAGATGAATCTCAATTTATTTTGATTATAAAGAGCAATTGAGAAGGAATAATCTTGAATGTAGGCAACGATTTAGTGAGGGTCTATTCACCATAATGTCTACTTATTAAACCAGTATTTTTTTAAAGTACCAATTATGTATCAGATATACAATTCTAAGAGCTGAGAACATGCTTATGAAATAGAGTCCATAGTTCTGGGAGAAGGACATTAAACAAATTAAATGTGTGAGGTGGTGATAAGTCTATGGAAAAGATACTTTGGGGTTTGAGACAGAGACTGTGATTTCAAGGCCTCACTGAGAAGTCGTTACTTCAGTAAAGATGTGAAAGAGGGGAGAGAGTGAATATACTTTAACGCTGCTAACACAAACGAAATGTGGTGGAGTTCAAAGGAGACAGTTTTTATTTAGCTAAGTTTGTGAATGGGGGGACCAGCTGAGGAACAGCAAGTATAGAGCTCCTGAAGTGGCAGAGCAGGTGTATTTGAGGGATAGCAAGGAGGCCAGTGTGTCTGAAGCAGGGTGTGGGGTGGGAAATAATAAATTGGACCAGAAAAAAATGAGGGGTATGGGGAGGAGTGCTGTTGGAAACAGAGTCACCTAGTCTTGTATTAGGACTTTGGTTTTTGCTCTGAGTAAAACAGAAAGACGTCGGATGATTTGAGTGGATGGGGGACATGATCTGACAGGTGACAGGATCCTGTGTGCTCAGTTGAGAACATCCTAAAGACCAAGAGTGAAAACTCAGACCAGTTGGTAGACTACTGCAGAAGTCCATGTGAGAGACCATGATGACGTCCACAATTTTAAGCAATGGAATTAGCAGTGAAGGTGGAGAATTATTTATATTATTGTTAAAAATAAGACAGTAGGCCCAAAGTGGAGTGCTTAGGCTAAATCGCATGTCACTAAACTGAGACAACTTAATTTAATTACAGTTTCTGCTCTTCCAGAAATGGAATCTTAAACCAGTCAATCAGCAATCAGCTGATTACTAGTTAGGCAGTCCACCTGATAGACCCCTGCCATCCTCTAAAGGAAAGTGACCTTGCAGTAACCAACTGTCTTTTTTCTTTTTAGTATAACTTCCTTGTTCCTGCTCCCTTCTGCCTAAAAAAGTCTTTCATTTTGTACAGCTACTTAGAGCTCCTTTCTTTCTGCTAGATTGGATGTTGCCTGCTTCATGAGTTTTTAAATTAAAGCCAAGAAGATCTTGAGAATTTACTCAGTTGAATTTTGTTTTTCAACATTATTAAAAAACGTTTGAAGGTAGCAGGAAAGATGAAGACAGAAAAATTAAAACAATCAAAATATTTAAGAGTAGAAGATTGTCTAAATTATGTTGTAGCCATATAATGAATATTATATAAAATGTATGTTATATACAGAAAAAAGATCATAGTGACACATTCAGTCATGATACATGGTAGTATTAGGTAAATGCTGTAGGTTGTAGGATAGACAAATTATGTTTTCACACGTATACAATGTGAATCTATGTTATACATACGAGGCAAAAAAGACAGGAAGAATATATAATATATACATGGATTATGGATGTTTTGAAATGTTCTTATTTTTGCTTCCCTGCATTAAAATTTTTTTAATGAAAACATGCTAGATATATTAGTTCATTAATTTCTTTATTCAATCTTTTTTTTGAGAAGGGATTATCTTTAATATTCTGCTGTTGGCTTTGAAAAGCATTCAAAAATGAGTGAGACGTAATTCTTGTCATCAGTCTTCAGAATTTTGTAGGTGAAGAGAAAAAATAAAGGTGCACATACCAGTATATCAAGAAACTATACCAATGCAACTAGAGAAGCACAAACAAAATACTATGAACATTTATGAGGTGACAAATATTTAGCTGTCAGCATTTGAGTTGGGCTGTGAAATATCAGGGAGGTGTTTTGACAATTTGTGGAATGGCATTCTCAGCTGAGGGAACAGAATTAGCAGAATTATAGAGGCAGGGATGTATGTACCATGTTAGAGAAATTGAGTATGTAGTATGGCTAGAGTGTAAAGGAAGCACATATGGAAAAGTATATAAGTATAGTATAAGGAAGTATGTAAGTATAGTAGAATAGAATCAGACATGAAAAATGGCAGACTGAATGTGATAGAAAATTGTTGGTCATTGAAGAGCTGTATATATATGCTGTGTTTATAGATGAAACACATTTGCATAAATTTATATTCATATATTAGCCAATATCTATATTCAGGTTGCTTGGATTATTAATATTAGACTTGTGCCACAAAATTGAAATGTAATGAAAAGAAAAAGGTACCCTTACAACTTCCCTCCCTTCCAGAAATATTTACTGATTTATTTTGGGCTCTAATAATACAAATATGCTATAAATATTTATTTGTGGATTGAAAATTTTACTCTAGACCTTCACGTACTAAATTTCTTGTAAGTTGAAGCAAGAAGAATCTAGTTCATTTTATGTGAAGTTTATTTGGAAGAATGAAAAGAATTTTTGCCTTCCAGAAGAACTCAGTAGTGACGTCTATGGAGAGATACTGGGCATCTCCTTCAAATTTTTCGTGACTTAAGGCTATGGAATGGAGCCAAAGCCAGCATTATGGCTGCCCTTTGTCACATTGCTGCAGTTTGTAAGTTTTCATTAGTCAACAGCACTTTGGAGGGTCTGATTACTTACTTGTGAACATTTGCTCTTGGCTGTAAACTGGTAAATAAACAAAGGCTTTGTATGAGAGAGCAGTGACATTTGGGTAATTCTAGGGGAAAAAAAGTCAATTTGAGCACTTGGTTATAAAGAGAGGAAACCAAGATGTTACATTTTGCAGTCATTTGTCCCTCCCATTTGTAACTGACAGATTGGATTTAACACATGGAAACTGGAAGACTACTTGTCTTTAAAAATGGTCTAATTACATTTGGAACTTAAGGGGAAATAGAAGATTCCAGGATATTTTTGTTTTGAATTTGAAATTGGGGACAGTGCATGCACAGTTGTTTGTTTTCACACTTTATAGGAGTGAATCACACCATGTCGACCGTGAGATTTAATTATGTATTTAGCAGAGAAGCTGGAGATGTGCCAGTGCAATAGCTAGCTGCTGGAATAGCCTGTGCACAGCCCCTTCCAGTTTCCAGACACTCCAAACCTTTCCTAATAGCACATTTAACATAGGAGATGGAATGGTGTTGATGAGATGCATCAAATCTCAGTGGAATTGTGTCTGCTTGGAAACAAAATGCTGATGTCAAAGAAGGACATTTTTATAACGGGGAGCAAAGCTGCTGAATCTCTGGGCATTGGGTCTAACTTCAATTGAGGCAATCCGAGCAAAACATGTCATCTCTGCCTGTTCCCATTGTTCTTTTCATCTATAGGTCAGTACATGAACTCTCTTCTATCCTAAACCTTGACACACACACAGAGAACTTGTTGTAATATTTAGACCTTGGGGACCAAGGGGTGAATTGAAACTTGAATTATTTTATTTAAAAATTTACCATTGTTTTAATGAGTCTTCGTTAATACTCAATTCAAAACAGGATTTGCTGAAAAAATTCTTAGGTTGATATGTGTTCAAGTATTTTTCTGATAACAGCTAACTAAATAGGTTAACTTATTCATTAAGGATTCACGAAGGATACTTAAATAAACTAAAAGGGAATAAGTAAGGCTGTAACAATTTTGCCATAAAATATATTTCCTTCTTAGATGTGTTTAATCCAGAGTTTTCATTCATTTCAAGGTTCTTGAAAGTAGCTAGGAACATTCACGGTTCTTAATACGTCAAAAGCCTAACAAAAGTCATACATTTCATTAGCATTAGAGAACTGTAAAGCTAATGAAATATTTTTTTTCTTGTTTGCTATAATTGTATCACTCTGGCTGATTGACTATGGAATTTTAGAGTTTCATTGTGGAGGAAAGTAATAAAAAACAAACCTTTCATGGTAAAAAAGCTAGGATCTGAAGACACAGCCTCTAACATTTATGTTCTTATGATTATTTCTGTCTGCATTTTTTCCATGTTCTCAAATAGGGATGGGAATTCTACATAAAAGCAACATAATGACTTTGGGCATAGACTCAGAAGTGAAGAATGCTAATTCCTTCTGATTTATAGTAAATTCTATTTGTAAACAACATTTAATCTTTTGATCCTTGGTCCCTTTGTGTATAGTTGTTGGATTCATTCTCCGATAGTCTAGGTTGTTGTTTGTGGGGTTGTCGGAATTTAGTCTCAGTGAATCTTTGGATGGGCAGTGATACAGGTGTATTTTTAATAAGATGATCAATAAAACTTGTTTTCAGTAACTTCCAGTGAGTAGAGCGAAACTGCTTGTGATTGGGAATGATGCTTTCTTTGTATTGGTAATGTTAAATGGGCACCTTCAAAAATTGACTGGCCAGTTTGCTGAAGCAGGGCTGTTACTTGATGAATTAAAAAGTATTTGGTTCCCCTGCTGACACTCGACTATAAAACAGTTTTTTAAAGATGAGTCCTTGAAAATACATAAAACTAGTTTAAAAAAAAAGGAACAAAGCAGTTCATTCATGACCACAGGTGGAATTATGCCTCCATAGTTACAGGCAGGGCAGCAGCACTCAGCTGTGAACCCCCTTCAAAGAACTCCCTGCCTCAGCTGAAGAATGCTGACCTGTCCAAGGTCACGCCCCTTTCCAGCACTGAATGTTGGTAGGGTGTGACAAGGGGACAGTTATAAAGACATGGCCTCTCATCCCAACTTGGGACAGCTTCAGAATTAATTCTGTCTTCAGAACCCCCATGAATTTGGCTGAGGCTTTCACTGAGACCACATCACAATTCAGCTTTTCCCTCTACTCAGCCCTGCCTCTTTCCCTTCCCTTCCACAGGTGTTGGTCACAAAGCATCCCCCAGCATCCTTCTGCACACTAATTCCTTCTGAGTCTGTTTCCCAGGAAACCTAACCTACAACAGCCTCAGTGTGTATAAAAGAAAGAGCTACTCCTGGCTGCTTTTATGTCCCATGTGTACAGTCTGGTGCCTGTAGCATACCGACTCAGGAGGTGTGGTGGCCAGCCTCCCTCCTTATACTCAGTCTGGGTTGTCCTTCTGACTACATCTAGCCATATATCCTAAATCAATCTCTTCAGTCTTAAGAAACCCTACACATTCATATATTCCATTCTAACTACCTTGAAGAACATCCCCTTCCCTCTCTACCCATGAAAATGAATTGTGTATTCAGATCCAAAGCATGTGAAATGATTTCAGCTGAACTTAAGCCATGACCAATAGCTAATAGCCTCACCATGG
The DNA here is from genome assembly GCF_937001465.1 of Orcinus orca. NCBI lineage: Eukaryota > Metazoa > Chordata > Mammalia > Artiodactyla > Delphinidae > Orcinus > Orcinus orca. The sequence continues at coordinate 75,355,340 of NC_064564.1, read as the reverse complement.
TCTTTTCAGGCTAAGCACCGTACTTTGAGTATCTAAATTCACCCATAAGTAACATTATACACCTTATTCTGTTTTCCAGAAGGTGTTTCTTTGGATCCCAGATGTTGAAAGCATCATCATGTTAGGAGCCAGGAAATGTTTTGTCATTTCTGTTATGTGTGAAAAATAATATTTAAAATATTTCTCTGAATTTGTTATTTTCCGTCTTTGCAGTTTTTATCATTTGTAAGCTCATATTGGTGTTGCTGTGTATGTTTTTGGTGTGCCTGATTAAACCTGTTATTGTGATTTTATTTTGACACTCTTGGTGTGAAGTTTTAGGAAACACCTGTCTAAAGAACAAGGTAGAGCTCATCCCACAGGACTGAGCCAGCCATCTCTGCCAGGTATAGTAGAGTTCTAGCATCTGTGTATTCAGACCAAATGGTGCCTGAACCAGTTTAATTTAATTTACTTATCATTTCACTTTGGAGAGAATTCACAGTACAAAGATACATTCACAAAGAGACCATTTCTGCCAAACCAAAAACCAATTTCAAAGTGTTTCTGGAATGTGTAAATATTGATTATTGAGTCAGAACTTTCTCTCAGTTTAGCAGTTTTCCCATTATACCTTTAGATCACTAACAGAACTTGGTTAACTATGAATCTAGCTAATGAGTGATGTCTGCATAATGTGAAAATGTTAATCCATATCTGCAAATATCTTTTCTTAGTTGGCTATGATTTGTAAATACTGGAGAAAATGAGTTTTTATCTCTGGAAATGATCTATCTTCATAAGTACTCTTTCTCTATTTTCTTGGCATTTATACATGCATGCTCACATATCCTACTGTTAAAAAATAATAGTAATTAGTAGAAGGGGTAACCCTCAATCTATACACTAAAGTATCCACACAGTGTTCCATGTCTTCATTTTTCAGTGAGTGAACTCAAAGCCAAATTCTGAGAACCTTTCCTGCTATGATGATGGGAAGATTGAGTTTTTCTCTTAGTGTTTCACTCTCTTCTCTGAGTTGGGATATGAATCTAGGGACTTTTTCAGAGGTAAAGTATTAGAAAGGAGGCTCCCTGCTTGTCATCATGGGACATCTGTGTTATGGACTGAATATTTGTATCTCCCCCAAATTCATATGTTGAGGCCTAACCCCCAATGGTGATGGTATTTGGAGGTGGGGCCTTTGGGAGATAAATGGGTTAGATGAGATCACAAGGGTGGCCTGGATGATAGGAGTTGTGTCATATAAAAAATGGAAGAGAGATGAGAGCTGTTTATCTCTCTTTCTCTGTCATGTAAGGACACATCAAGAAGGGGGTGCCCACAAGCCAGAAAGAGAATCTCTCACTAGGAACTGACTCTGTTAGCACTTTAATCTTGCACTTCTCAGCCTCCAGCACTGTGAAAAATAACTGTCTGTTGTTTAAGCCACTCAGTCTATAGTATTTTCTTATAGCATCTTTAGCTACCTAATACAGTCTGTCTACACTGATGGCTATGAGATGATCCTTGCTCCTGTCCACGTGGCCTCATCAAGCCTGACACTTCTCTATTCTTTCTGTGCCATGCTTGTGACTTGGAAATCTCTGCCAGGTTGTCTGTAGTATCACTTATTTGAAGCATCATGCAGCATCTCTCTCAAGTCTTGTTACCTCTTTACAAGCAGCATACAGGTTCTCTTTCTCTAGAGATGGGTATGCCTACTCTATTTCTACTGGACTCCCTGCCTCTATTCCTAGCACTTCAATGTTCCTTAATGGTGTGTGCATTTAAGGGGAAATCTCCAGACCGACTTGTAGGTAGGCAATTTCTATATTCACCAGTCCTTGAGATACAGAAATCCTATAATTTCCTCAAGAGCAGATTACTCGCTTTAAAAAAATAATAATAATGCAGTCAGGGGAGGAAGGACTGCATAGACTTTAGTATCTCAAAATATTTTTTAGCCACAAATCTTAGCAGTCATTTATTGACAGGCGTTTTCATTTTAGACAGATAAAGAAAGGAGGAGGCAATGTGCCTTGTGCAGAATTTGTCACCAGCCAGCGGAGGGAGCTTCTGAAGTTTCAGTGCAGGTGTAGCAGGCACGGATACCGGTGATCAAAGATGGTTTGTCTTAGCAATAACAAGGTATGCAGATGCTTAGTGATGGGGAACCAAAGGTCTTTCTTCTAACACCTATGTTTAAATCCTTATTAGCACTGAAATCTGGGCATGCCACTTAACCTCTCTGTTCTTCAGCTTCCTAATCTGTAAAATGGGCAGGTGATTTTTAAAGTACATAACACAGTTTCTGACACACATTATTTTTACTTAAGTGATTGTTCATGACAGTGATTATTGAAGAAAATACCAGGACCTTTGGAATTGTGGGTTACTCTCTCATCTTCTCCCCCTGGCAGGAAAGAATGGGGAGGAAAAATATTAAATTGACAGCATATTTGTCTAAATGGAATGGAATCAAAACCAGAAGGAACTAAATTTACTTTGAATTGGTAAGATTAAGTTTCCTGACATCAGAGAAAATGGGTGTCTATAAATCCATTTTTCACAAGTGGGTCAAAGTGTCTATAAATTCATATCTTGCTTTGATAATTAGATAATTACCTTTTAAAAATAACATGTGGTTTATAATGCATCAGACACAAATGCAGGATTTATTGGCAAGAACTAATTGATTCTAATTAGTTTGATACCTAATTTGGTTTTATGTTTCTCTCTACATTTTACCTCCAAATTGAAGACTTTTGCTTTAACAGCTCATACAGCATAATCTGTTAAACATTTCTGGAAAAAGAAATATATCTTTCCCTTTGAAAGTTATTCATTCCAATCATAAAATGCCACAGGCTTTTTCCTCCCCCCACCTCACCCTGCCCCCATTCAGAATTCTGTGGGGAAAGAAATGGTAGGGAGAGGAAAGTCCTTTAAGACTTCTCCCTTTAAGAAATGAGACTCTCTTTTCCCTAATTTAATTAAAATAAACATGACTTGAGAAAGAACAAAAAAATACCTGCAGGTTTAATTCTAGTTTCTCTCCATCTGTTAGACCCATATTTTCTGAAATGACCTAGCAGCTGTGCTGCAAAGACACCCTGCACTAATATTCTCTTTTATACATGTCTAAGACTAAAGCTTTAGTAAATATTTCAGAATTTTATTTATACCAGATATAGTCACCTTTTAAAAATGCCACTGAAAGCTCTGTGTTTTCCTTTGAAGGTGGCATGTTGGTAATTGAAAGTGAGTCCTCTAGCTACATTGCTGACCTCTGAGAAGATTTGGGAGAGTCTTCTGGTTGAGAACTAAATATCAAATTGTACCAGGAGGATCACTTTTCAGAGTGACTCACAGTGGGCCATGGTCTGCTATTCTGAGCAGTGGCCAGCATGCATTTTATATATTCTCAATAAAAGGGATCACAGGATTATAAAACAAAGCAAAAGTAACTTGGTGGTGATACCTGGATACAAAATGGTGCTTTATTTATTCATTTAGCCATTCAACTATTTACTCAGCACCTATAATGCTATGCACTATTGGAGGAGCAGGGGCCACTTATTTAGATGCAGATCTTGCTCTCAGGTACCTTAATGCTTAAAGAAGCCCTTAATAAGGATGACATAATGTGTCACCTGAGAGGAAGGAGCCAGAGGATTACTCCTTAAAGAGGGTGAGTGAGAGGGGAGGTTGTGTGGTTCTCCAAGCCTCCATGGAAGACTCAACTTTTAAGTCCGAGCCTTGAAAGATAGATGGAATTTTATAATGTGTTTATAAAATACATGTTTTTTAAGGGGAGTGAACAGCATAGGTACATTCAAAGGAGTCAGTAAGGTAGAGGGTACATGCAGGGAGAGTGAGTGGTGCAAATGAAATAAAAGATGATTAATTATATTTATTACAGTTGATACTAATTTATTAAGGAGCTTTCACATTCTAGAGGGATTCTTAAAACTTTTCTGGGAGTATACTAATAGCCAGGAGGAACTTGGTAGTGTAGCCAGAGATGGCCAACTGCAGGATTTAAATTTCTTTAAAGTCTGACCTTTTTTTCCTAGTAATTCATACAAAGTTTGCATTTTATTCCATAATACAAGTACATTTGTTTCAATATAAAATATGTCTCAAATTGTTTTCAGGAAGATGCCACTGTCCTGTGGCTGCACTTATGCCTTGGCGTGGTTAGTGGCTCATAGTCTTGGATGTATGAGCCTGAGTTTGAGAGGCATGGGCACAGACTCACTCAGATATGAGCAGCAGAAAACAAGAGGGGAAAGAAAGATTAACACCACATTGTGGTTGGCCTTGAGTGAGCAGTTCTAGGCTTAAGTACTTGGAAGGAATTCTTTAGGTGACAGGGAAATGATAGAAGTTTTAAATCAGGTAGTTGTGAGACTCCAGCTTACACTGGACAAGCAGGCTTGACTTGGTAGCATATTTAAGATAGATTAGGGGTGAAGAAGAAGGGAAACGATAGAGGGAGGCCAGTTAGTAGTTTAGGTGAAATTTAGAGTCATGGCAGAGATACAGTAACAGAAGGGAAGAAAGTCAGCCTAGACACTGAACAAATGGAACTTGAAAATTGATTGGATGTTGGTGGACAATGGTGAGAGGAACATGAGGTTTTCTTGATTCTGGGTGTAATTGTGAGGTCACCAAAGTTCCATTAAAAGACATAGGAAATCTAAGGACCAGAGGAGCAAATTTGAAAGTAAAGGGTGGTAAGTTCTGCTTGAAACACAGAGTTTGAGATAGCCAAGAATCATTCTAGTAATCTGTCCTACAGAAGCATGGATAGTTTTTTTTTAGTCTCCATTTATCTCATTAGGGTGCATACATTTCCGGTAAAATCATGATGATATATCAACATTTTAAACATATTTATTTATGTGGTTGTTATCAATTGTTTATTACTAATACAATGATAATTTAATCTAGTTTTTTTTTATTATTAGAGATTTAGGCCTCAGGGAATAAAATAAACTTTAAATTCCAATTAATAAACACAACGCATTTTTGGTGCAGAGAAGCATGATAAGAGATCAATAAAACACTTTAAAGGATAAAATATGTTTTATTAGAATAAAATTATATGAGAGAAGTATAATGAAAATATGAATTCAAGGAGAAAAGGAAAAGATAAAATGCCAAATGTTTATTCATTCACCTTGTTTATGTAGGTTTAAAATAGATGATTGGATATATCAAATATGTATGTAGTTTCCATTGGATACAGTGAAAGTAATGAGATTTTTATTTTGAAGTATCAATATTTACAATATGCTGGAAATTACATGCTTTTCAGTTATTTAAACTTCTAATGAAAAATTTTAGTTATCAACTTAGAAAACATAGGAGGGGTAGATAGTTATTCAAAATTATTTTAGGGATACATGAGCAATAAAAACTTTGAAGAGCACTGCTCTGGCATATTTTGGAAAATGATAGGTTTGTCACACAGCTATTCTCACATCATCTCTCTGGATCCTGTTCTGATTTTTTTTCTTCTTGACGCTCTTCACTCTGTTTAGATAATGTCTCACTCTGTGGCTGGTGTCAGCATGGAGCCTGTGGCTGGCGGTTCCCCTGACAGCAGTATTGCCAACCCTGAAAGGCCTCTAGGGTCGGGGATGAGCACGGTTCTGGCGGAACACTGAACGTCTACCAGGACTCTTCCTGGGACAAAAATCCTGACTCGGTTTCATCCTAGCTGTGTGACCTTGGGCACATCACCCAGCCTCTCTGAAACTCATCTGTAAATAATTGATGGAGTTGCTGTAGGGTTAAGTGAGATCATGTCTATGGATTACTTTGCCCTGTTTGGTACACAGAAAGAACTCAAGAAACAGTAGTTTTTCTCAGGGCAGCTAGTCCCTTCAGGAACAGGCGAGTTCATAGAGCTATATCAGCTTCTGCTCACCTTTGTTCTTTAAAGCAAGACAAATTTCTCCTGAAGTAAGTAGCTAAAACGGTAAGTGACAGTAAAATGTTAAAACGGGTACTTATGATTCTGCTGCTCACCAACTGTTAAGTACCTTTTTGATTATTAGGGTATTTCTGTACTTGTGAGTTGGAGCCCCCTAATTAAGAAGCCAGAAAATACTCTAGCAGGTAGGACATGAGTATGTCACAAAACAGTTGCATTTACCTAAGACTTGGGTTGGGAGGCGAGTAAATGTGACTCCATTTTCTAGGGGAGGTTTTTGCAGTGGCGTGAAACGTTTGTGCCTGGTTTTAAATCTCTGGTGTAGAAGTGGTACTGGTGACCATAGTGATGGGAGTGGAGTCACAATCCTGGTGGCCAGATAAATTTCAGCATCTAGTTCATGATGGCAGCAGAAGCAGATGATCATCAGACTGGTTCCAAACAATTTATACATCTTTCCTAGGAGCTTCACTTCTTATCTGGAACTCCAGTCTTCTCATCTATCCTGTGAGCCTCTAATATTCTTTCAGCTGACTTCTTTGTCTGCTTACCCAGCCTATACTGCTCAGACTGAAGCAGACATACAACAGGTGGTTTTACATGGCAGGCTTCTAAAGGAACAAGCCACCTATATGTTAACATCAATAATAGCTTAATCTAATCACCATCTTCCTCAGACTGTTTTAGAATCTTTTTTTATAACATCGTATCCTCCACACATAGTTCCAGCTTGTTGGTGTCTGCAAAGCTCTAGGCTCTGTACTATACAAGGAGTTACATTCTTCTGATCTTTCAAAGCAGTTCTCAACTTTTTATCTGCTGCCAACAACTAGACCAGTATGAAATCACACCCATGATAGCCGCTATGTTGATGGGGTGGGAGTGGGATTGGAGTTGGGTGGGGCACTGAAAATTGAAGAAACTGGGGTAAATGAGAACATCCAGTGGGTGAATGTTGTTTGAAAAAGCCTAGAGCAAAATATGATTTACCGTCGTGTACCCTTCACTCTGTCCGTCTGATTCTGGCAGCACTAATCTAGAGTTGAGATCTGTTTTGTAAGAGCTAATCAAAATGACAGGCTGTAAATAGTAGAGGATGATATTTGCATCCCCCTTTTCATACGTAGATGTAGAAAAGGAACGATACATCCAGGGAATGTGAGCCCCTGAGAGTGGCTTGTCCTGTAATCCATCCATCCTTGGAAAACAACATGATGTAAAACTTGGAGACAAAAAAGGCTAAATGTTTTGGTTAGCAGGTATGAAATTATGTTGTGTAAAACACTTTATTTGTGTGTGTTTTTAATGGGTGTGGTGTTTAATGTAGGCAATATTTCTGATTCCTCTTCACTCCTTCATTGATCAGAATATTGCTGATACCACATGCTGCATATACCTTTTAAAAAGACTTCTTCAATTACAGTGATAAGTGTAATATAATTTTCTTTAAATTTGCTCTGATATACTAATTAATGAATAAACACATTGCAGCCTCTTTGTGAAAGATGAGGGCAGAGTAAATGAGGCCTGCTGTTTCAGAGGGCTTCAGATTTTATCTCTAATACTCAAGATTTCGAACTTGAATATTACATTAACCTTAGATATGCTAGTAATCAAGTGTGGCCAGACAGCTGTCTCCTGATTACATATCTGAGAAGATAAATGTGGTATTTATGCCAGTCAAAGTCAGCTTCAGTTCACTTGTTGACTAGTCCCAAGCTTAATAGAGGGTTCTGCAAACAGAAGAAGCTTAAGAGATGTCAGATGGAAATGAAAGCAATATTTACCCCCCAGCCATCTTCAGGCTAGAGATGCACAGTCCCTCAATACATTCGTTAAATGTGAGAAAGTCTGCAAAAACTTGGCAGGTTTACTGATATGTCATAACTTATGTAAGAATTGTCTGGTCTATGAAAAAAAGTCTCTCTCTTTTTTTTAATTGTGAAAACAATGTCACAACATTACAGGGAGTTTGGCAAATAGAGGGGAAGATATCAATCATAATCCCAATGTTCAAACATTAAAGCAAGTACAATATTTGTGGGTTCTTTTCCTTTTGTTTTTCATTTAAATGGTAAGTTTTCCATTATTGCAATCATAATGTCCTCATAACAACTTTGTTCCTTCTTATGAAAGTCAGCTTAAGAGGAATTTTTATGTTTTGCTATGTTGACTCATAATTATCCATTTTTAAAAGTTGCATAGTTTTCAGTGAGGTAGATATACTATAATTTATTTAACTAGTCTCTTACCTGTGGGCATCTCATTTACATTTTTTAAAATTAATTATGTGTTTGCATTTATTTGTAACATCTACTCAATTCAGTGCTAAATTCCATGAGGGCAGAGACCTTGTCTTTTCTGGTCATTGTTGTACATCTGGTACCTAGCACCGTGCCTGGCCCAGAGTAGATCTCATTTATTTATTTTTTTTTACTTCTTTATTGGAGTATAATTGCTTTACAATGGTGTGTTAGTTTCTGCTTTATAACAAAGTAAATCAGTTATACATATACATATGTTCCCATATCTCTTCCCTCTTGCGTCTCCCTCCCTCCCACCCTCCCTATCCCACCCCTCTAGGTGGTCACAAAGCACCGAGTTGATCTCCCTGTGCTATGTGGCTGCTTCCCACTAGCTATCTGTTTTACGTTTGGTAGTGTATATATGTCCATGCCACTCTCTCGCTTTGTCACAGCTTACCTTTCCCCCTCCCTATATCCTCAAGTCCATTCTCTAGTAGGTCTGTGTCCTTATTCCTATCTTCTCATTTACTTTTAACATTTTGAATTATGCAGTGTGTTGCAATGAATATCTTTCGATCATTGTGTTTTCCATATTTTGGGTAATTTCTTAAAGATAAGTTCTTAGATGATATAATGGCATGCCCCCTTCCCCTTTAATTGGTGATGTTGGTAAAACCAATTACATGGGATGTTGGAGGATAAAAGCTAGTCTTCTTCAGTGGGTTGAGGAGTGAATGGGCGTGAAAAACTGGAAAATTTTTCTGCTGATTGTAAAAACTATTTTCAAGAAAAAATTGAAGTTATAGGGACAAAAAGGAATGGCTGAAATAATGAAGTCCTAAAAAGGCAGGAAGATATGGGGTCCAGAACATCAAAGGTCCGTGGAAAAATTAGCAGTGGCAGAGGGAATATGCTATCCCCTATATGTGAGGGAAAGCACAGTTGTAGGTGTGGATGCAAGTAAGCCTTTTGGTTTGGTGGCAAGAAACTGAGGGAATCCGTAAGTGATAACAGAGGTCATCTGCTGACAGAATATAGAGTATGTCTAAAATAGCCACTATTAAGAATGAAAGATAATTGACAGGTCATAATAGCTGGCAATTTCTTCTGTGCACTCACTATGTGCTTGCTGATGTGCTAAGTGCTTGATATATACTGTTACATAATATTTGTATACTTTTCCACCAATCCTCAGCAGCACAAGTGTAGGCAGACATTTATTCAAGTCTGTGTGTTTGTCACGTGGATGCAATGGAAGGGCATTGCTAAAAGGGAATTGATGATGCGGCATGAGAGAGGTTGAGGAGAAAGATCATACATCTCAGCTAGATAGGAGAAGTTGTAAAAGAGCATACACCGTGTGGTGCTAAGGGCAAATTTACACCAAAGCACTGGCTGAATGGACCATAAATAAAAGGATAATTTATGGGGCCAAATCTTCAATCATGTTTTACGTTAACAGATGATACCTGACTCTGGCATTGCTGGTTTATTACCCCACTAGGTGGGCAGTACACTCTTTATAAATAAACTTCCAAGAATATATGGGTGGAAAGCCAAGTGGAAAAATACATTGAGTTTGAATGTCTTGACTGGTCATCATAGGAAGGGCCATATAATTGTCATTAGCCTCATCATATTGCATAATGGTTACTGCACAGGCTTCAGGGCTAGGCTGCTTGAGGTAGATCTTTTATCTGCCACTTACCAGCTGATAACCTTCCACCAGTGTTTCTATGGCTCAGTTTACTCATCTGTAAAATGGGGATGATAATGGTATATGCTTCATAAGTTTGTTATGAGGATTTTGAAGACAAAACATGTAAGGCACTTAGAGAAGCTAAGTTTGGACGAGCTGTCACCATGTTTATTATTATAACTACCACTGTCTGAGACTCCTAAGTGCTAGCAATATGCTAAGTACATTATTACTTTAGCTCATTTAATTCTCACAAAATTTTTCCCCATTTTACAGATGAAAGAATTGAGACTTAAATTAAGTCACTTGCCTAACGTCATCCCAATTTGTAAATGGCAAGAGCTGGGATTCAAATCCAAGACTGCTTGAACCCAAAGTCTTAGACAACTTTCTTGAGCGTATGAATACTATAATGTTTGGTTTTGTTTTGTTTCTTCTCTCTAAAAAGATGTTAAAAAAAAATAAAGTTTGTTTTGGGAGCTATAGTAGGTAGTAGTTAGTGGCTCATCCATATTCCCTCAAATTTCTTTACCATTTTCTGCCCATTAGCCCCGATATGTTTTCTCTCACTATAGCCAACGTCAGTGTCCCTTTGGCAGAGGGTTGCCTTCAGGCTGCTGAAACCAGTAGTACATATATAGGCTCATGTAAGTCCTAAAATAAACAAAATCACCAGGAGGACTTGTTAAAAATAGATTGCTGGCCCTGTCTACAGAGTCTATGATTTAATCTGCCTGGAGCGGGTTCCTAGATTTCCATTTCTAATGAGTTTCCAGATCTGGGAATCACACTTTGAGAATCATTGTCTTAGAGTCTCCATTTTAATCATTCATGAGTGTTCAACATTACTATGAAAACAAACATCGTTGTATTGTTTAAAAGAATAAAAAACTCATTTAAAACTATATTTTGAGTGCATAAGCCCAGTCTATTCTCTTAGTGTTTTTTGTTTCATCTTTTCCTACATTTTTTGGTATTTTGGATTGTTTGTTTTTCCTTTTTCTCAATTGTTGGTTTGATCAAGATGCTGTTTATTCACATTTTCCCCTTTTAATTTGGAGGGTTTACTGTCTGTATGTTTTCACTTCAGTAATGGTCACCACTGATCTCTTAATAAGGTGAGATAATTCTGCAATAAGTTCTGCACAATATACAGACTTCTCCCCATCCAAGAATACCATACTTCTAGTACCCTGCTCCTCCAGCTTCTTCCCTCCTCTCCTCTCTTCCCCCAGCCCTGTGATATCTTTGGTATGCTTCCACCTTTCTTCTCTCCCAACCCGCCTTCAAGTACTAAAATAGTTTCTTAGTTATAAGAATTTCAGAAATGACATTGTGTACTTCCACATGGGAGTGGCAGTAGCAGATATTTGGAGGAAGTAAGTCCCATGGCTTTTTCATTAAATCACAGCATTGAGATTTCTTCTCTTCTTTCTCCCTCTTCACCTGCTCCTCCTCTCCCTCCTCCTCCTTTAATTAAAGGCTCACCTTGAGCTTCATTGTCTCAAATGAGCTTGATCTTGGCTGTGGGATGTTCTCTGCAGGGGTGTGCCAGCAGCAGGAGGGTTGGTAAAATTCCCAACCACGGAAGCATCCAGGAGGCTGGCTGTTGTTCCACCTATTTCTGTACTTGTTTGGAAAGCTAACTAAAGGAGAGCTACAGAACTATGTGTGTGTACACACACACACACATCAAATGCTTTATTTTATTTTAGGAAGGTGAATGATTTCCAGTGACCTGTGTCTACCCTGTGTTGTGCCCTGACACTTAGCCACCCCTGCTTCTTGGTGTCCCTGCAGTTGGTCCTTGATCCCCTAGGCTTCCCTGAGACCTCAGGGTCCTCAACAAAGCACAGGAATGTGTCTGGTTGCACCTGAAGGAACATGTGGTTACCCTGCTGTTCTCTGCATAGACAGAGCATGCTATCCCCTAGTAAAGTAAAAAGAACTTTCAAGGCAAGACTGGATTCAGCTGTTATCCATTTGTTTCTGGGCCCTGTGGTCAGGTTACATCATTCTCTTTACCCCAGTGAGGTGTGCCCTCTAGTTGCTGGGAGACACTGCCATATTTGCTTGTGCAATTTAAACATGTTTCCTAATTTTCTTTTAAAGTTTCAATTTGAAGGGTTTGCTGACTCTGCCACCTTTTTCTCCTACTAGACATCCTTGAGGTGTGTCTCTGATGCTGTAATATGAGCTTTGTTGAGTGTAGGGTTTATGAATATGAAAAGTGGGAAATTTGCATGATTATAGTGCATTCTTCATTGAAATTCTCTTTTGTTTGAGCACAAAGCCTCTATCAGTGTATGAAACACTTAATTAATGAACCCCATTTGTTGAAAAAGAAGTGAGATAAAAGAACCTAAGTGAGATTGTAACTTTTCTAAGTGTTTTGTAGTTTAGCAGCCAGTTTATTTTTGAAATGGAGTGTCAACGCAACATGATTTTAAGATTCCTGATTGTCATCTCTTTTGGAATTTTGGACAACACTTTTTTTTCAAAATTGAAGTATAGTTGATTTACAATATTGTGTTAGTTTCGAGTGTATAGTAAAGTGATTCAGTTATATAGATATGTATATATGTATACTCAGATTATTTTCCATTATAGGTTATAACAAGATACTGAATGTAGTTCCCTGTGCTATATCTATTGTTTGTCTATTTTATGTATTGTGGTGTGTATCTGTTAATCCCATACTACTAATTTATCCCTCCCCCACTCCCGTTCCCCTTTGGTAACCATAAGCTTGTTTTCTATGTCTGTGAGCCTGTTTCTGTTGTGTAAATAAGTTCCTTTATGTCATTTCTTAGATTCCACATATAAGTGATAGCATATGATATTTGTCTAGGACAATACTTCTTTAGTTTGAGTATTTAAAATTGTTTTTAAACATAAACTTTTGATTATAGTTTTCCTTTTTTAAAATATGAAATATCTCGAAAGGCACAAGGCCCTCAGTGATGAGTTTTAAGTTCACCCTGATGAGATGAGGTAAGGTATAGAAATTCGAGAAGAAACAGATGATGCCACTTTAAAATAAAAAGAGGTAATTATCTTTCTGAATATTGATATCCACATGAGAAAATTCAGTTTAGTGTGAATGTTTTTCTTAAAAAAGTTAAAATAAATAGCAAAAGAAGGAGAGAGAGAATGACAGAAAGAGAGAGAGAGAGAGAGAAACAGAGACAGAGAGGAAGATAGGGAGACTCTTCCTACCGCATTTGCCCTTTTATCTCTGGGGAAGAGAAATCCAACTCAGAAAACTCCTGGTACCATTTTTCTGGCCCTATTCTGTTTAAGTGGTGCACTTTTCCAAAATGTGTCTGTTAAAATAACAACCTCATCGTGTTATGTAAAATAGAAAGTGCATTGGACCTGAGAACAGAGGATCTTTAAACTGAAGAGTAGTAGCCTGAAGATCTAGTCCTTGACGCGAAGACTTCTTAGTTAGTTGACTTTGGGAAAGTCAATTAACCATTCTGAATCCCACTTTCCTCTTTTTCATGAGGTTGTTGTGAGGATCAAAGATGATGGGCATGCAACATCTTTTTCTGCTTTATTTTTTAACTCTTTCCAGAACTATAAAGTACTGTGTATATCCAAGGCATTCTTTCATTTCTCCAAATATTTATCCAGGGTCAGGGAGCTTTTTAGTTTTAAATGATGCATGTAGTCCTATGGAAACACATTCAGAATGAACTTACAATTAATTAGTTGTCTGACTACAGTGATAACTGAAAACACCCAAATTTAAATCTTTCAGAAAGACAAAAAACATCTAATATGTTCACAGAGCTAAACCCACAGGTCCCTGACAAGGTGGAATTATGGCTGCAGGCCCTCCACAAATGCTCTTGACTAATTGCCATATGCATAGGTACCCCTGTAGCTTTCTCTAAGTCCTACCATTCCAAGTGACATCCTCTGCTTGAACTCCATCTACAGCTGACACATATTCTAGCTTTAAAGACAACAGCCACCTGTTCTATTTTCCCCATCTGAAGGTCTTATTATTACATACCTCAACAAAGCAAGAAAATTTAGCCAACTCTAAATTTGTGATGGGACTCAAAAGAAACAATATGCCCAGAACAGGCCTAGAATTTGGATTTTTATCTTATTCACACAACATTTGTGAGGGCTAGAACAAATCGTCAGTCTTAATCATTTGAACTGAGGAGAAGGTTATGAAATTGAGAAGAGATGGGGAATACCTGACATTTTTACTGAAACAGTGAATAGGCAGAGTTTGCAGATATTTTAATCTTGTTCTATCTCTGAGGCCTTGTGACCTTTGAGAAGAAACATGTGACTCAGCCCAGAGCAAAATGGAAAAAGCAAAGCAACAAGAAACTCTTAAGTGGGTAGAGACTGTAGTTAGCCTAAAGCATTTTGGTTTTCCTTGATAGTACATTCTAGTTCTCAAACTAGTTTTCTCTGAAAAACAAAAAGAAATAAAAAACACTGAAACCTCTCCAGCTATGACCTGCCAAATCAACTTTCTTAAGTTTCTGAATATTATACTTTCTTATAGGTTATATGCTGAAAATAGAAGATAGGAAACCTCCTCTGACATATTACTTTTAATAAAGTGATTAGCTTTAGTAGGCTCATGATTTGTCACTAGAATTTTATTTCTTGTTAGATTAACTATCAAGCATTATGATTCGAACAGCTATCAGGCTGCTGTCAAAATTTGAAATACTCTTACTAAATTCATTTTTAAAATATGTATCTCATCAGAAGGATAAAATAAATCATATAAAGTTTGTGTGTAAAAAGAATTGTTCAGAATTTAAGCAACATCATATTTATGCTTCAGCATTTGTCCTGAAACAATTCTAAAATATCATTTTTTTTTTCCTGTGATAGTCCAAAAATATAATTTAGACATTCTTTTTCTGGTCTATGTTATAAGTTGATTATATGCTAACCTCACTTAAAAGGTGATTTAAGACATATTGAGGCCTTAGACAGGAATGTGGTTCTGTCATCCCAATTCTAGATTTTATTATTATTGTCACCCTGAAACAGTTACAGGCTAGCTTTTATACTAAGCATGGAGTCCCCATTTCCTCAGGGTACTGTTCTTTCAGACTCACACTTGCTGCTTAAAGTGTGGGCACCCTGTTAGAAATGCGGAATCTTGAGCACTGCCAAATCAGGACCTGAATTTTAGCAAGGTTTCCAGGTGATTCACATCTAGTTTGAGAAGTTCTGCACTAAGAGAAGTTTGCTTGGGTTTCTGATTTTTAACTGATGAATTTATTTCTACCAATGGCCCTAAGAAGAAAGAAGCATTCAGTTTCTTTCTTCAAGCATGTAGGGAGAGTTCTGGATTCCCTATATCAGAAACAGGGCTCTGCTTTGTGATTGCAGCCTGTTACATGCAGTGATCCTGTGCCCTGGACATCCTCCCCAAGTGGGCATCGAAGCCTCAGTCTCATGAACTTTCTACACTCTTATGAGCCCTTTGACTTTGCTAAACAAAATAATCTGATTTTGTGTTCTTTCTTCACTTCTGGTAGCTTTCTATATATCAACATTTTCTAGGTTTTTTAAAATGGTGATTTTGTTTTTTAGCATTTATGGGTTTTTGGAAAGGAGGGGTGGAATTGTGGGAAGTAGGAAGGGTCAGCAAAATAGAGAAAGACCATAGCTATTAATTGTGATAAAATAAATAAGTAATATAAGCTTAATTATGGCTGTTAGTAAAATTAAAGTGCATAGAAGTACTATAAAATTAACAGAGGGAAAAGGAAGGAAGAGGAAATGAAGAAAAAGTTGACTAAGCTGACAAAAGCAAGGAAGGGTAAAGAAAGGACACTAATGGTATGTTAAATAATAAGTAAATGTGTTAAAACAGTAAATAAGATGGAGTGAATAATACCTTGTATGTTAGTTATATCAGCAAATTTACATGCATTTCTATATCAAATAAATAATCAACAGTGGTGTAAAAAGGAAAATTCAATATTTTGTTTTTTTAAGAAAGACACTAAATCAAAGTGGCAGAGAAAGGTTTAAAATATTAAAAATTGATAAAGATATAACAGGCAAATGTAAAAGTAAAAAGGAAGGAAGGAAAGAATTCAGACAAAGCAGGCCTCAAGATTAAAATCATTAAAGAGGGCTGCTGAAATAGACTTCAGGCAGACCTTCAGTTTGGTTTGACTGAGGGATGTTACACCTCGGAAACTGATCTTCGCTCTACTTATCTCTCCCCAAACACTGAGGGATATGTTAAGGCTGTTTTGTACCAGTTGCTTGTATCTGGTGAGCAGGCAGGAAAAGAGCCAGGTTTTCTAAGCCTGGGTGGCCAGGCTTAGAAACTTCTCTCTTAAAAACAGAGGAATGCTCACTCCATGCAGGTGATATTCACAGAAACTATATGTCCCTGTAGGCACATGAAGACCTTGGGGATTGGGGGGATGCTGTGGTTGCTCCTGCTTCATGTAACTACCTCCATAAATTTCCATATTCTTTGTCAAAAAGGTACTTTACATGCTCTTATTCTGTCTGATGGAGTTCTTCAGTCAATTGCATCACTATCTCATTTGCATTAAAAAGATATAAGAAAGTAAAATGAGATGATATTAACTAACACCAAATATTTCTATCAAATAATATAAAGGAAATAAACTCAATTTCTAAAATAATATTATTTTTAAAAATTTCTCATTTAATTACAAATACAACCCAACAAGATACAGTACATGAGAAATGAAAAAATACAGGTCACATGAGACTTTAATTTACTTTTCTCAGTTGATGAATAATCAAGTAAAGAAAGAAAAATGGAAACCCTTCTAATTTAACTAATAAGGCAGATCAGTGACTCTATCTTTTTATAGGAAAAATAAAACCCTGCCCTAGAAATTAGAGAACAAACTAAAAAAATCCTTTTAAACAACTTTTATGCCACAGAAGAAATAAAGTTATAAAATATTGCAAAAACAAAATGACAAAGCACCATGTATCAGAACCTAAGAGGAATCCCTGAAATAGGGCTCAGTCATACCCATAGCTTTTATATAGCTATATTATTAAGACCTAATGAATAAAAAATTGATTATAGCCACCTCAAAATGTTAAAAGTCTTTAGGAAGCAGAAGTCAATGGACTAATGTGTAGGGAAAACAAGAACTATTATGTGGGGCTTCCCTGGTGGTGCAGTGGTTGAGGGTCCGCCTGCCAATGCAGGGGACATGGGTTCGTGCCCCGGTCCAGGAGGATCCCACATGCCGCAGGGCGGCTGGGCCCGTGGGCCATGGCCGCTGGGCCTGCACGTCCAGAGCCTGTGCTCCACAGCGGGAGAGGCCGCAGCGGTGAGAGGCCCACGTACCGCAGGAGAAAAAAAAAAACAAAAAACTATTATGTGAACCCAGGAATAAATTCTTTTTTAAAAGTTAAAAATAAACAGATTTGCTTTAAGGACCAAAGATGAAAAAAAGCATAGTGAAGAGTTTTAAGATATGATGAGCATGGAATTAAGATAACACTTTGGTTAATTCTCTGCAAATACAATTTTTTAATCTGAAAGAAATTGATGATATAATAAATTAATGGTGATGATGATAATTTACCAAAACTAACCTTGATGTAAAATCAAAGTAAATCATTTACCATAGAAAAACATTGATAAAGTAAAAAATTAATAACGTTTTCAAAGGGCTACTTCTTTCAATAAAGCATTAGACCATAGAGTTTAATCAGTGAATCCTACCAAGTCATTAACAAATACAGAACTCCAATGTTATTTAAGTTGTTCCAGAGCATAGAGCATGAAAAAATGATTCAAAGTCTGCTTTTTTTCAAAATCTTTTTATGCAATCAATATAACCTTGAAACTGAAACTGGACAGTAAAAGCTATAGACCAATCTCACTTATGAAAAGTTAATGCAGACATCTAAATAAAATATTAGCAAGTTGACATGTGACATCCATGTCAGTAATTTAAAGATGGGTAAATATTTTGAAACCTATTAGGGAAATTAACTAGAGCAATAAATCAGAGAAGTAGAATTCTGCAATTAAGATTACTTTCATAGATGTTGAAAATATATTGAATTAAATTTAATATGTATCCATCATAAAAACTTTTTATAAAACATGAATAAGTAGACTTTTAATGAATGTGTGTGTGTGTGTGTGTGTATGTGTGTGTGCGTTTCTGTCCAGCAACAAGCTCACTGTCAAATCACTAGAATTATTACTATTCTAGTCAGAAATAAGTATTCAAGTAATGGTGGGTTTGATTATTTGGACAAAATATACAGCTGAAAAACAACTAGAGTGAACAGAAAATATTAAAAATGATTTAACACGTTAAAAATGTTCCAAGAGAGTGATGAATTTCTAGAAAATATTCTGAGGGAGTGTCTAAACTCAGAGAGGTAAGTGAATCTATTTCCCACAGCTAGAGTAAGTGTCAGAGCAGAGATTTAATTCAGCATTCTGAATTCAGAGGTTCTGCCATTTGCCATTTTACAATACTATTTAAATATGCTAGGAATTCATGCCTCCTTTGTCATAGATTAGGTGAACATAGGTGTATGGGTTTGTCTCTGGGCTTTCTGTCCTTTTCTACTGGTCTATATTTCTGTTTTTGTGCCACTACCATACTGTCTTGATACTGTAGCTTTGTAGTATAGTCTGAAGTCAGGGAGCCTGATTCCTCCAGCTCCGTTCTTCTTTCTCAAGATTGCTTTGGCTATTTGGGGTCTTTTGTGTTTCCATACAAATTGTAAAACTTTCTGCTCCAGTTCTGTGAAAAATGCCATTGGTAATTGAATAGGGATTGCATTGAATCTGTAGATTGCTTTGGGTAGTATAGTCATTTTCACAGTATTGATTCTTCCAATCCAAGAACGTGGTATATCTCTCCATCTTCCTGTGTTGTCTTTGATTTCCTTCATCAGTTTCTTATAGTTTTCTGAAAAGACAGCCTCTTCTGTAAATGATGCTGAGAAAACTGGACAGCTACATGTAAAAGAATAAATTAGAACACTCCCTGATACCATACACAGAAGTAAACTCAGAATGGAGTAAAGACGTGAATGTAAGGCCAGACACTATAAAACTCTTAGAGGAAGACATAGGCAGAACACTCTTTGCCATAAATTGCAGCAAGATCTTTTTTGACCCACCTCCTAGAGTAATGAAAATAAAAACAAAAATAAACAAATAGGACCCAATTAAACTTAAAAGCTTTTGCACAGCAGAGGAAACCATAAACAAGATGGAAAGACAACCCTCAGAGTGGGAGAAAATATTTGCAGACAAAGCAACTGACAAAGGATTAATCTCCAGAATATACAAACAGCTCATGCAGCTCAATATCAAAAAAACAAACAACACAGTCAAGAAATGGGCGGAAGACCTAAATAGACATTTCTCCAA
Source organism: Orcinus orca (assembly GCF_937001465.1). Taxonomy (NCBI): domain Eukaryota; kingdom Metazoa; phylum Chordata; class Mammalia; order Artiodactyla; family Delphinidae; genus Orcinus; species Orcinus orca. Next base: position 75,336,063 of record NC_064564.1, on the reverse strand, counting down.
AGAAGACATACAGTTGGCCAACAAACACATGAAAAGATGCTCAACATCACTAATTATTAGAGAAATGCAAATCAAAACTACAATGAGGTATCACCTCACACCGGTCAGAATGGCCATCATCAAAAAATCTACAAACAATAAATGCTGGAGAGAGTATGGAGAAAACGGAACTCTCTTGCACTGTTGGTGGGAATGTAAATTGATACAGCCAGTATGGAGGTTCCTTTAAAAACTACAAATAGAACTACCATATGACCCAGCAATCCCACTACTAGGTATATAACTAGAGAAAACCATAATTCAAAAAGGACACATATGCACCCCAGTGTTCATAGCAGCACTATTTTTTTTTTTTTTTTTGCGGTATGCGGGCCTCTCACTGTTGCAGCCTCTCCCGTTGCGGAGCACAGGCTCTGGACGCGCAGGCTCAGCGGCCATGGCCCACGGGTCCAGCCGCTTCACGGCATGTGGGATCCTCCTGCACTGGGGCACGAACCCGTGTCCCCTGCATCGGCAGGCGGACTCTCAACCACTGCGCCACCAGGGAAGCCCCCACAGCAGCACTACATGTAAGCAACATAAATGTCTATCAACAGAGGAATGGATAAAGAAGATGTGGTACATATATACAATGGAATATTACTCAGCCATAAAAAGGAATGAAATTTGGTCCTTTGTAGAGACATGGGTGGCTCTAGAGAGTGTCACACAGAGTGAAGTAAGTCAGAAAGCGAAAAACAATATCGCATATATTTGGAATCTAGAAAAATGGTATAGATGATCTTATTTGCAAAGCAGAAATAGAGACACAGATGTAGAGAATAAACATATGGATACCAAGGGGAAAAGGGGGGAGTGGGATGAATTGGGAGATTGGGATTGACATATATACACTATTGATACTATGTATAAAATAGATAACTAATGAGAACCTACTGTATAGCTCAGGGAACTGTACTCAATGATCTTTGGTGAACTAAATGTGAAGGAAATCCAAAAAAGAGGAGGTATATGTATACATATAGCTGATTCACTTTGCGGTACTAACACAGCATTGTAAAGCAACTATACTGCAATAAAAATAATAAATAAATAAATAAATAGATAGGTAGATAAATAGATAGATATGCCAGGAATTCAAATAGCAAAAGGAGGCACACAGGGGAAAGTAGCTTCCTTTCAGTTCTTCTCAGAGGCAACCAGTGTTTGCAAATTCTAGTGTGTCCTTTAAAAAAAAAAATATTTGCTTAATCAGCATAAATGTATATTCATTTATCTATCTATATTTACCAATTAATTGTCTCTCTTTTTATATTAGGCAGGAAACATAGAATGCATAAAGGAGAGGATACATTTGAATATGTAATCAAGACAATTGTGTTGATTAAAGATACTGTTTTATAAAGTGAAAGTGAACTGGAAACAATGAATTGCATATGAAATGCATATGATAGATACAATGTAAATATCTTTATTATACAAAGAACTGCTACAAATTAATAATTGGAGGAGGAAAGCAATAGAATGATGGACAAATATATGTCAAAACAATTCAGAATAAATGAAAATCCCAAAGAGATGTATGTATAAAGATGATTTTTGCAGTGGCTAAAAGCTGGAAGCAACTTGAATCATTGGCCTGCTATTAAACATATAACTACTTAAAAAAAAATAAAACAGTGAGTTAAAGCTAGGTGTTTTGAACTGGAAGAATGTGCACATTATACTATTAAATGACAAAAGCAATTAGAATAATGTGCTTTGGGTGATTTCAATTTTGTTTATAAAATCTCAACTCTATAAACTCAAAGATTTATGTATTGTATATATGTGTATGTGTGTGTGTGTTTGTTTATATGAGTGCAGAAGATTGCAAACTAGGCTGCTATCAGGAATTACTTGTCACTGTGGTAGGAGAAGGAGGAGGTCAGTGATTAGAAGGAGAAAGCAACATGAGAATAATTTTACAGCATGCATATCTTGTTTCACTAACTACAGTGATCTTTTATTTATTTCTAAATATACATATATTAAAGAAAAATGAAATGAATGCCCTTATTTTAGAAGAGTTTGATTAGTGAATTGCAGATAAACTGAGTACACAATTAAGATAAATTGGAGGACTTTTTTGAGGAAAATATGCAGCTGTAAAAAATGAATTATCTACACAGATGAACTAGTGAAAGCAAAGTGGAAAACCAGGGGCTTCCCTGGTGGCGCAGTGGTTGAGAGTCTGCCTGCCGATGCAGGGGACACGGGTTCATGCCCCGGCCTGGGAAGATCCCACATGCCGCAGAGCGGCTGGGCCCGTGAGCCATGGCCGCTGGGCCTGTGCGTCCGGAGCCTGTGCTCCGCAGCGGGAGAGGCCACAACAGTGAGCGGCCCGCGTACCGCAAAAAAAAAAAAAAAGTGGAAAACCAACAATATGCCACATTAAGATGCAACAAAAGATTAAACAAATTTAGATTTTTTTTGCTCATTCAAAATTAATAATTTATGACAACAATTTGTACATTCAGGTTAGTAGGCTTTATTAATTTTTTCTATTTATGAGTGTTTCTGTAAACCTGTGAAATTACAGTGATCCAGATGACCTTATGCCATTACTGTGTTGAAAAATACACTTACTTTCTAGGCATCGAATTTTAGTAGACCGTTTAATTAAACAGGTATGAAAGAAGAGTGACCCTGGAACAGTTGTGAAAACCCAAACAAACTGGGAGTCTGACAGGGCCTGCAGCATTGCTTCCTTCTCGTACACAGTTAGCTTATTAGGTTCCCTAATATCCCTAAGGAAATAAAGTCAGGTATAATCATACAAATAAAAACAACAAACAAGCACACAAATTCCAGGTGGATTACATATTTAAATGTAATACAAATCAACAGCAAATGAACAACTAAAATCCCAAACCCACTAAAATAATCATAACAACAAAAACAAATGCAAAAATAAGTAAATATACTTATTACTCTGCACTTACCATTACTGTCCTTTCTCTAAGAACTACTTTCTCGAAGTAGTGAATTTTAGCCTCTGACTTAATTAAACACCAATTATTGAAGGTTCTAGCCAAGGCAATTAGGGAAGAAAAAGTAATAAAACAATCTAGATTGGAAAGGAAGAAGTAAATCTATCTCTGTTTGCAGATGATGTGATCTTATATATAGAAAATCCTAAGAAATCCACCAAAAGCTATTAGAACTCATAAATGAATTCAGCCAGGTTTTAAGATACAAGATGACTAAACAAAAATCGATTGGATTTTTGTACACTATCAATGAACATTCCAAAAATGAAATTGAGAAGACAGTTCCATTTATAATTGTATTAAAAGAATGAAATATTTAGGTACAAATTTATGCAAGATTTGTGCATTGAAAACTATGAAATATTGTTGAAATGAATTAAAGAAGATCTAAGTAAATGATAGACATTCTGTGTTCATGAATCGGAAGATTTAATATTAAGATGCCTATATCTCCAAATCAATCTACAGATTTAATGCCAGCCCTAATAAAATTCCAGCTGGTTTTCTTACAGAAATCGACAGGCTGATCCTAAAATTCACAAAATGGAAATTTAAGAGACCGAGAATAACTCAAACAGTTTTGAAAAGAACGATGTTGGAGGACCCATACTTCCTAAATTCAAAACTTAATAAAAATCTACAGTAATCTAGTTAGTATACTACTGGCATGAAAAGAGACATATAGATCAATAGAGTTGAGAGGAAATAAAACCATAAATTTATGGTGAATTGATTTTTGACAAGGGTGCCAAGATAATATAGTGAAGAAAAATTGTCTTTTCAACAAATAGAGCAGGGAGAACTAGATATCCACATGCAAAATAATGAATTTGGACACCTATCTCAAGTCATACATGGAAGTTAACTCAAAATATAAATGTAAAGCCTAGAACGATGAAACGCTTAGAAAAGAACCTAAGTAAATCTTCTGACTTTGAGTTCGGCAGTGGTTTCTTAGATTCAACTCCAAAAGCGCAAGCAACAAAAGAAAAAATAATTTGGACTACATCAAAATAGTTCTCAACTGCAAAAATAATTTGCTGTAACTTTTTGTGCTGCAAATGATGCCATAAAGAAAGTAAAAAAGCAACTGATAGAACATATTTACAAATATATCCGATAAGGGAATTTACAAAAAAAAATTAAAAAACTCTTACAGCTAAATTAAGAAAAAAGACAAATAACCCAGTTAACAAATAGCCAAAGCATCTGAATAGATGTGTCTCCAGAGAAGAAATACAAATCGCCAATAAGCACGTGAAAAGATGCTCAACATTATTAAGAAATGCAAATCAAAATCACACTGATGTACTATTTTACACACACTAGGATGGCTATAATAAAAAGACAGACAATAACAAATGTTGTAGAGGGTGTGGAGAAATTGAAACCCTCATTCATTGCTGTTGCAATGTAAAATGATGTAGCTTACTGAAAAAGTCTGGAAGTTCCTCAGAAGCTTAATAGATTTACCATATGACCCAGCAATTCTGCTCCAAGATATATACTCAAGACAAACAAAAACGTATGTCCACACAGAAACTTATACCTGAATATTCATAGCAGCATTATTCATAATAATCAAAAAGTTGAAACAACTCAAATGTCCATCGCCTGTTGACTGGGTAAACAAAAGTGGAATGGAAAATTACAACAGAATATTATTCAACCACAGAAAGAATATGAAGTACTGGTACATACTGCAACTTGAAACCTTTTTTTTTGAAGCAACTAGTGCTCTTTTTTTTTTTTTAATGAATTTATTTATTTTTGGCTGTTTTGGGTCTTTGTTGCTGTGCGTGGGTTTTCTCTAGTCGTGACGAGTGGGGGCTACTCTTCCTTGCGGTGCACGTGTTCTCATTGCGATGGCTTCTCTTGTTGGGGAGCACAGGCTCTAGGCACGTGGGCTTCAGTAGTTGCGGCTCGTGGGCTCTAGAGCACAGGCTCAGTAGTTGTGGTGCACGGGCTTAGTTGCTCCACGGCATGCAACTTGAAACCTTGAAAGTATTATGCTAAGTGAAAGAAACCAGTCCCTAAATACCACATGTTGTGTGATTCCATCTATATGAAATGTCCAGAACAGGCAAATCCATAGAGACAGAAAATTGATTAGCGATTGCCTAGAGCCAGGAGTGAGGGTTTGTCAGAAGGCAGTGGAGAGTGATTGCTAATGTTCTTTCTTTTTTCAGTGACAATAGTGTTCTAAATCGAGTGTCCCCAGCCTTTTTGGCACCAGGGCCCGGTTTCATGGAAGACAGCTTTTCCATTGGAGGTGGGAGAGAGGGGATGGTTTAGGCGATAGTGCGAGCGATGGAGAGTGATGGGGAGCGGCAAATGGTTCGCTGGCTTGCCCGCTGCTCACCTCCTGCTATGCGGCCTGGTTCCTAACAGGCTGTGGACCAGTACCAGTCCGTGGCCTGGGGGTTGGGGACCCCTGTTCTAAATTAGATTATAATGATGGTTGCATGACCCTATAAATGTGAAAAAAAATATACATTTTAAATGGGTGAATTGTATGGTATATGAATTATGTATCAATAAAGCTGTTAAAACAGACCCAAAACAAAATAAAACAAAGCCACCGATTGTTGAAGGCTTTAAGTCAAGAACTAACTGTACTCTTTTGTAGAGAACTGCCTCTGGAGGAATGACAATTTTACAACTTTCTAGGGCCCATTAGAAAAAATAGATGATAGCTCTTCACCCTTGTATAATGTTCTATATTTCTAAAACATGCTTGCTTGTATGCTATCTGAGTTAATTCTTCTAATAATACTGTAATGGAACATATCCATCATTATAGTCTGCACTGGAAGGTGAGTAAACACAAGTCTAGAGAATTAAGTGGTTTTCCTAAAGTCATATCTCTAGCAGAAGGAAAATCTAAGTCCAATGTTCTTCCACCATTTCTGGCTAACTTAGATTTCTCCCAAAATGATTGCCAGCCAAGACATTTGCTTGCTGTACCCACCAATGTCAAAACCCCCAGTCTGAGCGTGTTTGAAATCTTTATTTGGTTCATTTTTTTTTCTTTCTGTTGAGAGGAATGTCTTTCTTTTCTACACTCAGATTTTCTCATTGGGTATTTTGTTGTTGTTTCCTTTAATTTGACTTAATATCAGAAAAAATATCACAAACTAACTTAACATACATAGAAAAGATACTTGCATTCATCTCACTCTCAAAAAATTTAGAATAAAATATATAGATTCCTACTAATCAATGAGTGATAAACAGTGATAATGAGCAACTATATGAATAGGCAATTAACAAATATAATGCATGAATAGAGAAAAATGTATGAAAAGAATAATAATCACAGATACGTAGATTTTGGTAGTTTTAAAGTATGACTGCAATTTTTTGAACATTCTTTGAATCCAGAATTTGGATCTGTGTTCCCTTAACTTGAATCTGGGTGGGCCTGTGATGGCTTCAACCAATAAAAAATATGACAGAGTTGACATTCTATTATATCTGAGCCTAGATCATAAAAAGCCATACATATTCAACTTTGATCACTTGAATTCTTGCTCTTGAAGCCCTGCGTTCTGGGTTTGACTTCCCTGAGGCTGCTGTGTTGTTGGAACCTTGTATAGGTCACATGTAAGTGCTCTGGTCTTCAAGCCTCACTTGTTCATCTTCCCCAACTGTTTAAGTCTTCCTATTTGAAGTCACAGGTGGTAAGGTGGAAACACAATCCATCCCTTTTTTTCCCTGTCTGAATTCCTCATCCATGGGAATAGTGAACATACTAAACTGGTTGTTTTCTTATTACCATTAAGTTTTGGGGTAGTTGGTTACACAGCAAAAAAAAAATTGGGAACATAGTTTTCATTGGATATTAAACCTGTGTTTAGTGAACACAAATTTGATTCATGCAAGTAAAATGTAATAAGTAGAATTAGGTGAGTATAGAATCTAAGATTCCATGGGAAATAAAATCTAGAAGAGGGTCTCAGAAAAGAGAGTCATTAGAAACATAGGCATCAGGTGCAAGCAAAGAAGAATCTTTCTTGTGAACTCATATGAATCCCCAGCACAGGATCCCATACCCTGTGAGGCTGGAAACCTGTCTCCGTGCTCAATAACGTGGCGTATTTTGGCAGTGATGGGTGTGACCATCTGACTGAGTTGAAATGTGATAGGGCAGAAGGGTTAGCAGTTCCAAACATTTGTTTCTCTCAGGGGCTCCAATTTTTCAGTCTATGAAACTTGGCAAGGTTCCCATTTCTTGATTTTTTTCTTTTTAAAAAAACTCCCCTTCTCCCTTGCCAACTTGCATTGCATGGCAACTGGGAAAATGCCTGATCACATAAGGAAAATTCTGATTGAGGCCAAGCAGTGTACGAAGCCATAGTTCAACTTTGAGCTTTGCCTCTGACCCAGATACATACAACCTAGGGACTTAAAAACCACATGTGGCAGTTATATGTGGGAACAGGATGGAACTGACATTCTGCCTCTGTGTAGAAAGAGAGGAGAGATGAAGGTGCCGACAAAGAAGAGTACACTTCTTAGGTTTCAGACTATTCAGCCAGCTGAACTCCATTAAAATTGGTGCCACAGGGTAAAGTAATGGCCACATATTGGCATTTCAGAGGTCCCTTACATTATGGCTTTGTGTACCACAGACATCTTTTGAAGTGTAGCAAAATCCAAATCCATCGAATAGTAAGGCTCATCATAAGAGCACTATATATGAACAACTCTCTTTGCATTCAGAATTTATTCTAAAATTACCAGGTTGTCATATGTGTGTTACTCTGGCTCATTTCATTTGACTCGAGGAAAAGAATTAAAAACAAACCATTATTCTGAAATTACCAGGTTGTCATATGTGTGTTACCCTAGCTCATGCCATTTTACTAGAGGTAAAGAATTAAAAGCAAACCATGGAGATATTATTTTATTCCAACTCTAACTGCTGAACACTGTTCTCACAGAAAAAAAAAGCACAGGTAGCAAAACTTCATCTTCCCCAAATACACTTCAATACGTTTTAAGTGTAAAAACCTAATTTAAAATAATGTCAGCATCTTTGGGCTGTAGAATATGAGGCTCAGCATCTTTAAATTATTTAAGAGGTCCACAGAGAACCAGTTATGCTTATAATGTCAGATTTACTCAAAGAAAGGGGAGAGCAAAGCAAAGTGTTGAATAAGGGTTTCCTATGCAGTTTCATTGAGTTATTTCTGCATTCAGTAATTGCAATAGTAGTCCTACCAAACATTAAAACAAAACAAGATATGCATGTACATAACGTTATGAGATCTATTTAGTGTATTAGTTTTGTGGTTTTAAAACAAATATTTGTGTTCTAGTGCTACTACTTCTCTTTTTGGCTTTTATTTACTTACAATAAGGTCTATCAAAAACATACTAAAAAAATAATGCCTCTGCCCCTATAAAACTTGTCATTATTTCCTTTAAATAAGAGACGAGTAATCTCTAAATATGTATGGTATATAGCTAGCTGCTTTGATTTCCTCTTTTCCAGAGGTCTGGTATGGAAAAAAAAGCCTCTTTTTTCCTTAAGGCAAAGCATACTATATAAATAATTTTAGCAGCATATTAATCTATAAAAGTTTGTTTATCATACAAAAGAAAAATCAGTAAAATATATAGTGTAATGCTCAGAGGACTCTTTGGCTGTCTGGAGTGATAAGAAAAGACACAGAATTTTTGAAACTAGACTCTCTATCCAAAATGAATATGGTGACATGGTGAGAGCTTATTAATTATATATATTTAATATATATTAAATATATATAATTATATATTCGATATATTATATATAATTATTTTATATAATTATAATTTAATATATAATTATATATATTAAATATATATTTAATATATTATTTGATATAATAATATATCAATATATTAATTACTAGAGTTTTCCATAAAGGCTTCATAGTATTTTAGAGTTCATTATCAGGAGTTCAGTAGATGTGAGCATTATCAGTTCAGTAGATGTGTGCATTAATTACTGACACTAGTTAATGGACACATTTCCATGTTAAGGCCACAGGTACTTATTTACAGACAGACAGCCTTCACTGGGGTTGGTCAGAGAGATCTGCCAAATTCACGGAACTATTAGGCTAACCCAAAAGAACGGTCATATCAATACCTTTTGTAGTTTGCCTGATAATGATCTAAATTTACAGTTATTCTAGGAGCTAAGAAAGAGCAGACAGGTCTCTGATAACACAGAAATGCATTTGCTCCTTTTCTATACATTTCTGAGTTCTTTTTTTTTTTTATTTTTTGCGGTACCCGGGCCTCTCACTGTTGTGGCCTCTCCCGTTGCGGAGCACAGGCTCCGGATGCGCAGGCTCAGCGGCCATGGCTCACGGGCCCAGCCACTCTGCGGCATGTGGGATCTTCCCAGACCGGGACACAAACCCGTGTCCCCTGCATCGGCAGGCGGACTCTCAACCACTGCGCCACCAGGGGAGTCCGAGGACATGTTCCTTTTTATACTGGATAAGCTTCCTTATCCTCCAGGGAGCTCTGCCTGGAACATGACAAGCTTCAGGGGAAAACCACACAGGCTTTGCTAAAATTATTTTTCTCTTTGGGAAAATTTCAGACTTCCTTTCTGAACTTATGATCCCCTTTCATACTCTACTTTCACTCATTGTTTATCAGGAATTATGGAGTTGCCTAGGTTGCTGTATGAAAATTTATCCTGTAACTCTCACCTCTTATCTCCAGGCCTGACCTTTTCTCGTATTCCTCATCCTCATTGAAAAGAGGTCCAGTGCTCATCCCTGCCTCATTCCTTGAGTGACCCCTGATCCACTGTTGCCCTGATCTGAGATCTGTTTTTTTCCCTTACTTCACTTATGTCACTGGGATTTTTCTGGGCCACAATTTTTCCTTAATTTTTATTTATAATTTATACTTCTTATACTTTAAAATTCTCTTTAAAATGCTGTAATAGTAATTAGCTAAATGAAAGTTAAAAGATTAAAAATTATGTAAAAGATTTAAGAGAAAACAAATATAGAGAGGAAAAGGAATTATGAGACATTTCTGTAATTAAGCCTGAAATTTAATCTGTTTCCTGGAAGCCAAAGTAAAGAGGGAAAGATGACAGTTTACCTAGTTATCAATGTCTGATAAATGGAAGAAGACTGACTCTTCAGTAGAGAGAAACTTCTTTGGCATTAAATTCTACAGGGAAAAATCTAACATTTGGACTTTTATATTAAAGGGCATTTAATAAAGTCATGGCAGTATATTTAGCAGTTTTATAGCAGTTGCAGAAATATCCCTGTATGGCTCTTTATTAGAGCAAACACTGATATAAAATGAAATCATAGTAGTAAAGACACTTCTACAGGGACTGAGATAATACAGTTCAGTCATGTTTCTTTCTGATGACCTAATTTGATAGAATAATAAAATGTAGATAACAGAGAGAAGTGATTCATAATCTGGGTGGGTAGGGGGGATGAGGCATATATCAGTATTATCTTGTAATCATTTTAAAACTACACACACGCCCTTAAGCTGAGAATTTGTTCTCAGTTTTTTTCTATATATACTCATAATTTATATAAGCCAGTGACACCCATGTTTTTTATGTCTAACCCATACCTTTCTCCAAAACTTATATATCCAACTACCAGTTCAGCATCTCTACTTGTATATTTAATCAACATTTCTCAATACATGACAAGTCCATCCACCTAATTCCTCAGGGCAAAAACCTTGGAATAGCCAGACTCCTGTCTCTCATGACCCCCAACTTCCTTATATAATCCATCAGTAAATTCTATTGGTTTTACCTATCATCAAAATATATCTAGAATCTGAACCAAATACTGATGTGAAAATTCTCGTCAGATCCACCATTATCTCTTGCATAGATTAGTGTCATAGCCTTTTATCAAGTCCCCTGTTTCTATCCTCACCATAGTTTATAACCAAGTAAGATGTAGATATTTGCTGCAAACAGAATTTTAGGAATCTTGGAAGAGTCCCCATATGTAATGTGATCAAAATGTATTCATTACTTTTCATATGTTAATTAAGAGGAAGAAGCATTCTATGTTATAGCTGAAATAAAGTTTTACTGTGTCTTCATTTCTATGGTTGGCCAAATAAAGCATAAATTTAAAAATTATGAAGGTAATTCAATTTCTTCTGCTTTATAAGACACTTTCAGATAAGTATTCAGTTAATTCAAAGTTCAAACTCTCCATAAGGAGTGTTTTTTTTCACACACTCTTCGAAGTCTGCATCTCCCTTCTCCTTGCAAGGAGCCTCTTTACTGTCAGGGTTACAAAAGGTGCTCCAGAACTTAATTTGCTTCTAGTGAGTTCCTCATAGTTCTTCCTTCCCACCAGTGCTCCCGGACTTGCTGGTATCTCCTGAAACCAAGATAGATGTCCTTGCTTGCACCAGTCAACATAAGACCATGTCACTGAAGACCATTCTTACACCCCAAACTGATGTCCATATAAGGCTCATTATATACTCTTTTCTGATAGCATTTCTCACTCCTCTTCAATTTCTGAAAAACTTCTCTGTCCCTAGAACTGATACCTCCTATCATCAAAATCCTTTAGATACTCAATCTCTTCTCTGCATTTTGTTTGTTTATCTCTCTTTTCCTCTAAGTGAAATTAACTCTTGTTTAGAGGACAGTGTTCTCTTGCAGTGTTCTCTATGATGCCTTTTGCAGTTGTTGATACTCATGTTATTTCTTATCACTGTAGAAGATATTGGTAGTTTCATTGTCAGTGTTGCCAATACTACTCTTGTTATAATTTTTGCTAATTTTAATGTCCATGTATACTCTCTCCATACCTTACTCTTTCAATTTGTTTACCTGTCCTTCAGCAGTAGATCTTGTACTATACCCCATGTCATTCACTAATCACTCCCGCGATAGACTCTAGACCTTATCATTACTAATAACAACAAATCTTCCATAATGTCAACTTCAAATATGCTACTCTCTAAGGGCTATACCCTATCTTTCTGGCTCACTCTCTCTATAGGTCTTCCACCTTATCAAGATATATAACCTAATGTATTATTTCATTTTCATTCTCCTTACTATCCCTTGTTTACTGCCCAGTTTTCAGTTACTTTCTTTCCACTTTTAATTCCATGATCTTTCATTTTAATCCCTTACGTGGATACACCCTTAAGTGTTTGCTCTGTCATGGTTCGTGGTACTTATTTGGCAAAACATCAAACCCTGTTTAATAAACCTTCTGACCACTCTATGTATACGTCTGCACAGCCAAATTTTGCTGGGGAAAAACACACAACCATGATGTCAAGGCTTTAATTCATGGCCACAAATCTCACCTAGCCTGTGAATTGCCCTGAAATCATGATGCATTGCCCTGGTTTGCTCATGTCTGCAAATGACAATGTCATACTGTTTTCTCTTCTTAAACCTTGAACACCTCCTCTCATTTCTCACTCAGCTAAAGACACTGCTGCTTATTTTTCTGAAAGAAAATAGGAGCTATTCACAAGAAAGCCTCCACAAATGCTCATCACCACATTTGTCATCTACTTGCCTCTCTGCCCATCTATTCCACCTTTCTTCTGACTATCGTGTGTGAATTCACTGTGTTCCTCCCTAAGATTAATCCCTCTTCTTGTCCACTAGATATCATCTCCCTTCACCTACTCTAAATACATCACTTTTGAAATTCTCTCTATCTCTCCTTCGTTATCATGTTTTTCACTTTACTGGATCATTTCCATCAATACCAAATATATATTACTCCATTTTGAAAAGAAAATAATAGTTTTTTGCCTCACATTAATCTCTGGCTAGCTCCTCATTTCTTTATTCTGCTTTGCATCAAATACCAAAAGAAAAGTCATCAATACTTTATTTTCAGCTCCTCCCCCATTCATTGTTTTTAATTCACATCAGTCACAATATTTGCCCTACCTCACCTTAAAAAATGCTCTTAATGGTGGCTTCTTCTTTGCTAAATGTAGTAGTCACTTACCTGTCTTCATCTAACTCAATCTGACTCTCTTCTATTTGAAGCATTTTCTTTTATTGGATTTTAGGACATTCTCATGGTTTTTCTTGCCCTCATTGATCATACCTTTGGATGTCTTTCACTCTTTTCTCATTTTCTCAAACTCTAAATAAAAGAATTTTCAGTTTTCATACTTCTGTTCTTTAAGTTCACTCATCTCCTTGGGGATGCTATTCAGTCTCATCACTTCCAAATTTATATCTTCTGTTGTGGCCTCAGACCTGAATTCTGGACTTGAGTATAGTGTCCCCTTTGAGACAAATTCACTTGGTTGTGACATTATGATATAATCTGAAATATAGATTTGGGGCTTTGTCCCTGGCTCCTGGCCAGAGCTCCTAAAACCTTTGTAATTTCCTGAGCAATAAAGGTAATAGGAGCATCTTTTGTTTTAATATTTTGTCTTTGACCCTGGTCCTTGATACATAGCTCTTAAACTCCTTAGCATTTCTTGGGTGACAGGAGCATCTTTTGCTCTAATATGGTGACTCTTGGTGGGCTCCTGGATGGGGGCTGCTCACCAGAAAGACCAAGCCATGATTGGAAGCTTGGAACATACAGCCTTGCCCCCCAGTAACGAAATTGAATCAGTAATAAGAAAACTCCTAAAGAACAAAAGTTCAGGACCAGATGACTTCACAGATGAATTCTGCCAAACATTTGGAGAAGAGTTAACACCTATTCTTCTCAATCTATTCCAAAAAATTGAAGAGGAAGGAATGCTTCCAAATTCGTTCTACAGGGCCAACATCACCCTCATGCCAAAGCCAGACAAAGTATCACTGATCAACTTGGATGTAAAAATCCTCAACAAAATATTAGCAAAATGAATTCAACATGTTAAAAGTATCATACACCATGATCAAGTGGCATTTATCCCAGGGATGCAGGGAAGGTTTAATATATGCAAATCAATCAGTGTGATATACCACATAAACATATTGAAGAATAAAAATCATATGATAGTCTTAATAGAAGCAGAAAAAGCTTTTGACAGAATTGGACATCGATTTATTAAAAAAAACTCTCAAAAAAGTAGGTATAGAGGAGGTGCACTTCAACATAATAAAGACCATATATGACAAACCTACAGCCAACATTATACTCAGTGGTGAAAAGCTGAAAGCATTTCCTCTAAGATCAGGAACAAGACAAGGATGCTCACTCTCACCACTTTTATTCAACATAGTATTGGAAGGCCTAGCCGTAGCAGTCAAGACAATGAAAAGAAATAAAAGGAATCCAAATTGGAAAGGAAGAAGTAAAACTGTCACTGTTCACAGATGACATGATATTATATAAAGGAGATCCTAAACATGCTACCCCAAAACTATTAGAACTAATAAATGAATTCAGTAAAGCTGCAGGATACAAAATTAATATATAGAAATCTGTTGCATTTCTATGCAGTAACAATGAACTATCAGAAAGTGAAATTAAGCAAACAATCCCTTTTAAAATTGTATCAAAAAGGATAAAATACCTAGGACTAAATATAACCAAGGAGGTAAAATACCTGTACTTGGGAAAGTCTAAGACACTGATGAAAGAAATTGAAGATGACACAAACAAATGGAAATATAGACTGTACTTATGGATTGGAATAATTAATATTGTTAAAATGGCCATACTCCTCAAAGTAGTCTACAGAGTTGATGCAATCCCTATCAAAATACCAATGGCATTTTTCACAGAATTGGAACAAATAATTCTAAAATTTATATAGACAAAAGGCCCCACATAGCCAAAACAGTCTTGAGAAAGAAGAATAAAGTTGGTTGTATCACACTCCCTGATCCAACCATACTACAAATCTGCAGTAATAAAAGCAGTATGGTACTGGCACAAAAATAGACACATAGATCAATGGAACAGAATAGAGAGCCCAGCAGTAAACTCACAGTTCTATGGTCACTAATCTATGACACAGGAGACAAGAATATACAATGGGGATGTCTCTTCAGGCAAGGGAATTGAAAGCAGTAATAAACAAATGGGGCTACATCAAACTAAAAAGTTTTTGGCAGTGAAGGAAGCTATCAACAAAATGAAAAGGCTGCCTACGAAATGCGAGAAGATATTTGGAAATGATTCATCTGACAAGAGGTTGATATCCAAAATATACAAAGAACTCATATAACTCACCATCCGCCCCCCCTAAAAAAAAACAAACCAACAAACAACTCTCTTAAAAAATGGGCAGAGTATCTGCATAGACATTTTTCCAGAGAAGACATACAGATGGCCAATAGGCATATGAGAAGATGCTCAACATCACTAATCATCAGGGAAATGCAAATCAAAAAACACAATGAGATATTCCCTCACACCTGCCAGAACGACTGTTACCAAAAAGACAACAACTAGTAAATGTTGGTGAGGATGTGGAGAAAAGGGGCCCCTTGTGCACTGTTGGTGGGAATGTAAATTGATATAGCCACTGTGGAAAACAGTATGGAGGTTCCTCGAAAAATTAAAAATAGAACTACCATATGATCCAGCAATTCTACTGGGTATTTTTCTGAAGAAAACAAAAACATTAAGTCGAAAAGATATATGCACCCCTATGTTCATTGCAGCATTATTTACAATAGCTAAGATATGGAAGAAACCTAAGTATCCATTGATAGATGAATGGATAAGGAAGATATAAGTATGATGGAATATTACTCAGCCATAAGTAAGAACGAAATCTTGCCATTTGTGACATGGATGGACCTAGAGGGTATTAGGCTAAGTGAAAGAAGTCAGACAGAGGAAGACAAATACCAAATGATTTCACCTGTATGTGCAAATTAAAAAACAAAACATACATAACAAAACAGAATCAGATTCATAGGTACAGAACAAACTGGTAGTTGCCGGAGGGGAGGAGAGTGGGAGGATGAGTGAAATAGTTGAGGGAGATTAAGAGGTACAAACTTCCAGTTGTAAAATAAGTCACGGGAAGTAATGTACAGCATAGGGAGTATAGTCAATAATGTTGTTATAATTTTATTTGGTGACAGATGGTAACTAGACTTATTGTGGTGATCATTTTGTGATGTATAAAACTATTGAATCACTATGTTGTGTACCTAAAACATATTATAGGTCAATTATATTTCAATAGAAAAATAGAAGGGAAGAAAAGGACTTATTTTTTAATTACTGAGCATCATTCTTTTGTATTGTCATTCTCAATCCCTTTCTTTTGCACACTCCGTATTTAGTCCATCAGTAAATCCTCTTACTCTTAACCTTCACATTATATACTCATAAAAGAGCCCTCAGTTTCCCTCAGAAGTTGTAGATGCTGTGGTGCACTGACCCGTTTCTCGCTTGAGGACAGTGACAAGCATTGCTTTACTGCTGGGAATTCTGGCTGCTGATGGTTTGTAAGAATTGCCCTTGATTGAAGGGAGTTGCCTCATCCAAGTATACCAGCTTTTGGGAACAGCCAGCCTTCAGTGATTGGTTGATATGGAAAGAGAGAGACAGAGGGAAAGAGCGAGAGAGAAAGATAAGGAGAAAGAGAAAGAAAGGGGGATTGATTTATCATAAGAGAGTTGATTTATCATAAGCTGAGGATGCTGGACTGAATTCAAGACAACTCTTAAGAACCATTCGTGGTCCCCAAGCTCCACATAATATTGAATAAGGTCACTATTGCTGCTGTGTCAGTTTTGGGCTTCTCCCTCTGTCCAGTTCTGCTTCCCTAAGTCCCTTACACGTGATCCAGAGAGCACTGCTTGACATATCTCTGGCACGCAAACCTGTACTTCAGAGTCTGTATTTCTAAGAACTCATAAGACAGATGTGGACTTCTATGACATCCTAACCTACTAAAAAGTCTAACTTTTTTTTCTGAACCATTTCAAAGTAAGTTGACAACCTGATGCCTATTATCCACAAAAACTTCATTGTTTATATCTGACAAGGCTATTTTCCCACATAACCATAATATATAATCATAAAAATCAAGAAGTTCACATTAACTGTAATTTTTAGTTGCCATTCAAGTTTAACAATTATCTCAGTAATGTCCTGTGTAACAAAAGGGTTCCGTTCTTTTCACAAGCTGCACTTCGTAGTCCTGACTCTATAGTCTCTTTCATCTGGGAATAGTTCCTCACGTCATTTCCTGATTTTTGCATTAGTTTACTATTGCTGCTGTAACAAATCATCACACACTGAGTAGCTTAAAGCAACATAAATTTACTCTCTTACAGTTCTGGAAGTCAGAATCCTGAAATCAAAACGTCAGCAGGGCTGGAGGCTTCCAGGGGAGAATCTGTTTCCTTGACTTTTCCAGCTTCTCGTGGCCACCTGTGTTCCTTCGCTTATGGCCCTTTCCTCTATCTTTAACATGCATCACCCCTATCTCTGCTGCTGTCGTCATATCACCTTCTCCTCTGAGTCCAATTCCTCAGCTCCTTCTTAGAAGGATTGTTGTGATTACACTGGGCCCATAGGATAATCCAGGACAATTATTCCCATTTCAAGATCCTTAACTTAATCACTTTTGCCATGTAAGGTAACATCCACAGGATCCAGGGATTAGGATGTGGACGTATTTGAGGGACTTTATTCAGCCTACTACAGCTTTCTTATGTTGAGACTTTTAAAGGGTATATATAGGCCAGTTATTTTTGCAGAATGACTTCAATTTGGATTTGTTTGATATTTCCTCATTGCATCCTGTCAGGTATATACATTATTTTGATTTGTTCTAGTGATCTGTTAAATTTAATCTCTAATTTAAGGTGGTGTCTGTGAGGCTTCTTCACTGTATAGTTGCACATTTTCCCCTTGTAATTAATATTTTTTTGGCAAGGCACTTTGAGACTATGTAAGTATCCTATTTTTCACCTAACTTTATTTATATAGATAGGTAGATATAAATAGAGATATTGATCTATCCATCTATCTAGATCTATCTGTCTTTCTCTCTATATCAGCATGGACTCATAAATTCCTGTTTTATGAAATGTGTAATAAACTGTTATTATAATTATTTTAATTTCATGCTTTTCAAGTCATTTCCAAATTCTGGGAGCTGTTTCAAGCTGGCTTTTGCTTTTATTCATTTTGTTGATGAATTAATTTTATTATTTGATTACTTACTGTCTGGCACAATAAGATATTCCAGACTTATGTTATATTTTCCTGCTCCAGACCTAGAAGCAGCCACTTCCAAGGAGTCCTGGTTCCTTTCAATGGAGATTGGCATTTAGAACCTAAGACCGGGCACTAGCCATGCTCATGTGTTAGAATTTCACTCTTCCTACGCCTTCTCAGTAGATAAAGATAGGAAATATGTGTACACACACATTCACATTTATACTTATTTTGAATTTATCTATTTGTATTGAAATCAATGGTTCACACAGATATTTCTATTTCAAGTCCAATTCTATAGAGTTTCATCTAGCTTCTTCTTTTCCATCTTTGTAACTCTTTTTTTCTGCAAGCAACCTGGCTGCCACTGTTCTCAATATATTTATTTATTTGTTCAGCTCCCCTATGATAGTGAATTTTCCTATTAACAGCTTGTGCACATTTTTCTGCTTTTTTTTTTATTGTTATACACAAATTCTTCCTATGTTTGAGGTACTAATTTTCTGGATTATGTGCATGGCAAATATTTTCTCCAAATCTCTCTGGCTTTTCTTGGTTTTGGTGTCTTTTACTTACATTTTTTTTTAATTCAGTGAAATAAAATTTACCAGTCCCTTTTTATTTATTTATTTTTATTTTATTTTTTTTTTGCGGGACGCAGGCCTCTCACTGTTGTGGCCTCTCCCGCTGCGGAGCACAGGCTCCAGACATGCAGGCTCAGCGGCCATGGCTCACGGGCCCAGCCGCTCCGCGGCATGTGGGATCTTCCCGGACCAGGGCACGAACCCGTGTCCCCTGCATCAGCAGGCGGACTCTCAACCACTACGCCACCAGGGAAGCCCACCAGTCCCTTTTTAAAACAAACAAAACAAAACTAGCATCTTTTTCTTTTTTTTATTGGGGTAAAATAGTACATAACAAAATTTACCATTTTAATCATTTTAAGTGTACAGTTCAGTGGCATTCAGTATATTCACATTGTTATGTGACCATCACTGCTCTCCATCCACAGAACTTTTTCATCTTGCCAAACCTAAACCCATTAAACATTAACTCCCCATTCCCTCTTCTCCAAGCCGCTGGTCCTCACTATTCTACTTTCTGTCTCTATGAATTTGACTGCTCTAGGTACCTCCTCTAAGTGGACTAGTACAATGTTTGTCCTTTTGTGACTGGCTTATTTCACTTAACAAAATGTCTTTAAGTTTCATCCATTTCGTAGCATGTATCAAAATCTTATTCCTTTTTATTAAGGCTGAATAATATTCCATTGTATGTACAGTTGACTCTTGAAAAACATGGTTGAACTGCATGGTTCCACTTACAAGCAGATTTTTTTTTCAGTAAATATAGTACCTGTATTTTCATTTTATAGATCTTTAAGTATGGGGAAAACTTTATGTTTGATTAGGGATCACAATATGTGATATCAAAAGAACTAGGGTTTGAGTCCTGATTCTATCCAAACTGTTCCAGCTTCCTTCCCTTGGGTGAGTCGTTTATCAGTTCCTTTGCTATTGGGGCAGAGATAGCAGTACACAGATTTTTGACTCCACAGGGGTCAGCACCCCTATCCCCCACATTGTTCAAGGGTTAACTGTATACATTACATTTTTAAAATCCATTTATCTGTCTATGGACATTTGGATTGTTTCCACCTTTTGGCTATTGTGGATAATTCTGCTGTGAACATTGGTCGTTGGTACACAAATATTTGTTTGAGTCCCTGCTTTCACTTCTTTGAATTTTTACCTAGAGGTGAAATTCACTGGATCATATGGTAATTTTATTTTAAATTTTTGGGGGAACGACCATACTGTTTTCCACACTGGCTGTATCATTTTACCTTCTTACCAGCAATGCACAAGAGTTATAATTTCTCCATATCCTTCCCAGCATTTGTTATTTTCTGTTTTTAAAATAATAGCCCTCCTAATGGATGTAAAGTGGTATTTCATTGTGGTTTTGACTTGCATTTCCCTAATGATTAGTGATGTTGAGCATTTTTTCATGTGCTGATTGGCCCTTTGTATATCTTTGAAGAAATTTCTGTTCAGATCCTTTGCCCATTAAAAAAATTGTGTTGTTTGCAAGATTAGCATCTTAACATAGAATCACTGGGACTCTTTAGTCTATTTTAATCATCTCCATCACTTGGACAATAGTATATCTGGCTTGCTACTAATAGCAGAGGGGTTAGAGAGGAAGGGAAAAAAAAGACATATACTGAAATAAAAAATATTTCAAAATGTGTTTTTAAAATATGAAATTCGGGCTTCCCTGGTGACGCAGTGGTTAAGAACCTGCCTGCCAATGCAGGGGACACGGGTTCGAGCCCTGGTCCAGGAAGATCCCACATGCCGCGGAGCAGCTAAGCCTGTGTGCCACAACTACTGAGCCTGTGCCCTAGAGCCTGCAAGCCACAACTACTGAAGCCCGCGTACCTAGAGCCCATGCTCCACAACAAGAGAAGCCACCGCAGTGAGGCCCACGCACTGCAACGAAGAGTAGCCCCTGCTTGCTGCAACTAGAGAAAGCCTGCACACAGCAATGAAGACCCAACGCAGCCAAAAATAATAAATAAAAATAAAATTAATTAAAAATAAATAAAATATTTGACTCTTTAGAAAAGCAAAAGAGCAATTCTGTTTGGGAATAAATGCCATTTTAGTTAACAAGTGTATATTTAACAACTTCTGCGTGTTAGGCATTATTCTAGACACTGGAAGGAGTATTTGACCATAAACAAAAAATGTTTAGGTGAGAACATTATCAGCTATTCGGTAGCAGGAGACAGAAGCACACTTTTAAAATATTGTATGTTTATCTTCTATGCAATTGCATAATGTGATATATATACACATTGGTGTAAATAATATACCCCAAGGCATTGTTCCCAGTCAAAACTTAAATGACTACTTAATGACCTTTTTTATTTAGAGTGCATGAGTGAAGTACTTACTTGGTTTAGGAGAAATAAAAAGTAGATTGGTGCTAAAATTTGAAGTTTGACATTGTTCTAGAACAGAAAAATTTCAGGTATTTCTCATAGAAACTGGCCCTTTGAGTTTTCCAAATACTTCTATGCTGGGGCATTCAGAATAAATGAAGATATGTTCAGGAAAGAGTTCATTTCTTCACCTCTAATATTTGTGAATACTATCAGCATATCAGAGAGAAAATCCAGAGAGTTGAGTAAAACAACACAAAAAAATTAATGAGAAATTCATATATGGACAGTTATTTTCATGCATTCATATTTTTCTATATCCATTTCAATATTTCCACTATGTTTTCTTCCTTGCTAGTGATCTGTGTCTGTAAGGTTATAGATTAGAACACAACTAGAGACTTACTTTGCTAATGATGGCAGTTTTTCATTTGGGAGAAACACAAAAAAAAGATATTTAAAAAATACTTGTGTCTTTGCACTCTGGGCTCCTTATGATATAATCAATATGGAGACACAAAAAGTCGCAGTAAGGTAAAGTTAAAAAAAAATTGTCCATCTTGGCCAAGAAGCACATGAAAAACTGCTCAGCATCACTAATTATTAGAGAAATGCAAATCAAAACTACAATGAGATATCACCTGACACCAGTTAGAATGGGCATCATCAGAAAATCTACAAACAACAAATACTGGAGATGGTGTGGAGAAAAGGGAACCCTCTTGCACTTTTGGTGGCAATGTAAATTCAAACAGCCACTATGGAGAACAGTATGGAGGTTCTTTAAAAAACTAAAAATAAAATTACCATATGACCCAGCAGTCCCACTACTGGGCATACACCCAGAGAAAACCATAATTCAAAAAGACACATGCACCCCAATGTTCATTGCAGCACTATTTACAGTAGCCAGGTCATGGAAGCAACCTAAATGCCCATCGACAGATGAATGGATAAAGAAGATGTGGTACATATATGCAATGGAATATTACTCAGCCATAAAAAGGAACGAAATTGGGTCATTTGTGGATGGATCTAGAGGCTGTCATACAGAGAGAAGTAATTCAGAAAGAGAAAAACAAATATCATATATTAACACGTATATGAGGAACCTAGAAAAATGGTACAGATGAACCAGTTTGCAGGGCAGAAATAGAGACACAGATGTAGAGAACAAACGTATGGACACCAAGGGGGGAAAGTGGTGAGGGTGGTGGTGGTGGTGGGATGAATTGGGAGATTGAGATTGACATATATACACTAATATGTATAAAATAGATAACTAATAAGAACCTGCTGTGTAAAAAATAAATAAAAATTTAAAAAAAAATTGTCCATCTTGTCCAATTATCTACGTGCAATAGATGAATGTCACTCTTGATATTAAATATGATAATGTCTGGAGATTCCAAATGCATCAAGCACATGAGACAGATCATGCCTAATGGTCGTCTCAGAGACCTGTCCTTCTACCTTTTGTAATATTTTCTTAGGGCACTTTTAGTTTGGTTAAAGAAGACCAAGCTTGGGTTTATTCCTAGTTCCTCAAGCTTGAGTTCATCCCTAGATTCTGCATCTTCTTTATTAAAAGTTATTTAACTCCTTTCCAACTATCTCCTTATTTTGGCACCTTAATTGTTTAAGTGTGGGGCTCATAGCAAAAACTAGGAGAATGAGTGTGTCTGTGTTTCATCAAGTGCTTACTATGTTGATGGAATTTCACATTAAATGAGCGTAAAAATTAATCATGTTGGTGTATGGTGTTAAATAACTATTCATATTCATTTTTTAGACAATCCAATACTAAAGGGGTATGTTATTCAGTCAGAGTGTAATTAAGAAAACTTTATAATAAACACCTTACTGAGTAAGAAAAAGGACACATCATTGCAACTGCTGCTACAAAACCAGCTGGTACCAAAGAGCTTTGCTGCAGGGCATTTCTACCTTAAGTTCTCTTAAGAGCTTGATAGGATTTAGTTCCTCTCTTCCAAGAATTTGCTGTTGGCAAAATCGGCTTCAGAGGGAAGGATAGATGGTGTCTGAGTTCAAAGAAAGGTAGATTTTTGGAATTGGTAAGCCTACTTTTTTTTTTTTTTTTTTTGGTTAGCCTATTTTTGAGAGTATGATTGGTCCATTTTAGTAGTTACTGCTTTTTAATGTCAACAAGCATTTGGCTTCAGTAAAGTCAGGGAACTTTCTTTCCCTCATATGGCACAGCTCTCTACTACCAGGGCAAACTGTGTTTCTTTCAGTATCTAGCACAAGAGCTTCAGAAAAACTTTTGATTTGATCCGATTACATTTATTTACTTTATTATTTCTGAAGACTTGTAAGGTATTCTAATCTTTTTCTTAGTATGTATGTGAACAGTAGTCACTAAGCATGGAAAGAGGATCAGTGATCTAAAATAACTACCAGTTCTGTATGTACATCAGATTCAAATCTATTGTGAATTAGATTTTCCAAATTGGTCACCGTGCTCTTACGTAAGAGGCAATACAAGAATCACCATTAGTCTCTTGCAAATTGAATAAACGTGAAACATTCAAATAATACTTTACCTTCTTAACTTTTTCTAGGTTCCCATATAATTCCACACCTCTTGATCAATATAGTGACTTACTCAGTTATTCATTATTCCCTCAAAAATATTTACTCAACATTTACTCTGTAATAGGCACTGCCCTAGAAGTGAACCAAAGGAAGTACAGCACCTGACTTCATGGAGTTTAAACTTATGTTAACCATTTTTGGATTGGGTTCGTTGTTTTTTTGATGTTCAGCTGCATGAGCTGCTTGTATATTTTGGAGATTAATCCTTTGTCAGTTGCTTCATTTGCAAATACTCTCTCCCATTCTGATGGTTGTCTTTTTGTCTTGTTTATGGTTTCCTTTGCTGTGCAAAAGCTTTTAAGTTTCATTAGGTCCCATTTGTTTATTTTTGTTTTTATTTCCATTTCTCTAGGAGATGGGTCAAAAAGGATCTTGCTGTGATTTATGTCATTGAGTGCTCTGCCTGTGTTTTCCTTTACGAGTTTTATGGTGTCTGGCCTTACATTTAGGTCTTTATTCCATTTTGAGATTATTTTTGTATATGGTGTCAGGGAGTGTTCTAATTTCATTCTTTTACATTCTTTTTACATGTAGCTGTCCAGTTTTCCCAACACCACTTATTGAAGAGGCTGTCTTTTCTCCATTGTATATTCTTGCCTCCTTTATCAAAAATAAGGTGACTATATGTGTGTGGGTTTATTTCTGGGCTTCCTATCCAGTTCCATTGATCTATAGTTCTGTTTTTGTGCCAGTACCGTACTGTCTTGATTACTGTAGCTTACTGTAGCTTTGTAGTATAGTCTGAAGTCAGGGACTCTGATTCCTCCAGCTCAGTTTTTCTTTCTCAAGATTGCTTTGGCTATTCAGGGTCTTTTGTGTTTCAACACAGATTGTGAAATTTTTTGTTCTAGTTCTGTGAAAAATGCCATTGGTTGTTTGATAGAGATTGCACTGAATCTATAGATTGCTTTGTGTAGTACAGTCATTTTCACAATGTTGATTTATCCCCTCCAAGAACATGATATATCTCTCCATCTACTTATATCATCTGTAATTTATCAGTGTCTTATAGTTTTATGCATACAGGTATTTTGTCTACCTAGGTAAGTTTATTCCTAGGTGTTTTATTCTTTTTGTTGCAATGGTAAATGGGAGTGTTTCCTTAATTTCACTTTCAGATTTTTCATCATTAGTGTATAGGAATGCAAGAGATTCCTGTGCATTAATTTTGATTCTGCTACATTACCAAATTCATTGATTAGCACTAGTAGTTTTCTGGTGGCATCTTTAGGATTCTCTATGTATAGTATCATGTCATTTACAGACAGTGACAGTTTTACTTCCTCTTTTCCAATTTGTATCCCTTTTATTTCATTTTCTTCTCTGATTGCTGTGGCTAGGACTTGCAAAACTATCGTGAATAATAGTGGTGAGAGTGGACATCCTTGTCTTGTTCCTGATCTTAGAGGAAATGCTTTCAGTTTTTCACCATTGAGAATGATGTTTGCTGTGGGTTTGTCATATATGGCCTTTATTATGTTGAGGTAGGTTCCCTCTATGCCCACTCTCTGGGGAGGTTTTATCATAAATCAGTGTTGAATTATGTCAAAAGCTTCTTCTGCATCTGTTGAGTTGATCATATGGTTTTTATTCTTACATTTGTTAATATGGTGTATCACATTGATTGATTTGCGTATATTGAAGAATGCTTGCTTCCCTGGGATAAATCCCACTTGCTCATGGTATATGATCCTTTTATTGTGTTGTTGGATTCTGTTTGCTAGTATTTTGTTGAGGATTTTTGCAGCTATATTTATGAGTGATATTTGTTTGTAAGTTTCTTTTTTTGTAGTATCTTTGTCTGGTTTTGGTAACAGTGTGATGGTTGCCTCATTGAATGAGTTTGGGAGTGTTCTTTCCTCTGCAATTTTTTGGAAGAGTTTGAGAAGGATGGGTGTTAGCTCTTCTCTTAATGCTTGATAGAATTCACCTGTGAAGCTGTTTGATCCTGGACTTCTATTTGTTGGAAGATTTTTAATCAGTTTCAATTTCATTACTTTTGATTGGTCTGATCATATTTTCTGTTTCTTCCTGGTTCAGTCTTGGAAGGTTATACCTTCCTAAGAATTTGTCCATTTCTTCCAGGTTGTCCCTTTTAGTAGCATAGAGTTGCTTGTAGTAGTCTCTTAGGATGCTTTGTGTTTTTGTGGTGTCTGTTGTAACTTCTCCGTTTTCATTTCTAAAATTATTGATTTGAGTCCTCTCCCTCTTTTTCTTTTTGAGTCTGGCTAATGGTTTATCAATTTTGTTTATCTTCACAGAGAACCAGCTTTTAGTTTTATTGATCTTTGCTATTGTTTTCTTTGTTTCTATTTCATTTATTTCTGCTCTGATGTTTATGATTTCTTTCCTGCTGCTAACTTTAGGTTTTCTTTGTTCTTCTTTCTCTGGTTCCTTTAGGTGTAAAGTTAGATTGTTTATTTGACATTTTTCTTGTTTCTTGAGGTAGATTTTTATTGCTAATAACTTCCCTCTTTGAACTACTTTTGGTGCATTCCATAGGTTTTGGATCGTCGTGTTTTCATTGTCCTTTCTCTCTAGGTATTTTTTATTTCCTCTTTGATTTCTTCAGTCATCTCCTGTTTATTTAGTAACATATTGTTTAGCCTCCATGTATTTGTGTTTTTTACGTTTTTTCCCCTGTAATTGATTTCTAATCTCCTAGCGTTGTTGTCAGAAAAGATGGTTGATATGATTTCAGTTTTCTTCAGTTTACTGTGGCTTAAGTTTTGACCCAAGATGTGCTCTATCCTGGAGAATGTTCCTTGTGCGCTTGAGGGGAAACTGTAATCTGCTGTTTTTGGATGGAATGTCCTATAAATATCAATTAAATCTACCTGGTCTGTTGTGTCATTTAAAGCTTGTGTTTCCTTATTAATTTTCTGTTTGGATGATCTGTCCATTGGTGTAAATAAGGCGTTAAAGTCCCCCACTATTATTGTGTTACTGTTGATTTCCTCTTTTATAACTGTTATCAGTTGCCTTGTGTATTTAGGTGCTCCTATGTTGGGTGTATATATGTTTATAATTGTTATATCTTCTTCTTGGATTGATCCCTTGACCATTATGTAGTGTCCTTCCTTGTCTCTTGTAACATTCTTTATTTTAAAGTCTATTTTATCTTATATGAGTATTGCTCCTCCAGCTTTGTTTTGATTTCCATTTGCATGGAGTATCTTTTTCCATCCCCTCACTTTCAGTCTGTATGTTTCCCTAGATCTGAAGTGTAAGCAGCATATATATGGGTCTTGTTTTTTGTATCCATTCAGTGAGCCTGTGTCTTTTAGTTGGAGCCTTTAATCCACTCATGTTTAAGGTAATTATCCATATGTATGTTCCTATTACCATTTTCTTAATCGTTTTGGTTTTTTGTAGGTTCTTTTCTTCTCTTGTGTTTCCCAGTTAGAGAAGTTCCTTTAGCATTTGTTGTAGAGTTGGTTTGGTGGTGCTGAATTCTTTTAGATTTTGCTTGTCTGTAAAGCTTTTGATTTCTCCATCGAATCTGAATGAGATCCTTGCTGGGTAGAGTAATCTTGGTTGTAGGTTCTTCCCTTTCATCACTTTAAATATGTCATGCCACTGCCTTCTGGCTTGTAGCGTTTCTGCTGAGACATCAGCTATTAACCTTGTGGGAGTTCCCTTGTATGTTGTCATTTTTGCCTTGCTGCTTTCAGTAATTTTTCTTTGTCTTTAATTTTTGCCAATTTGATTACTATGTATCTTGGTGTGTTTCTCCTTGGGTTTATCTTGTATGGGACTCTCATGCAGAAATTTTTTTTTTTAAATGAAGACAAATTGATTTTGATTGTATTGCAGACTGCTTTATTAGTAGTTAAGAAGCAATATTAATTAGGATATATAGTTTAAATTTAAATATGATCTTGGTTCCAAGTTCTATATGGAAACACAAATATTTTTTTTTCTATTTTTCCCAGTTGAAGGAACTAATACTCTACAGACTACTCTGCTGAAAAGAAAATGTAGAGGACGTTTCCTATCACCGTATATTTATATAGTAATTTTATAACATATGGTAGGTGGAACAATGACTTTCACAAATGTCCATGAATTAATCCATGGCATCTGAGTATGTTACTTTATATGGCAAAAGAGACTTTGCAGATGTGGTTAAGGTTAAGAACCTGTAGATGGGATATTATCTTCGATTATCTGGGTGAGCTCAGTCTAATCATTTGAGTCCTTAAAAGTGGAGCACCTTTTCCAACTGTGGTCAGAGAGAATGTGAGCCTAGAAGAAAGGACAGAAAGATGCTACAGTGCCGACATTGAAGATGGATGAAGGGGCCACAAGCCAAGGAATGCAGGCAACTCTAGGAACTGGAAAAGGCAAGGGAAAAGAGGCTGTCCTAGAGCCTGCAGAAGTGAATACAGGCCTACCAACATCTTGATTTTAGCCCATAGAGAACGATGTCAGGCTTCTAACTTAGAGAACTATATGATATAATATTTATATTGTTTTAAGTTACTAAGTTGTTTTAATTTGGCATATCAGCAATAGAAAACGAATACACATCACATTGCACATTTTTTACTTACTCAGTTGCACTACTCTGCATTGAAACATACACAGTGGGAATGTTATAATTTTTTTATAAAGATAGAAAATGTCATTCATGTCATTTTCTTCCCAGGAGAACACCCACATGTGCACACACACACACACACACACACACACAAAGTCATCTTAAATTTTTTTTTTTAGTTGGAAGTTAAATATATGTTTGTTTACCAATGAGAAAATTAATAAAAGGAAACCTCAAGTAAAATTGGAGTTGGGAAGTCCTACCACTTCCCCAAATAGGAGAATGTCAATTACAGACCCCATCAGGAGCAAATGCAACTTAACACTTTTAAATAGGAAGTACAACTTCTTTACTGTTCCAGCAGGAGGAAGGAAGATTTTCTTCCTCCTCAGCAATAAGACCAGCCAGTGGAAATGCTGCAACTCAGCCAATGAGAAGCCACTGTCACCTGAACTCTTACTTTTCTCCAGTGAACTTTCTTTTTTCTCTTGCTGATCAGCTCTTGTCCCATCCTCCTTTCTATAAAAGCCTTCTGTTTTGTACAGTCCCTTGGAGTATCTCTCTGGTTGTTAGATGAGATGCTGCCCAATTCATGAATCATTTAATAAAGCCAATTAGATCTTCAAATTTACTGAGTTCAATTTTGTTTTTTAACACCAAATATGGCAATTTTATTCATGCAATTCACAAAATAGTAACAGTTGTTAGAATCTCAGAATTAGATTTTCAATGTAGTAGTCAATAAGAACAACTTTGGTTAAATTATTGCTTTTCAAATGATACTTAATGAAGTTTTTATTGAAATATCTAGTAAGCATCATTAAATTTATATAACAAAACAAGTCTTCCAATTAATACTCTTACATGGACAGATAATCATGGGTTAGAGGGAAAATTCTTACTAATAAACTAGGAAGAATTCCTGTAATCCAGAGAAAACAAAGTATATATTTGGCTAAATATGGGTGATAAAATGTGAATTCTGGGTGTGTTGCCTAATGGCCCTAAGAACATTTGAAATAAACTTAAAGGATTATGGTGGAGAGAGTGGTACAGAGGAGGGATTGGTGCTGGATCCAAAGTTATAGTCTGCAACGTTCAGGGCAAAGGAAGACAGATGCAACCCAAAGACCAACCCAACCATCACTCCAGTGGAGGCCTTTTGTACTGGGCTGTGTAGGATTATCCATCCATTTGGCCTCTAATGTTACTACTGGGATACAATTAATTAGATCTGGAATCACCTTGATAGACACAGATACTACTCTACTTGGAGTATTAGGCACAAGTCTACCAAGGAGTTTTTGATTTAATATGGGATTTCCCATCCTCTATGAGCTCTGGTGGTATGATGGTTAATTCTATATGTCAATTTGACTGGGTCACCAGGTGTCCAGATATTTGGTAAACATTCTATGTCCGAGAGGGTGTTTCTGGATGAGATTAACATTTGAATCAGTAAACTGAGTAAAGCAGATTGGTGGGCTTTATCCAATCCCTTCGAAACCTGAATAGAATAAAAAGACTGACCCTCCCCAAAATAAGAGGGAAGTCCTCCTGCCTGACTGTTTTAAGCTGGGACATTGTTCTTTTTTGGCCTTCAGACTCGAACTGAAACATCATTTCTTCTTGGGTCTTGAGCTAGCTGGCTTTCAGAGTGTTATTTACACCATTGGCTCTCCTGGGTCTCCAGCTTGCTCACTGCAGATCTTAGGAATTGTCAGCCTCCATAATCAATCACGTGAGCCAGGTCCTTAATAATAAATTTCATTCTCTCTCTTTTTCTCCCTATGTGTGTGTGTGTGTGTGTGTGTGTGTGTGTGTGTGTATACACATTCAACACACACACACACACACACACACACACACACACACACACACACATCTTATTGGTTCTGTTTCTCCAGAAAACCCTGACTAATACAGATGGGTGAAAAATCGTGATGACCGTTCCTTGTTCTCAGTTGCTAATAGTTATTTGGTCTCTTGGTCATGAAAGCCCTACTCCTCGTGGGCCCACGCAACACCTAGAGCTAGGCAAGGCTTATGCCAGTGGGAATTACGATACATTTCCAGTGGATAAATGAATTCTTCAGTAAAAAAATATTTCAGAGTCCATTCACAGTGATGACAGTAAACAGTTTATTTCAATGTAGCACTTTCAGAAAGAGGAATAATTTGGTATAGTCAGGCATGAAAATTTTGACCATGACACTCTTTTCCTGTCTTAATGTCATGTCCAAAAGGACATTTAAAAAGAAAAAGTTTTAATAATGGTAATATATAGATCAGTTTCACAATTGACAGATAATTTCAAAGCAAAATAGCTATACTTATGAACTAACTTTTTTTTTTTTTTTTTGCGGTACGCGGGCCTCTCACTGCTGTGGCCTCTCCCGTTGCGGAGCACAGGCTCCGGACGTGCAGGCTCAGCGGCCATGGCTCACAGGCCCAGCCGCTCCGCGGCATGTGGGATCTTCCTGGACCAGGGCACGAACCCGTGTCCCCTGCATCAGCAGGCAGAATCTCAACCACTGCGCCACCAGGGAAGCCCTGAACTAACATTTTGAAATGTCAAGTATGGTTTAATAAATAACCCTGATTTCACATATCTTATATCCCCAATACTTTTATAACAATTTGCAGTAGATAAAACAGATATTGTTAGTAATTATAGAAATGAGGAGACTGAGGTCACCAAGATTTAAAGTTTGGCCAAGTGTATACTACTACTAAAGGTCGTGGCTGGGTTTAGAAACAAGAACTTTCTGATTTCTATTTCAGGGCTCATTTCTTATATTACTATTGTTGCTCTATGCAATTAAATGATAGAAGTTTCAAGAGCAGCACTCTACATCCAAGGAAGGAGACTGAAGTTCAAATGTAACCCATTTTCATAACAAATGAGCTTTTTCTATTAGTGTCTCCATTTTACAAGCATAATTCTACCTCAGAGTCCTAAGCCAATGGATTGGCCCCTGAGATAGCTTTCATTACATACCTGCCAAGCATAAGACCTAACTAACCCTCTGCAAAAAGTAACTCCTCTTAGAATATGAGATCTATTGTCCTCAATCATCCGTGAAAGAAAAAAGAAGCCCTTTTTCCTATTGTCTCAGTGATTTTGAAGACACAGATCAGAACCATACGTCAT
Organism: Orcinus orca; assembly: GCF_937001465.1. NCBI lineage: Eukaryota > Metazoa > Chordata > Mammalia > Artiodactyla > Delphinidae > Orcinus > Orcinus orca. Next base: position 75,304,631 of record NC_064564.1, on the reverse strand, counting down.
GTGAAGCCTGCCTCCAAAGCAGCCCAACACTGGAGTTCATGGGCATTAATACTCCATTTGTTTCCAAATACGGAACATTTAACAGTGTGATGGGATGGTGTTACATATGTACACAAACCTGTGGCAGCAAATCAACTATGCACAGCTAGGGTCTAATTTTAGAGCTCTGGAGTCTCATGCATGGCCTTCTAGAAAAATTCCCCATATCGGGATACAATGTGAGTGGAGAAAACAACAACAACATGTGATACAGTGTTTTAACTTCTAAAAAAAATTGTAAACTATAGCCATGAATATATGAACTGAGAGGGATTCACTATGGAATAGCATTCTGGACAGGTTAGATTTTTTCCTCTCCTTTCCCCATTTTAAATTGCTTTGTCCTTAGGGAATAAATAATTCTGTAGCAGAAACTTCACTGATCATTCTATAACCAAAGGAATCTTTTATTTTCTTTGCTATTAAGTCATATCACAAGGTCAAGCCAACCTACTTTAGCTTCATTTCTTTAGGTTTTCTAACTAAGTTTCCCTAAACAAGGGATCTATGTTATACACTTAGGTTGTCATATATATTTTGAAATTGTGAACAACGCTGTTAATATTTCAAATAGGTAGTTTAGTAATACAGGAATTTATGCTGACATTAAAAGCCATCCTGAATTGCTGCTTGGGATATTTTAAGAATCTCTCTATTACTAACGTGACAAATGATGACTTTAATGGCATCATAAACCAGAAATATGAAAGCATTATTAAAAAACTGCTTCATAAAAGAGTTATCAAGTAACTATCAGTTAAGTTGTTTAGACATGATGAAATTTCAGTCTTAACACACTGGACCACTACAGATGCACTGAACTAGCAATATTATAAAATGTGGAGGTAATGAATATTATTGCTTCAGAAATTGTCTTTGCTAATCTTACTCTGATTAAATTGTGTTGGTTAGGGAAATCCTTATACCTTATGAGACCAATTCACATTTAAAAGCTATTTTATTATTATGAAGCATTTGTTCAATTCATTGCCCAGACGTATAGTTCACATGCAGAAACTACATCACTTACTTTGGCTTAAATATTGAAATAGTGCACTTATATTCTCCTATATTTTAAAGATATGGGGCTCTGCCCTAAAAGGCATCATTCCATTAATTATTCAAGCTCTATGTGGTGGTTAAACATTTATGTCCCGTACACATTTTATCTTCTACCCTTTTTTCCCCTTATAATTAATGGGTCTATAAGACACTTGGTGTGATATGAGCTGATTTTTTAAGTTCTAGTAGGATATATTTTATTGCAATAGCCTTCATCTTTGCAGAAATATAGCAACAAATCTGTGCGAATGTACAAGTGAAAATGAAATGTCTTTAGAAATCCCATGCTATCTACGCATGGGTTTACTTAAGAGAAGGATTCTCATTGTTCTCTCAAAAGCCACATGTTTGCACATATATGTTAAGAAAATAGACCGAGACATTCATGTGATCACAAGGATGATCAGATATTCTGGATCTTCAAATTATGAAATTGTATTATTACATTATTGACTTTTGCAAAAATACCACTTGGTATTCTAAATAGGTTTATTCTGTAACATTTTCACATCTACATTCCTGAGAGAAAACCCATGGGAAAATAGAATATTATAAGGAATGAACCATGTGTAACATAGAATGAGCATACAAAGATTGTGATAGAGACAGACAATGTTTCCATGGCCCTAGTGGGATGTGACCCAAAGCAGGCATTGAAGTTATAGCAATGATAGGGTCCTCTCTAGCAGCAGTTGTTAAATTTGATCATGCATCAGAATCACCTGGTGGGCTTACTAAAACACACATTTCTGGGCCTACCCTCAGAGTTTCTGATTCAGTAGGTCTGGGGTAGAACGTAAGAGTTTGCATTTCCAAGTTCCCGGGTGATGTTGATGCTGCTAGTCTGGGGACCACAGTTTGATAATCACCTCTTTATAGGTTCTGTATGAATATATTATCAGAATTTTGTCAATTTTGTTTTCTGCTGGAGTATAGGAAAATTGATAATCATTAAGACTCAGTTACTAAACTTGAAATTCAGAGGCTAATTTGATGTCCGTGCACAACTATAAGGCACATGTAATCATCAGTGAGCAGCCTTTGGTTTGTTCTTAGCCCACCTATAAAGCAGCACTCAGTACTTCATTGTATCCTCAGAAAAGCAACTCAACTCTACCCTAATTAAACAATGTAGATTTTTATAAAACAACATTTGTCATAATTTCTGATTATAAAGTTAATGCATTTTCACTGGAGAGAATTTAAGCAGAAAAGAATAAATATGAAAATAAATGCAGCCATATTATCAATATCCAGAGATAATCACTGATAATTTGTTGTGGCAATGGAGGTAGATTCTACTTAACATTTAATGGAGAAGTAGAAAAGAGAATTTAACTTAACACCTTCAAACAAAAATTCCTATTTGGCAATAACCATTGATCCCAATCATTGCTTCCCATTTTGTCTGCCAGCTGCTGATCTTCCCCTCTTTCAATTCTTCTCTAAACTGTTCCCCACCCAAACAGACTCAAGAAGCTTTCCTCTGCCGCTCTGTATTTCCCTTTCTTTGTCTTATGCAGAGCAATTCTCCTCTGTCCCTGACCTTCAAGTCCTGAACTCTCATACCCATGGCATCTTCCTGAAAAGGACTCTTCAGTTACAAGGATCTGCTCTCTTAGAAATAGTGGGGATTATAAATATATCTTTTAGTTTCTGCTGCAAATAACATTCTTTTTAGTCATATAATTATCCATTTGTGTGTACAGTGAAAATCTAGAATCTTGAAAAGTTCAGGTGTTGTATTATTACTTTTTTTATTGCTGCGTAATGTGTTACCACAAAATTAACAGACTAAACTGCACAATTTGATTATCTCACAGTTTCTTTAGGTTAGATCTGGACACAGTCTGGCTGGATTCTCTGTTCAGGGTCTCTACAGGTGTTATGTGTGGAATCATATCCTCTAAAGACATACGTTGAAATCCTATTACCTGGTACCTGTGTATGCATTTCTTATTTGGAAATAGGGTCTTTGCAGATGTAATCAAGTTAAGATGAGGTCATTAGGATGAGCCCTAAACCGACATGACTGATGTCCTTATAAGAAAGGGAAAATGCCATATTAAGACAGAAGCACACAGAGAGAATGACACGTCATGACAGAAGCAGAACTTGGAGTGATGCAGCTGCAAGCCAAGGAATGCCAAGGGTCAATAGCTACCACCAGAGGGTAGGAAGAAACAAGGCAGGATTTTATCCAGACTCTTAGAAGGAGCATGGCCCTGATGACACCTTGATTTCAAACTCTTATCCTCTAGAACTGTAAGAGAATACATTCTGTTTGTTTTAGCCACACAGTTGGGGGTACTTTACTTTAGCAGCCCTAGGAAACGAATTCAGCAGGCTAAAATCAAGGTGTTGGTGGACCTATGGTTCTCATCTAGAGCTCAGAGTTCTCTTCCAAGATCCTCTTCCAAGAACTGGCAGAATTCAGTTCCTTGCAGCCATAAGGACTGAGATCTCTGTTGTCTTGCTGGCCATCACCTGAGCTCCTAGATGGCTCTAGCAGTTCCTTATCACTTGGTCACCATGGGCAGTTGAAACCATGTTATGTTGGATTTCTTTCAGGCCTGCCTGAGTGCAAATTCTTGTTTTCCTCTTCTGCCCACAGCCAGAGAAAACTCTGCTTTTAAAGGGCTCCTGTGTTTAGGCCAGGCTGGTTTACCTGAACAGGATAATCTCTTTATTATAAGATCAACTGATTTTAGACGTTAATTATAGCTACAAAATGCCTTCAGAGAAGTACCTAGATTAGCAATTGAATGAATACCTGGGAGAAAGTATGCTTACCTCTGGGGCTGAGAGTCTTGGTGGGAAAGGCCAGCTTAGAAATCTTTCTACTATAGGTGCATTCTGATTTATCAGTGTTTCTCATATATACTGAAAGAGGTAACTGGACATTACTCAAATAGTCATTTTATTTTAGTTCTCCACATCCACAGTGGAAATTGTCTCTGCTGTGAATAAATGTAACCCATTTAATAAAAAGAATCACCCTAGCTATATTCCAATAAGCATGAAATAAATGGTCTTTATTTTTCTATAGGGATTTACTGTACGATATTAATTAGTAATCAAATTATAACTTAGTTTCCCCATGTGAATAAAGCAGATACTTTTGAGGCACGGGCGAGTTAAGCCCTGACTCACCTTTTCTATTATAACTGGTTTATGTTACATAAGCTTTTGTTATATGCTGGGATATTATAATATGTATAAAGTTTTATCTCTGGAATTGTGACTATAACAATGTAGTGTATGCTCTCTTAATTAACTTCCAGGTAACTAATCTACTGGATTGAGCAATGCTTTCTCATCCTCCTGTGATATATAGATTATGGCCTATGACTCACTGAGTTCTTGCATCTTGTAGGCACTTTCTAGGACATCTCCATACATCTAAAGTTTAATTGTATGCTTACCAAGAGCCAGTGGTTTAGCCTCACTCTTTTTCAGTGGTTGTACTTATTGTTGTGCTCATATTATTTAATTTACTGTTTCATAAATGGATCAAATAGAGGTGTAGAGAGAAAGAGAGTTGCTTCTTTGAAAACAGGTGACTATTTTGGAAAGACTTGATAAAGGTAAGTTGCTAAAAATGCAGTTAATTTAACTGTGGATGAAACAAGTATAAAATAGTTGAGAAAAAAATCTTACAAATCTAGAATTGTTTACTCATACTGCTTTACAAGCAAAGACAGTGTTCAAAATATTTAACCAGCGGGGCATTAGTAATAATCATTTAGAATAGTTCTACTTATTATAGAGGCTGTTCACAGCTTTTGAATACTCATTCCCCTTCAAAAAAAGCTGATCCCAGGGGCTTCCCTGGTGGCGCAGTGGTTGAGAGTCCGCCTGCCGATGCAGGGGACACGGGTTCGTGCCCCTGTCCGGGAGGATCCCACATGCCGCAGAGCGGCTGGGCCTGTGAGCCATGGCCTCTGAGCCTGCGCGTCCGGAGCCTGTGCTCCGCAACGGGAGAGGCCAGAGCAGGGAGAGGCCTGCGTACCGCGAAAAAAAAAAAAAAAAAAGCTGATCCTGGATCCTGAAAGTCATGGAAGATATATTGTGGGTGGGCCCTTATTATAAAAGAAGAAGAAAAAAGCTTTGGCACTTCATCAAAAGGGTGGCAATCACATGTACATTTTTTATGTTTTTAGTTGAAATGTTTAAGATATTTGGGTATATATGAACTACTTTTATGAGTCCTTAGTTTAAGCAACTTTCTAATGATACCTGGACTAGCCCTAATTTTCCTAGTAAGAGTGTTCTTTTCTGTGTTGTTGTTCTAGTTTATCCCATTTTTACCATAAGAATGAGATATTTTATAAAGAAATATGTATTTCAAGAGAAAAGTGATGTGATAAAAAATTGGTCAGTATTTTCAGGCCAGTTTCTCTAATAGGCCCTTAGATTTCCTATGAAGTGGGACAGAAATAAAAGGGAGGGGTTGGACCTCTGTCTCACTTGAATTTAAGGCTTAGTTAGCTGAGCTTTGGTAATGAGTGTGGAGGAATAATCTTGATGCTGATTTCCCTCTCTGCCATATCCTTTGTCTCTCTCATTGTTGCCTAATTCATTTGAAGTTGTTTACTTCATGTACTGACAGACTGCAGAGACTGATGGCAACAGTTTAAAATTCTCTCTTATCTATTTGAAATTTCTTGTTAGCATTCCTACCTGGTTTCTATCGGTGTATGAAAACAAAAAAGAATCAGATACAAACAGAGCATTAAACAGTGCCTTCTGCCTCCCAGGTTCGTTTAATATCTCCCATACACCGGAGTTAATAATTCACACTCTGCAGAACCCCAGCACGTCTCTATTAGACTTGATGTCCTCTATTAATGTGAGCACACATCCAGTACAGAGCCATGATGTTGAGGATAGTAGGAAGGGCAGGGGCATGTGCTAAAAGTGCCCCTCTAGACAAGTTTGCCCATTCAAAACAGGTCTCAATAAAGCTAAATTCTATTAAATAGTATTTGGCTTAAACGGGCCTAACTATAGAATTCCAACAAAACTGGAGAATTGCAGAGCCCTCCGTTCTTTTCTTGCATAAACAATTCTCCCTTTCCAGCGGGAATGGAAGCAAATCTTGTTTTCTACTTCTCATCACTCCTCAGCTTGCCATTAACAAAGGAGCTGACACTATATATTGTAAAAGGAATAGTATACAAATGGGAGTAATCGGCTTGGGGCCTATAGGTCAGGCAAGAGGCAATCTGATGTTTTATTTAAATGTTTTTATAAAAGGAGTGTAAGAAGAACGTGGAGAGTGTAATGTATTATAGAGTTTGAAGTGGTAAAGTAAGGAAAAAGAAGGCCATATCCAAGAGATAGCCCAGAGCTTTTTAAAAAATCTCTCATTTTCTATTTCTGATTTTTGATATATTTTATAATCACCGTCAAAGCTAGTCTTGAGAACTGTATGTCTGGAGAAATAGGTAAGCCTCTATAAATATGTTTCAGCTATATTTCTAGATGTAAAAACTGTTACACAAACCAAAATTTCATGTATGTACACAGTCAGGTTAATTATCTGGGTTGTTCATGTATAAATTTGTCCTCACAAAGGGAAAAGTAATATAGAATTTGTGACAACAGTTATCAGAATTATTTTTAAGGGGCTTTCAACACATTATCAGCCCCCATGGTATAGCCAGTTTTCCTAATTATTAGGTGAAATTTGCTCACAAAAAAATTTTGTGCATATCATACAACCCTAAGAATTGTGGACATACGTTAAAATAACTGTAACTTGGAACCATGATTCACAAGAAAACATGAAATCTCATTAAGGAAAGTAAAAGGAAAAAAGAAAAGAGGATTCTTTGTCAAAGCTATATCCTAGCTGAGGGAACAACATGGGGAAACCAAACCAAATTGGATAAAATAAGTTTTATCTGTGGAAATCAGGAAATCCATTACAGGGCTAGAGAATAGGGTTTATTAAATGATCTTTAAAATTGTAACTTTTAAGCTCAAGTTTCCTGACATTGAATAAAGGAGGGGATGGAAGAGAATATAGAAAAGATCACTTTTGGTAACAGTGGCTATCAACCTAATGATTTCAGCAGGAGGTCAAATATGGTAAACATAACTGTATTAAAACATTCCCCTCTTCCCACCCAGATTCTTTGTGTAATGCATATTTTGGATTTCAGATACTGATAGTGTGGCATAACCCAGGACTGAAAAGGAAATACCCATTTTCATGTATCTCCTATGCTGGAAAACAGTAGACAGTTAAGAGAACAAACTCAATATGTGATCAGCAGTAAATTGTATTACTTGTTAGCTTCCTTAGAGAGAATAGTTAGAAAAGTGTGAAGTTAAATTTTGGTGTTATTACCTTTGTGGGAAAATTAGTAGTGACAATTACTGTTATTTGTATTACAAATGACAATCTCTTGTTAAGCAAAGCAATTAACCATGACCTTGGCCCTTAACACAAATCATGATTTAATCAACTAAATGTATTTTATGTTTACCAATCTACTTAACAGTGAAGCGATTGTTAATATTTATTTGGGAGCTTACTGTGTGCCAAGCATCTTCTATTGCTATATATGTATTAACTTACTTAATTCATAAAAAATAACCCCCATTTTACAGATGAAGAAAATGAGGCCTTGAAAGATGAAGTACATTTCCCAGCTAGTAAAGGGTGAAAACAAAAGCTGAGCCCTGGTAGTCCCACTGTAGAGCTCAATTATCATTCTAGAGCTCATATAACCAGTACTTTTATTCTGGTTTTTGAAATATATGATAGCTGAAATATTATCATAAATTTGTGACATTATGGAATTACCTAAAACAGAAATGTGAAACTGTAAAATGAATCTTGTATTCATTTGTTTAATCATTCATTTTTTTGTTCCAACCAAAAAACTCAATTTGTGTTTCATACTAGGTGCTGGGAATATAAAGATGATTAAGACGTGATCCCTTCTCTTAGAAAAGTTCTTGTATTAATGGAGAAAATAGGATCAAAATGAATACTTGCCACATAAATATATGTTTTAGTGAGATGCTGGGTATATTCACAGAATTCTTGAAAATACAACTCTGGATACCTATTCCATTCTGAGGGGCTAGGAAGGGAAAGATATTAGAAAAATGTTTCTCAGGGTAGGTGATGCTTGAGTCAAATTTTAAAGGATGCAATGTGAGGGGATGGTATTGTGGGAGTGGTTGATTTGGATTAGATGTCACTTTTTAGGAAATGGGGAGCTGGTGGTGTTGGCTTTCTTAGGGGAAGGTAACATTATTAAAGAGAAGAGAATCTCAGGCTTCCCTGGTGGCTCAGTGGTTGAGAATCCGTCTGCCACTGCAGGGGACATGGGTTCGAGCCCTTGTCCAGGAAGATCCTACATGCCTCAGAGCAGCTAAGCCCATGCGCCACAACTATGGAGCCTGTGCTCTAGAGCCCTCAAGCCCCAACTACTGAGCCTGTGTGCCACAACTACTGAAGCCCACGCGCCTAGAGCCTATGCTCTGCAACAACAGAAGCCACTGCAGTGAGAAGCCTGTGCAACGCAACGAAGTAGCCCCTGCTCGTTGCAACTAGAGAAAGCCTGCATGCAGCAATGAAGACTCAACACAGCCAAAAATAAACAAACGAACAAACAAATACATTTAAATAAATAAATAAACAAAGAGAATAAAATCTCAACTTAAGTCCATAGAATGGGGCAAAATAAGCCTATGCTGTTTAGTGGAAATTAGGTGAATTAATAACAGTGCTACCCTTCTTCAACAAATAATTACACAGTGATGAAAAATTTATACAGTGAGTAAATAGTGGGCACTTTTGGTATTTTGAATTTCAGGTTAAAGTAATTCATTCAGCATAATGGAAAGACAATACAGTAAGTCCCCTACACACAAACCTTCAAGTTGCGAACTTTCAAAGCTGCAAACTTGCGTTCACACGTCCAATCACGTACGTTAGTTTATGTGTGTGGCATACATTTGTCACGTGTGTGCATCCTCTACAAGTGGTTGTGCTTTTGTGTACTTTACTGTACAGTACTGTATAGAGTATAGTATTACAGTATCTTTATGTCAAGCACAGGATGTCCAGAAGCAAGCGTAAGAGCACCAGTGATGTAGCTGGTACTGCTAAGAAGCACCAGCTGTTGTACTGTACTACTGTACTTTTCAAGGTACTGTGCAGTAAGATTACAAATTTTTTCTTTGTTTTTTATGTATTATTTGTGTGAAAAGTATTATAAACCTATTACAGTACAGTACTATATAGCCGACTGTGTTAGTTGGGTACCTAGGCTAACTTCGTTGGACTTAACGAACAAATTAGACTTACAAATGTGCTCTGTGAACGGAACTCGTTCATATGTAGAGGGCTTACTGTAATCAGTTTTTAGTTTGAATCATGACTCTATCACTAATTACTGAACTTGGGCAATTTTTTCCTTCATGAGCATCAGTGCATGCATTTATAATATGGAAAAACATGATGACTTTCTGTGTAATTTTAAGATTTTTGAGGAACTGATAGATAAGGGATGAGTTATATACTTGGCACATAATAGGTACTCAGAAACTGATAGTTATTGTCATTAGTTTGTTAAATATTTGTTTAACATCTACTGTAAGAGTCGTGTTTGGTGTTTGCTCTGTGGAATATAAACAATAGCATGCTGGAACTGTATTATACGTGGTCTCAGGCCTAACTGTTAAAACTTCAAAAGTGAGTTGTTAAGCACAACCATCTTGGACATCAGTCATGAGGGGAGGACTTATATCATGGAAATTGTGTGTACTACCATTCAGGGCTTTCTTTCCCCAGAGAGCCGGTTGATAATGCCTGAGCTGAATTTTTTTTCTTTTAACATCTTTATTGGAGTATAATTGCTTTACAATGTTGTGTTAGTTTCTGCTCTATAACACAGTGGATTAACTATATGTATACGTATACCCCCTTATCCCCTCCCTCTTGTGTCTCCCTCCCACCCTCCTTATCCCACACCTCTAGGTGGTTGCAAAACACCAAGCTGATCTCCCTGTGCCATGCAGCTGCTTCCCACCAGCTATCCATTTTACATTTGGTAGTGTATGTATGTCAGTGTTACTCTCTCACGTCGTCCCAGCTCACACTTCTCCCTCCCCGTGTCCTCAAGTCCATTCTTTATGTGTGTCTCTTTATTCCTGGCCTGCCCCTAGGTTCATCAGAACCATTTTTTTTTTTAGATTCCATATATATATGTTAGCAAACGGTATTTGTTTTTCTCTTTCTGACTTCATTCTCTGTGACCGACTCTAGGTCCATTCACGTCACTACTAATAACTCAATTTTGTTTCTTCTTATGGCTAAGTAATATTCCATTGTATATATGTGCCACATCTTCTTTATCCATTCCTCTGTCGATGGACACTTAGGTTGCTTCCATGTCCTGGCACTGTAAATAGTGCTGCAATGAACATTGGGGTGCATGTGGCTTTGTGAATTATGGTTTTCTTTGGGTATATGCCCAGTAGTGGGATTGCTGGTTCATATGGTAATTCTGTTTTTAGGTTTTTAAGGAAACTCCATACTGTTCTCCATAGTGGCTGTTTGAATTTACATTCCCACCAAAAGTGCAAGAGGGTTCCCTTTTCTCCACACCGTCTCCAGCATTTGTTGTTTGTAAATTTTCTGATGATGCCTATTCTAACTGGTGTGAGGTGATACCTCATTGTAGTTTTGATTTGCATTTCTCTAATAATTAGTGATGTTGAGCAGGTTTTCATGTGCCTCTTGGCCATCTGTATGTCTTTTTTTTTTTTACATCTTTATTGGAGTATAATTGCTTTACAATGGTGTGTTAGTGTCTGCTTTATAACAAAGTAAATCAGTTATACATATACATATGTTCCCATATCTCTTCCCTCTTGCGTCCCCCTCCCTCCCACCCTCCCTATCCCAACCCCCGAGGCGGTAACAAAGCACCGAGCTGATATCCCTGTGCTATGCGGCTGCTTCCCAGTAGCTATCTACCTTAGAGAAATGTCTATTTAGGTCTTCTGCCCATTTTTTGATTGAGTTGTTTCTTTTTTTAATATCGAGCTGCATGAGCTGTTTATATATTTTGGAGATAAATCCTTTGTCCATTGATTCATTTGTAAATATTTTCTCTGATTCTGAGGGTTGTCTTTTCATCTTGTTTATGGTTTCCTTTGCTTTGCAAAAGCTTTTAAGTTTCATTAGGTCCCATTTGCTTATTTTTGTTTTTCTTTCCATTACTCTAGGAGGTAGATCAAAAAAGATCTTGCTGTAATTTATGTCAAAGAGGGTTCTTCCTATATTTTCCTCTAAGAGTTTTACAATGTCTGGTCTTACATTTAGGTCTCTAATCCACTTTGAGTTTATTGTTGTGTATGGTGTTAGGGAGTTTTCTAATTTCATTCTTCTACATGTAGTTTTCCAGTTTTCCCAGCATCACTTATTGAAGAGACTGTCTTTCCTCCATTGTATATCCTTGCCTCCTTTGTCACAGATTAGTTGACCATAGGTGTGTGGGTTTATCTCTGGGCTTTCTATCCTGTTCCATTGATCTGTATTTCTGTTTTTGTGCCAGTACCATATTGTCTTGATTACTGTCGCTTTGTAGTATAGTCTGAAGTCAGGGAATCTGATTCCTCCAGCTCTGTTTTTCTCCCTCAAGACTATTTTGGCTATTCGGACTCTCTTGTGTCTCCATACAAATTTTAAGATTTTTTTTGTTCTAGTTCTGTAAAAAATGCCATTGGTAATTTGGTAGGGATTGTATTGAATCTGTAGATTGCTTTGGGTAGTATAGTCATTTTCACAATATTGATTCTTCCAATCCAAGAACATGGTATATCTCTCAATCTGTTGGTATCATCTTTAATTTCTTTCAACAGTGTCTTTTAGTTTTCTGCATACAGGTCTTTTGTCTCCCTAAGTAGGTTTATTCCTAGGTATTTTATTCTTTTTGTTGCAGTGGTAAATGTGAGTGTTTCCTTAATTTCTCTTTCAGATTTATCATCATTAGTGTATAGGAATGCAAGAGATTTCTGTGCATTAATTTTGTGTCCTGCAACTTTACCAGATTCATTGATTAGCTCTAGTAGTTTTCTGGTGGCATATTTAGGATTCTCTATGTATAGTATCATGTCACCTGTAAAGAGTGACAGTTTTACTTCTTCTTTTCCAATTTGTATTCATTTCATTTATTTTTTTTTCTCTGATTGCTGTGGCTAGGACTTCCAAAACTATGTAGATTAATAGTGGTGAGAGTGGACATCTTGTCTTGTTCCTGATCTTAGAGGAAATGCTTTCAGTTTTTCACCATTGACAATGATGTTTCCTGTGGGTTTGTTTTATATGGCCTTTATTATGTTGAGTTAGGTTCCTTCTATGCCCTCTTTCTGGAGAGTTTTTATTATAAATGGGTGTTGAATTTTGTCAAAAGCTTTTTCTTCACCTACTGAGATGATCATATCGTTTTTATTCTTCAGTTTGTCAATATGGTGTATCACATTGATGGATTTCCGTATATTGAAGAATCCTTGCATCTCTTGGATAAATCCTGCTTGATCATGGTGTATGATCCTTTTAATGTGTTGTTGGATTCTGTTTGCTAGTATTTTGTTGAGGATTTTTGTATCTATATTCATCAGTGATATTGTTCTGTAATTTTCTTTTTTTGTAGTATCTTTGTCTGGTTTTGGTATCAGGGTGATGTTGGCCTCATAGAATGAGTTTGGGAGTGTTCCTTCCTCTGCAATTTTTTTGAAGAGTTTGAGAAGGATGGGTGTTAGCTCTTCTCTAAATGGTTGAAAGAATTCACCTGTGAAGCCATCTGTTCCTGGAGTTTTGTTTGTTGGAAGTTTTTTTTTTTTTGTGGTACGTGGGCCTCTCACTGTTGTGGCCTCTCCCGTTGCAGAACACAGGCTCCAGATGAGCAGGCTCAGTGGCAATGGCTCATGGGCCCAGCCACTCCATGGCATGTGGGATCTTCCCGGACTGGGGCACGAACCCGTGTCCCCTGCATCGGCAGGCGGACTCTCAACCACTGCGCCACCAGCGAAGCACTGTTGGAAGATTTTTAATCACAGTTTCAATTTCATTACTTTTTATTGGTCTGATCATATTTTCTGTTTCTTCCTGGTTCAATCTTGGAAGGTTATACCTTTCTAAGAATTTGACCAGTTCTTCCAGGTTTTCCATTTTGTTGGCATAGAGTTGTTTGTAATAGTCTCTTAGGATGCTTTGTATTTCTGTGGTGTCTGTTGTAACTTCTCCTTTTTCATTTCTAACTTTATTGATTTGAGTCCTTTCCCTCTTTTTCTTGATGAGTCTGGCTAATGGTTTATCAATTTTGTTTATCTTCTCAAAGAACCAGCTTTTAGTTTTATTGTTCTTTGCTATTGTTTTCTTTGTTCCTATTTCATTTATTTCTGCTCTGATCTTTATGATTTCTTTCCTTCTGCTAACTTTAGGTTTTGTTTATTCTTCTTTCTCTAGTTCCTTTAGGTGTAAAGTTAGATTGTTTATTTGAGATTTTTCTTGTGGCTTGAGGTAGGCTTCTATAGCTTTAAACTTCCCTCTTAGAACTGCTTTTGGTGCATTCCATAGGTTTTGGATCGTCGTGTTTTCATTAGCATTTGTCTCTAGGTAATTTTTCATTTCCTCTCTGATTTCTTCAGTGATCTCTTGGTTATTTACTAACGTATTGTTTAGCCTTCATATGTTTGTGTCTTTTTACTTTTTTTTCCCTGTAATTGATTTCTTATCTCCTAACGTTGTGGTCAGAAAGGATTCTTGATATGATTTCAGTTTTCCTCAATTTACTGAGGCTTGATTTGTGACCCAAGATATGATCTCTCCTGGAGAATGTTCCATGTGCACTTGTGTATAAAGTGGAATTTGCTGGTTTGGGATGGAATGTCCTATAAATATCAATTAAATCTACATGGTCTATTGTGTCATTTAAAGCTTGTGTTTCCTTATTAACTTTCTGTTTGGATGATCTGTCCATTGGTGTAAATAAGGTGTTAAGGTCTCCCACTATTATTGTGTTACTGTTGATTTCCTCTTTTATAGCTGTTAGCAGTTGCCTTATGTATTTAGGTGCTCCTATGTTGGGTGCATATATGTTTATAATGGTTATATCTTCTTGGATGGATCCCTTGATCATTATGTAGTGTCCTTCCTTGTCTCTTGTGACATTATTTTAAAGTCTGTTTTATCTGATGTGAATATTGCTACTCCAGCTTTGTTTTGATTTCTATTTGCATGGAATATCTTTTTCCATTCCCTCAGTTTCAGTCTGAATGTGTCCCTAGGTCTGAAGTGGGTCTCTTGTTCACAGCATATATATGGGTCTTTTTTTGTATCCATTCAGCAAGCCTGTGTCTTTTGCCTGGAGCATTTAATCCATTCACGTTTAAGATAATTATCAATAGGTATGTTCCTGTTACCATTTTCTTAATTGTTATGCATTTGTTTTTGTAGGTACTTTCCTTCTCTTTTATTTCCCACTTAGAGAAGTTCCTTCAGCATTTGTTGTAAAGCTGGTTTGGTGGTGCTGAATTCTCTTAGCTTTTGCTTTTCTGTAAAATTTTGATTTCTCCATCGAAACTGAATGAGATCCTTGCTGGGTAGAGTAATCCTGGTTGTAGGTTCTTCCCTTTTATCACTTTAAGTATATTATCCCACTGCCTTCTGGCTTGTAGAGTTTCTGCTGAGAAATCAGCTATTAACCTTATGAGAGTTCCCTTGTATGTTAGGGGAACTCTGTTATTTGTTATAAATCTGTTATTTGTTGTATGTTATTTGTCGTTTATCCCTTGCTGCTTTCAATAATTTTTCTTTGTCTTTAGTTTTTACAAATTTGATTACTGTGTGTCTCAGCGTGTTTCTCCTTGGGTTTATCTTGTATGTGCCTCTCTGCACTTCCTGGACTTGGGTGGCTATTTCTTTTCCCATGTTAGGGAAGTTTTCAACTATAATCTCTTCAAATATTTTCGGGGCCTTTCTCTCCCTCTTCTCCTTCTGGGACCCCTATAATGCGAATGTTGTTGCATTTAATGTTGTCCCAGAGGTCTCTTATTCTGTCTTTGTTTCTTTTCATTCTTTTTTCCTTATTCTGTTCCACAACACTGAATTCCACCATTCTGTCTTCCAGTTCACTTATCCGTTCTTCTGCCTCAGTTATTCTGCTATTGATTCCTTCTAGTGTATTTTTCATTTCAGTTATTTTGTTGTTCATCTCTGTTTGTTTTTTTCTTTAATTCTTCTAGATCTTTGTTAAATATTTCTTGCATCTTCTCGACTTTTTTCTCCATTCTTTTTCCGAGGTCCTGGATCATCTTCACTATCGTTATTCTGAGTTCTTTTTCTGGAAGGTTGCCTATCTCCACTTCATTTAGTTGTTTTTCTGGGGTTTTATCTTGTTCCTTCATCTGATACATAGTCCTCTGTCTTTTCATGTTGCCTATCTTTCTGCGAATGTTGTTTTTATTCCATAGGCTACAGAATTGTAGTTTTTCTTATGTTGTCTGCCCTCTCCGTGACTCTTTTTGGATTATGGTTTTCTCAGGGTATATGACCAGTAGTGGCATTGCTGGGTCATATGGTAGTTCCATTTTTAGTTTTTTAAGGAACCTCCCTACTGTTCTCCATAATGGCAGTATCAGTTTACATTCCCACCAACAGTGCAAGAGGGTTCCCTTTTCTCCACACCCTCTCCAGCATTTATTGTTTGTAGATTTTGTGATAATGGTCATTCTGACTGGTGTGAGGTGACACTTCATTGTAGCTTTAATTTGCATTTCTTTATTGATTAGTGTTGTTGAGCATCCTGTCATGTGTTTGTTGGCAATCTGTATATCTTCTCTGGAGAAATGTCTGTTTAGATCTTCTGCCCAGTTTTGGATTGGGTTGTTTGTTTTTTTGATATTGAGCTGCATGATCTGCTTACATATTTTAGAGATTAATCTTTTGCATTTTCTTCATTTGCAAATATTTCTCTCATTCTGAGGATTGTCTTTTCCTCTTGTCTATGGTTTCCTTTGCTGGGCAAAAGCTTTTAAGTTTCATTGAGTCCCATTTGTTTATTTTTGTTTTTATTTCCATTTCTCTAGGAGGTGGGTCAAAAAGGATCTTGCTGTGATTTATGTCATTGAGTGATCTGCCTATGTTTTCCTCTCAGAGTTTGGTAGTGTCTGGCCTTACATTTATGTCTTTAATCCATTTTGAGTTTATTTTTGTATACGGTGTTAAGGAGTGTTCTAATTTCATTCTTTTACATGTAGGTGTCCATTTTTCCCAGTACCACTTATTGAAGAAGCCATCTTTTCTCCATTATATATCCTTGCCTCCTTTATCAAAAATAAGGTGACATGTGTGTGCATTTATCTCTGGACTTTCTATCCTGTTCAGTTGATCTATATTTCTGTTTTTGTGCCAGAACCATACTGTCTTGATTACTGTAGCTTTGTAGTATAGTCTGAAGTCAGGGAGACTGATTCCTCCAGCTCCGTATTTCTTTCTCAAGATTGCTTTGGTTATTCGGGGTGTTTTGTGTTTCCATACAAATTGTGAAATTTTTTGTTCTAGTTCTGTGAAAAATGCCTTTGGTAGTTTGATAGGGATTGCATTGAATCTGTAGATTGTTTTGGGTAGTATAATCATTTTCACAGTGTTGATTCTTCCAATCCAAGAACATGATATATCTCTCCTTGTGTTTGTATTATCTTTAATTTCTTTCATCAGTGTCTTATAGTTTTCTGCATACAGGTCTTTTGTCTCCTTAGGTAGGTTTATTCCTAGGTATTTTATTCTTTTTGTTGCAGTGGTAAATGGGAGTGTTTCCTTAATTTCTCTTTCAGATTTTCATCATTAGTGTATAGGAATGCAAGAGATTTCTGTGCATTAATTTTATATCCTGCTACTTTACCAAATTCTTGATTAGCTCTAGTAGTTTTCTGGTAGCATCTTTAGGATTCTCTATGTATAGTATCATGTCATCTGCAAACAGTGACAGCTTTACTTCCTCTATTCCGATATGGATTTCTTTTCTGTCTTTTTCTTCTCTGATTGCTGTGGCTAAAACTTCTAAAACAATGTTGAATAATAGTGGTCAGAGTGGGCACCCTTGTCTTGTTCCTGAGCTTAGTGGAAATGGTTTCAGTTTTTCATATTTGAGGCCGATGTTGGCTGTGAGTTTGTCATATATGGCCTTCGTTATGTTGAGGTAAGTTCCCTCAATGCCTACTTTCTGGAGGGTTTTTATCATAAATGGATGTTGAATTTTCTGGAAAGCTTTTTCTGCATCTATTGAGATGATCATATGGTTTTTATTCTTCAATTTGCTAATATGGTGTAGCACATTGATAGATTTGCATATATTGAAGAATCCTTGCATTCCTAGGATAAACCCCACTTGATCATGGTGTGTGATCCTTTTAATGTGCTCTTGGATTCTGCTTGCTAGTATTTTGTTGAGGAATTTTGCGTGTATGTTCATCAGTGATATTGGCCTGTAGTTTTCTTGTGACATGTTTTTCTGGTTTTGGTATCAGGGTGATGGTGGCCTCGTAGAATGAGTTTGGGAGTGCTCCTCCCTCTGCTATACTTTGGAAGAGTTTGAGAAGAATAGGTGTTAGCTCTTCTCCAAATGTTTGATAGAATTCACCTCTGAAGCCATCTTGTATTGAGCTTTTGTTTGTTGGAAGATTTTTAATCACTGTTTCAATTTTAGTGCTCGTTATTGGTCTGTGTATATTTTCTATTTCTTCCTGGTTCAGTCTCGGAAGGTTGTGCATTTCTAAGAATTTGTCCATTTCATCCAGGTTGTCCATTTTATTGGCATAGAGTTGCTTGTAGTAATCTCTCATGATCCTTGGTATTTCTGCAGTGTCACTTTTTACATCTCCTTTTGTATTTCTAATTCTATTGATTTGAGTCTTCTCCCTTTTTTTCTTTATGAGTCTGGCTAATGATTTACTAATTTTGTTTATCTCTCAAAGAACCAACTTTTTGTTTCATTGATCTTTGCTATTGTTTCCTTCATTTCTTTTTCATTTATTTCTGGTCTCATCTTTATGATTTCTTTCCTTCTGCTAACTTTGAGGGAATTTTGTTCCTCTTTCTCTAATTGCTTTAGGTGTAAGGTTAGGTTTTTTATTTGAAATGTTTGTTTCTTAAGTTAGGATTGTATTGCTGTAAACTTCCTTGTTAGAACTGCTTTTGCTGCATCCCATAGGTTTTGTGTTTTTGTGTTTTCATTGTCATTTGTTTCTAAGTATTTTTTTGTTTTCTCTTTGGTTTCTTCAGTGATTTATTGGTTATTAAGTAGTGTATTGTTTAGCCACCATGTGTTTGTATTTTTTACAGTATTTTTCCTATAATTGATATCTAGTCTCTTAGCATTGTGGATAGAAAAGATACTTGATAAGATTTCAATATTCTTAAATTTACCAAGGCTTTAATTGTGACCCAAGATATAATCTATCCTGGAGAATATTCCATGAGCACTTGAGAAGAAAGTGTATTCTGTTGTTTTTGGATGGAATGTCCTATACATATCAATATAGTCCATCTTGTTTAATGTATAATTTAAAGCTTGTGTTTCCTTATTTATTTTCAGTTTGGATGAGCTGTCTGTTGGTGAAAATGGGGTGTTAAAGTCCCCTACTATGATTGTGTTACTGTCGATTTCCCCTTTTATGGCTGTTAGTATTTGCCTTACGTATTGAGGTGCTCCTGTGTTGGGTGCAAATATTTACAATTGTTATATCTTCTTCTTCGATTGATCCCTTGAAAATTATGTAGTGTCTTTCTTTGTCTCTTGTCATAGTATTTGTTTTAAAGTCTATTTTGTCTGATACGAGACTTGGTAGTCCAGCTTTCTTTTGATTTCCATTTGCATGAAATATCTTTTTCCATCCCCTCACTTTCAGTCTGTATGTGTCCCTAGGTCTGAAGTGGGTCTCTTGTAGGCAACATATATACGGGTCTTGTTTTTGTATCCATTCAGACAGTCTGTGTCTTTTGGTTGGAGCATTTAATCCATTTACATTTAAGGGAATTATCAATATGTATGTTCCTATTACCATGTTCCTAATTGTTTTGGGTTTGTTATTGTAGGTCTTTTCCTTCTCTTGTGTTTCCTGCCTAGAGACATTCCTTTAGCATTTGTTGTCAAGCTGGTTTTGTGGTGCTGAATTCTCTTAGCTTTTACTTGTTTGTAAATGTTTTAATTTCTCTGTCAAATCTGAATGAGATCCTTGCTGGGTAGAATAATCTTGGTTGTAGGTTTTTCCCTTTCATCACTTTAAATATGTCCTCCCACTCCCTCTGGCTTGCAGAGTTTCTGCTGAAAGATCAGTTATTAACCTTATGAAGATTCCCTTGTATGTTATTTGTTGTTTTTCCCTTGCTCCTTTTAATAATTTTCTTTGTATTTAATTTTTGGTAGTTTGATTCATATGTGTCTTGGCATATTTCTCTTTGGGTTTATCCTGTATGGTACTCTCTATACTTCCTGGACTTGATTGGCTATATCCTTTCTCATGTTAGGGAAGTTTTCGACTATAATCTCTTCAAATATTTTTTCAGACCCTTTCTTTTGCTCTTCTTCTTCTGCTACCCCTATAATTTGAATGTTGGTGCATTTAACATTGTCCCAGAGGCCTCTGAAACTGTCCTCAAATCTTTTCATTATTCTTTGTTTAGTGTGGTCCCATGCAGTTATTTCCACCATTTTCTTTTCCAGCTCACTTATCTGTTCTTCTGCCTCAGTTATTCTACTATTGATTCCTTGTAGAGTATTTTTAATTTCAGTAATTGTGTTGTTCATCATTGTTTGTTTACTCTTTAGTTCTAGATCCTTGTTAAATGTTTCTTGTATTTTCTCCATCCCTTTCTGAGATTTTCATCATCTTTACTATCATTACTCTGAGTTCTTTTTCAGGTAGTTTGCCTATTCTTCATTTATTTGGTCTTGTAGGTTTTTACCCTGCTCTTTCGTCTGTAGCATATTTTTTTTGTCATTTCATTGTTTTTTTTTTTTTTGATTGATGGTGCTGTATTCCTGTCTTACTGGTTGTTTGGCCCGAGACCTCCAGCACTGGATAGAGCTGGGTCTAGGTGCTGAGAAGAGGACCTCCGGGAGGCCTCAATCCAATTGGTATTCCCTCGCATCTGAGTTTCTCTGTTAGTCCAGCGGTTTGGACTCAGAGCTCCCACCATAGGAGCTCGGGCCTGACATCCAGCCTGGGAACCAAGATCCTGCAAGTTTTGTGGCGTGTTAAAAAAAAAAAAAAAGAAAGAGAAAAAGAAAGAAAGAAAGAAAAGGAAGGAGCAGTACAATATCAAAGAATAAAAAACAAAGTAAAATTAGATAAAAAATATATTAGGACAGAAAAAAGAAAAAAAAACGAGGGGGAGCAAGCCGAAAGAGAACAATAACAAAGTATAAAGAATAAAATAAAATTAGAAAAATAAAAGTTTTATTAGGAAAAATAAAAATGTAAAAGAATCAGCAACAATGAATCAACAAGGTAAAACAGAACCCCAATCTAAAAGAGGAAATAAGAAAAAAAATAAGAAGAGCCTTGACTATGGGGCCAGAGTTTAGGTGGGGGTGGAACTTAGGCAGGAATGAGGTTTAGGGTGGGGTGGGACCTAGGCACGGGGTGGGGGGGTATGACATTCAGGCATGGGGTGGGGCCTCTGCTTAGGACCTGCATGGAAGGGGAGAGGCAGCACGTGGACAGGAGGCCCTCTGGACTGTGGAGTTCCGGAGTTTGGAGGTAGGACGCTGAGTGAGGGTGTGTGGGTGGGATTTAGGCCCAGCATGTTGGAGGGGCCTCCAAGTGTAGAGGCAGGGCCCTGGGTGGGGTTGTAGGGCTTGGGCTTGGTTTCTGTGCAGCAGGAGGGAGGCTCCGAGGGCAGAGAATTAGGCCCGGGAGCCCAACAGGCTTCCCCAGTGCCTAAGTGGACAGGGAAAGCACAGGCCACGTTCCCTTCCATTCTTTTGTGCCCCTCCCCCACTGTCTTCCCCAGGGTCTCCCCCATATCCGCTGGACTCCTAACTATGGGGGGTCCCGCTTGATGTAGGAACTCTTCCTGTCCCCAGCCATCCCTCAGGGGCGCCAGTCCTGTCCCACCTCCACTTATCCTCCCCCTTCACTTCCCCCATGCCCCACGTCCTACCCAGTCACTGGGGGTTCCTTCTGTCCCCTTAGGTGTCTGTGATCCCCCACTGGTGCCTGGTAGGTGCCCTAGTTGTGAAGAGACACAAATTCCCTGTCCTCCTAGTATGCCATTTTGACTCCGCGCCCTGAGCTGAATTTTAAAGGGTGAAATGTTGAGAGTGGAATTGAGGGAGAAGTAATGTTGATTGCACTTAGACATCATCCAGCTGGACATGAAAACACCACTGGACATAAATACATATAAAACATATCCCTATGCTTACTTATATACAGATGATATCTTTATTTCTTTGTTGGGTAATTTTTATCCACTCTGCTTGGCTCAAAACAAACTATCCAGTGTCTCCCTATTTTATGCAGATTAAAGTCAACATTTTCAGTGGCCTAGAAGACTCTCAAAATGCATTCCCTTATCACCTCTAAGGTCTCATGTCCTACTACTCTCTATTGATTCTTATACCACTACAGTCAAACAAATAGGATATTTCCACTCAGGCCCTTTGGCTGGCTTATCCCTCTACTGGAAAACCCTTCCTTCAGGTATGTGCTTTGCTTCCTTTCTGACTTCTTCAAGTCTTTGCTCAAATGTGACCTATTACAGCTGGCAGATCCTTATCTCTTTGTATAAAAATTGCAACCCCCTCCCTTAGAATTTACAATCCCTTTTCCACTCTCCATTTTTTCATAACATTTATCATCTTCTAACATAATATATGATTTATTTATTTACTTGTGGTGTTTGTCTCCCCCATTAGGATGTAAATACTATGAGGGCAGGGATTTTTATGTGTTTATTCACTGGCTTACCAGAGACACCTAGAACTACCTATTGTATCCAATGAATATTTGTTGACTCAATGAATGTTGTCTCTCTCTCTCTCTCTCTATATATATATATATACACACACACACACACACACACACACACACACACAGTGCAGGACAAGAGTTTTGATGGTTAGGATGGCTTTCAAACAAAAGATCTAGAATTGCCCAATCCTGTCCTTTAAATAACCTCCCATCATGGTAGCTATACACAAAAATGAGAATGAGAGTACCTAGTATGGTTGAAACTGGTTTAAAGCATATAGATTAACCTCAGACCTCAACCTCCTTTCTCTAAACCCACATCCAAACCCAGGCATTTTACCTTTTGTGGTTGAGCTGTATGGTAGGAACTTGAAGCACGAACAAGCACATACGGAGAGAGAGACAGGGAGAGAGAGAGAGAGTGCTCTCAGAACTGTGTAGTCAATCTTCAAGATAACCCTATTGATCCCTGCCTCCTAAAATTCATAACCTTGTCTACTTCCTTCCCACATTGTACCAAGCTTGGTTTGTGTGACCAATAAATATAGCAGAAGTGATGGTAAGGCACTTCCAAGATTAAGTTATAAAAGACACTGCAGCTTCCATCTTGGTCACACTGTATCTTAGATCACTCACTTTGGGGAATCCAGGTGTTGTTGCGTAGGCCTGTGGAGAGACCTATATATATATATAGGTATATATATATAATGAGGAACTGAGACCTCCTGATGATAGCCATGTGAGGGAGCTTGGAAGTGGATACCCCCCAGTGCAGTCAAGCCTTCAGATGACTGAAGCTCTGTTTTACTTCTTGACTGCAACCTCATGAGAGACTCTGAGCCATAAACTTTCACCTGAGCTGCAACCAGGCTCTCAGCTCTCAGAATCTGTATGAGATAAATATTTGCTGTTTTAAGCTGTCAACTTTTGGGGAGATTTGTTACATCACAATATACATCTAATGAAGACACCATCTTCATAGCAACAACAAGAAGAGGCAGAAAAAAAGGACCTGCTTAAGTGGTCCAGTGAATGTCATAAATTTTACCATCTCTTCCTATTGGAGAGACTATTAAATGAGGGAATGTAGGCATAGAAGGAGATATTTCTTACCTCCTCCCTCCCTATATATATCAGACATATGAGTTTGTTAATCTTAACTCATTCCAGGTACTATGGACTATAATACCTTGGGTGTGAATGTCATGCCTCCCATCCTCTTTTTAATATGTTGTGTAGTTTAAACAGTTTTGGTAAGATGAGCTCTTTAAATATCTTTTGAATGAATGAGGAATGAATGAAACTGTCAGTTTCATGTTCAGTTAATCAGTCTTTTGGTTTTATTGAAGACTGAGCTGAGGAGGGTGCATAAAATTAGAGACTTCTTGTTGACATATTACAGGTAAAAGGACTGCATTCTTGTAAACGAGAAGGCTAGGCAGTGAAGGTAGAGGTAGTGCCACAGAGTCAACTGCCAATTACCAAAAGTAGGAGAGGGGAGCATAAGCACAGATAATAGAAAATGTCATATAATCTGCCTGGGAAGGTCTTTCGTGCTAGAGTTGCAGCTGAGTCTCAAATTTCAAATACTGTGAGAGAGCACTAGAAAACAGTGTCTTAAGAGATGTCTAAGGTGAAGTTAATGAGTATGGATGGTTTCATCTACTTTGATGACCTTTTTTTTTTTTTTTTTTAACATCTTTATTGGGGTATAATTGCTTTACAATGGTGTGTTAGTTTCTGCTTTATAACAAAGTGAATCAGTCATACATAATACTTTGATGACCTTTTGCCTCTCTCTCTCTCTCTTTTTTTTTTTTTTTTTCCATCACTGGACAAGAGTGGGCAACAGTGAGATTGCTGGCAATTAAGATAACATATTCCTGACTGAGCAGACACCAGAAATCTCGATGGAAGAGGGAAAAAGTTCTATAGAAAAAAACAAAGTGAAGAAAATTAGGACATTGGACTGGAGAATGTTGCAGATGGCAAAGGCAGTGAACTTTTTCATTTTGAAATGTCTACCGCCCTTAAGAGTTTACTGATAGTTTACAGTTGATCCCAGTCCCAATAAATTTGATAGCATCCAATTAAATGTGCAGAATTTTTACTTCCATTTTATTCCTCATCTGGGATTTAAATGTCAAGAAGGAATAAAAAATACAAATACAAGGATGACAGAGAAATATAGGTTAAGTGGGAAACAGCTGTTGAGTTTCTGTTTGCTAGACCATCTTAGTATTTCATTAGATGTTTTATTGTAGCGGAATTTTCCTTAATTTTATTATTCAAACTTCTTGGATAATAAAATATTTTTATTTCATTTTAAGAAAAATATTCTTAAAATGTTTTTCCTATGTCTATCAGTTTAAATTGTGCCTTAATATGGAATATGAAGCAACATGAAGCTAGAGGAGTTTACACTCTGAACCAAACTGTTCCTCAGATAAGCCACACTCCAGGGTCTGATACCCCATCTACGATAGCCTATATTTTGGTGGCAATAATGTCTGCTGTCTCAGAGCAACAATTCTCATAAGTTGGTATAAAATTATCCTTTTATGCTGAGTCTTCCAAGTGGTCACCACTGCTTGTGGCAGTCTGTTATGTTTGACAGCAGTGGTATGTCCATCTTTTGCAAAGAGCAGTTGTAACCATGTCAAAAACCTAGGATCAGTTTAATGAAGATTCTCCTACCTTGGGCATTTTTTCTCTGCATCCCTGGGTATTGTAATATGGGAGAATTAAATATAGTGTTTATTATTTTCCCTTGAAATGCTGACACCATGCTTATGTAGGCCATTGACCATTATGAAAGGGACCAGAAGGGTGGTCAGGTTTTATCTGAACCCACCAGATAATCTTGCTCCAAGGTCCAGTAGTGCCCAGAGATCATGGTGTTACCGTAACATTGATCATATTATCAGAGAAGAGATAAGGCACACCTCAATCAGTCTAGCATAAGACATTTTACAGATTCTCAAAGACTAGCACCATTTCTTGATTTATCCAAGTTGATAGTTCACTTTTGGGATTGTCATTGGGAGTAGACATGACAGGAGAATCGCTGTTATTCTGATGTGGAGCCAGGAAATATACTGAAGTTGAGAGTAAAATACAGGCAATAAAGATAGTACATTGTTAACACGGGAAGCCTACAAAAAGAGGAAAGAAAGGCAGTATTAAAGAAAGCATGCATCATACACATTTGTGTAAAAACATGTTGATGTTTGTGCATATGCAAAAATCTACAATTCTTATGAATAGTAACTACATACATGTCATATTCAGTGTCAACTTTAGCAAAACAGGCTGAATTTTTTCCTGTTCATTGCATACTTTTGTGTTCATTGGTTGAATGATCATTTGAAAATTTTATGCTTAGCTGAATCATAGGAAAACATGTCACATCTATGAATTTTATAAGCTAGAAGATAGGATATGGCCCATCGTGACATCTAGGAATCTTAGTTTAGTTCTCTTCATGTAAACCCTGAAGTGTTAAAGTTCTCTAGTGTACCTCTAAGGGCAGTCTGTATGGGTCTCTGGGGGTTGGTTGATGATTCAAGAATGGTTAGTGTGTCCAGACTGGTTGATATTTATGAAGTAGACACTATATTGCACCTCTCAGTGTATCCAGAATTGCCACTGTGTCCAGAATGATCACAGTGTTCGGGCAATCAGCATGTTTTTTGACTGTCTTATTAGAGGGTTTAGTATTTCTCAAACAGGTCAGTGTTGTCTAGAGTGAGGGGTAATGTCCATATATGTATCCAGGTTGACCTTAGGATGACTCAGGTTGTGTGGCTGGAGTTCAAACTCTTCCTAAGCTGATATTGGCCATATCTGTGACTGTTTTTAATGTCTCCTCATGACCTGGATAAAAGTCTTGCTTCTCAAGTTAAGCTTGAGGCCTGAGGGTAGCTGTCTTGATACTGGGGCTGTGATGGATGCTAGGGGGAAGGGATGAGACCCATGTGGACTTGTTCTGGGATTTGAGTCCCATTGCCCAGCAACATCAGCTCTGGTCCCTTAAAGGAATTACCTCCACGACAATTTTGAGTTGTCGTAGCAGTAAATAATTTCAGTGCAGAGACACTTGTTACTCAGAACCTGAAGAAGAATCTTGGCCTATATTGATCTAATAAAGTTAGGGGCTTACTCTCTTCCTACCTGGGAAGCCAAAAAGCTCTACATTTCTTCCCTACCTGGGAAGCCAAAAAGCTCTACATTTCATCTTTCTTTAACTTCACCAAAGCCACGTTTTTTCAGTTCAATTTGGTAGTAAATATTTACAAAAAAAAATTCAGAGTGAAAGGATATGATTTTATGATTCGCTAAATCTTTTTATCAACTTTGAGGCAACAGTATCCCTATCAAAACCCTTTTTTTTTTTTTTTTTTGCGGTACGCGGGCCTCTCACTGTTGTGGCCTCTCCCATTGTGGAGCACAGGCTCCGGACGCTCAGACTCAGCGGCCATGGCTCACAGGCACAGCCACTCCGTGGCATGTGGGATCTTCCCGGACCGGGGCACGAACCCGTGTCCCCTGCATCGGCAGGCGGACTCTCAACCACTGCGCCACCAGGGAAGCCCTGTTTTTTGAAAAATAAAAATCAGACCCATCATCATAAGCATTACCACCTATATGGCTTCAGAGATGCTATCTAGAAATCACTGAAGAAATACATTACTATGTCATGTAAGTTGGCTCATTTTCTATTGCAGAAGTTTGTCTAAGCTAATGGTTTTTAAATTGTGGCTTGTGAGTTTTAGAAATATTGCAAAAAACCAACTGAGGCTGCTGTAGAGGAGGGAAGTGTTATGAGTTAGGTTTTTTACTACATTTGTCTGCGTATCCATCCTGACTTCAAACTCCTTTCTTCAGTCAGAACACCTACACTTTTATACAAGACTTTTGTAAGTTTTTATTAAATAAAAGATTCCTGACTTTAAACACACATTCACATCATAGTTCCGTAGGACTTATAAGGGTACTGAATCACATGCAAATACTGTGTGTTTTACACACACAATACAACCACACACACTTTTGTCACTCTTGTAAAGTGCACACCAGTGCCTGCTAATTAGAGATCTAAGAACTTTATAGGTCTCTATATTTTAACACTCACTACTCTGTGACCAAAAGGAAGCATAACATTTCAAAATATTTGGGAATCGCACATATTTAAAATTACTTTACATTTCTTTACCACAGTATTCTTTCATTTAATTTTAAAATATGCCATGTTTTTTTCTTTCTTCAATTTTTAAAAATTTTTGGTGATTAAATAATATCTTAAAATAGAAACTATGGGAATTTAGAGCAAAATTACTATTCCCTTTTCCCATTTCCACTACTTCAATAAAATAAGAGGAATGCCGGTGACTGCAATAATCTGATTGGGAATTTAAATGCAAAGAAAATCAGAAAATTCTAAATTGTGGTTCCCACAGCAGTTATAAAAAGACACTCAACCGACTGCATATTTATATTAAGATATAAAACTTAACAACTTCCCCAGTTATACAAATGCTATATAAAAACAAAGGGGTGGAATTATGGTTGCTATGGGAATCACAACTCTGAACCTACTGACTTTTGGAAGTTTAAATATACTGACATAGAATTTCACACTGAATATTACATAGGTACAGCAACATGCACGGGATTAGAGGCAAACATGTGGCAAATGACATGAAATGCAATAATGAAAGAAAATGTCACTCTAGTGCCTAAATGTCTCCTATTTATGGATCAGTCCCTCTCATTTCGATAATACATTGCCTCTAAAGACAGAGCAGAATATCTCTAGGTTATGCTTTGTGAAGTGATGGTATATAATGCTTATCTTTCCTCTTTAGTGATGGCTTAGCTCCTCTTAAATATAATGGAGAGAGTATGGGCATTGGAAACAGAGAGAGACTTCAGTATGAATATTAAGTTGGCAACTTACTAGCCAAATAACTTTTTATTCTCTTTTCCAGAAATCAGGGTCATAATTCTTATTTTATAAACTTTTTATGAAACAAAAATGGAATAAGATAAACGAAATCTCTAGCCAAGACAGGCAATTAATATGTGGAATCCTAGTTTTTAAGACTCAACACATTTCACTAGAAGGCATTTGTTATTTCAGGAATCTATTTAAAATTTTTGAGAATTGCTAGCTGCTGTAGGAGATTTAAAAAAGAGTAATACTCATCTTCGACCTTATGGAAATAATTTTCTAGTTAGGTGGTAAAATAAATAAGATTTGCATACAGTTTATAATTTACAAAATACTTAAATATATATGATTTTTTAAAATCATGCAAAAAGAACTGATTCCCTTCTTTGAGCTATACCTAATTTGCATTCTTTTACATATTATAAGCAACAGGTAAGAAATTTCAGGAAAACAGATAACAATTACAATCATGCAGTTCTTTACATCTTTTTATCCAAAACAATATTAAACAACAGTCATGTGCTACTTGCACTGGTTTCAGCCTTCTGCTTGGTGACTTCATTTTTTCCCCTAAAGGCCTCAGCAGGTCTCAGATTTTCTCTTTTTTGGTGGTGGAGGTAGATAGAAGATGCTTTTCCCCAGAACCGGGAGTCTGCTTAAAAGAGGAGAGCTAATTTAATCATTCATTAACAGTGATATTATCTCATTCTCGGTGTAGAAATGCAGCGTTGTGATCCAGTCATAACTTCAGTAATGCATCTGAGGTAGTCTCATGGGTAGTGTCTTCTCTTCAGTTATTACTAGGGCCACAATGATTTGGACACAACTGTCTTGCAGTAATTTAAAAAATCTTACATGTTCATTATAACATCTATAACACCTCTTCTGAAAAGAAAAATTAGATCATGGTGTTACTTGACTAATGCTATAGTTCATTAATTTAAGTTATTTCCCCCAGTGTTTTAACTCTATTAGAAAAGCTTCAATCCTATAAAGTGAAATTTAACTAAGCGTCTTGTAGAATACCTGTTATGCTTTGTTGAAAACTATGTACCCATGATAAGGGTCCTATAAAACCTTTGAAGAAACTAAGGGTCAGAGGCTATTAAGATAAAATGCCCTAGATCAGAGTTTCTCAAATTTTGACATCAAACCACAGTAGGAAATACATTTTACATTATGACACAGAGCACATCCCTCCATACTTACACAACTGAAAAGGTTTCAAAAAACAACTCACATTTGCTACACGTGTACTCTGATCTATTTTATTTTTTCCAAAAATTTCTAGTTGCAATCCACTGAATTGATTTCATGACCTACTAAATTAGGCCTTCTATTCATAGTTTGAAAAAACCTAGAACACATTATCAAATAAAGTGGCAGAACCTGGATAGCAAACCAAGTTCTCTGAATAACTGTCTATCTATCTATCTATCTATCTATCTGTCCATCTATCTTCTATCTATCTATCTGGTAGATATATGACCTTGAGTAAGTTATTTTCCTCTGTGTCTCAGTTTATTTTTAATTTGGAAAACAGGAAAATTATTAGTACCTTCTCGTAAACTGCAAGTGAATGTATGTAAAATTGTTTGAGCAGTGCCTGGCACATGGTAAATGCTATACAGAGTGGTTATTAGCTCTTACTATTATTAACAAATACCGAATGCTCACAGTGTGCCATGTGAATGCCATGGGAGCTAAGAAGAAATAAAAGATATTTTTCCCTAAGGTGCTGACAATATATTATGGTGTAAAGTTAGGAAAGTAAGTAATTTTGTCATATCGTATGAGTTTTACCATAGACATAAGATCAATTTACTGTGGTGATAACTACCTCTCCAGAGCCACACACATATACTGCGGTTGCTTAGATTCTCTTTGGAGATTCCCTAACTCTCAAGTATCTCAGAGTCTCCAAGAAGGAGTACTCTGAATTCACACATTAGTTAAAGTCTCCCCTTCTCTCAGCTGTTTCTCCAGTGCTACACTGATGCTCTAGCTTCTACTTATGCAGATGCCCCCATTCTCCACCAGACCGTCCTATTTGTCATTTCATTCTGAGCAATCTCCGCCTGCCACTACTGCCGCCCTGATGCTCAGCTCAGTAACTCTTCAGTGCAAGCTGAGGGGCAGCCTGTACTACCATGCTTCTGGTCCCTCCAGTTCATCCCAGCTCTTGCTGCTCTTGGAGTGCTAGGCAGTCTTTCTGAAGTGATTCCCCTTTGTGTCTTAAAAAGGACCCATATCAGGATTACTTGAGCATTGATTTATTCCAGAAGTTTGTGTCTAGCACGGTTTAGTTTTCTCCAAAGCTGTTTTCTTCCAAGGTGCTGATGTGCCTTTGAGTTTTACCCAGAATGCTTGATTCTTCCTGATTCTCAACTTTTGTTGCTAAGGGAGATCATCATGCCAGATTCTGTACTCCCTTATGACACATCCTTTCTCAGAGACTTGATAGTGCCCCCATGCAATTTAGCTTCTGAATGACTCCTTCAGTTTTCTAGGCATTCATGAATATATCTGAATCTCAAGTATGATACTGTATGAGTTACTTTCCAAAAGGACTTTTAAAACTAGTGGTATGCTGGCAAATGTGTAACAACCAGCAGTCTGGGGTGGGGGAGCCCTGATTTGTAGCATTTGCTGATTTCCCTGGTGTAAATGCTCCCAGCGTGGCCAGTTTCTGGGTTCTAATGTGTATGTGGAATTGGGAAGCGATGCTTACAGTCAGCTCTCTTGAACTAATATGAGCTAACTCCAGCACACCATTCCTTGTACTCTGTGATGAACCATGAATATAAACAGTTATCTGGGTGATTGAAGTGTTGTAATACTCCATGGACCAAATATATCTGAGTCTATACCAGGTCACTCTGTTACATACATATGCACATACATATGCACATACACTGACGGGCACACACATAGTGACACATGGCAGTAAATAAGAACTGAATCAGTGGCACAGAAAATAAATTAGATTTTCCTCTGCTGTACTACTAGAGCACCTTGTGTGTATGTCTGTTTCAATCCTTTGTTCTATATCACACTCATTTGTTTCCATACATGCCTGCCCAGCTGGAGTTTTAATTATTTTAAATAGTTTTAGTGAGCTATAATTCACATACTATATAGTTCTCCCATTTAAGTTGTATAATTTAATGGCTTTTGTATATTCACAGACTTGTGCAACTATCACTACAGTCAATTTAAGAACACTTTTATCACCTCAGAAAGAAACCCCATACCCATTAGTAGTTACCCCACATACCCACTCTCCCTTCTCCCCCCGCCCATCTTAATCAATCAATAATCTATTTTCTGTCTCTATAGACTTGCCTATTCTGGACATTTCATATAAGTGGAATCATGTGGTCTTGCGTGACAGGGGCTTCTTTCACTTTAGCATAATATTTTTAAGATTCACCCATGTTTTAGCATGTTTCAGTACTTCATTTTCTTTTAGTGCTGAATGAGATTGTACTGTATGGATAGATCACATTTTATTTATCATTCACCAGTTGATGACAATTGAGTTATTCCCACTTTCTGCTATTATGAATAACGCTGCTGTGAACATTTGTGCCAGTATTTGTGTGGACATGTATTTTATTTCTTTTGGGAATTTACCCAAGAGTGGAATTTCTGGGTCATATGATAACTCTAAGTTTAACATTTTGAGAAACTGTCAAACAATATTTTAAAGCAGCTGCAACGTTCATTCCCTCCTGCAGTGTATGACGGTTCCAAATTCTCATATTCTCACCATTACTTATTATTATCTTTTTGTGGTTATAGCCAGCCTAGTGGGTATGAAGTAGTATTTCCCTAATGGTTAGTAATGCTGAACATCTTTTCATGTGCCTATTTGTATGTCTTCCTTGGAGAAATGTCTATTTGGATCTTTTGCTCATTTTAAAAATTGATGTATTTATCATTTCATTAAGTTTGAGTTCTTTATACATCCTGGAAACAAATCCCTTATCAGATCTATAATTTGCACATATTTTCTTGATTCTGTAGGTTTTCTTTTCACTTTCTTAATAGTGTCACTTTCAAGCAAAAACATTTTGATGAATTATAATTTGTTTTTTTTCTTTTGTTGCTTGTGCTTTTGGTGTCATGTTTAAAAAGCTTTACGAAATCCAAGATCATAAAGATATACTTCTGTGTTTCTTATAAGAGTTTTATAGTTTTATTTCTTACATTTAGTTCTGTGATCCATTTTGTGCATGTCCAATTTTTGTGTATCATGTAAGGAAGGGTGTATTTTCTTAAAACCATGGATTCTGTGATAAAATTCCAGGATAAAGAGTTTGGCCTTAATCTTAAAGAAAATGAAGCACAATCTCCCCTCTCTATGCAAATTAACCACTGATTTTCCATTAAAAAATTAAAAGAAAAAAGACATCAACCATTGTGGAATTTATTTTGGCGATTACACGTTTTCTTTATTTGAGTATCTATCAGTTAAAATTCTGATTTCATCAAAGCTTCATTTTTTTTTTTAATGTCTCACTAGCAAACCTTACTTGCTTAATGGACCCAGAACTGTAGAAGTATTTTTATTTTTTTGACAAGTAATTAAATTTCTAACAATGTTCTGGATCAAACAGTTTACACTGAATTAATAATCTGATTTTTAGCTGCAATTATTTGTGTAAACAGTTTCCTTTTCTCCCCAAGGTTGTAAGTATCTTTATAAAAATAGATAGAAGGAAAGAGGAAAGGGGAGGGTAACCCCCCACAACTCCAGAAAAAAGAGAAATCTACTGAAGTTAAAATTAAAAGAAGGTGTTTGATATGATAAATAATGATGTGATAATGGGTTTCTGTGGGATAGAGAAATAGAATCCACAATGAGAAGGAGGACCTCAGTTGAGAGCTGGTAGGTGGATCGACTATGAACTGAAAGTCTGACTTACCTTCTCTACTTTTTCACAAACATTACTAGCATTTGGCAAGAGTATCTATAAGTCTTCTTGTATGTGTGGATTTCTCAAAAGTGACAGGTCATCTGGGAGGCTAAAGGTAATACTGTAGAGTCTAAATTATAGGCTAATTATACTTCTATATTTTTCTCAGTAGTTCATTGTGAATCTTCTATGCAGGTGATGATGAAATGCTATCAGGAAAAGACTCTCCTCTATGTAAAACAGATACGGCTGCCAGGCAGGGACTTTTTAAAAAGGGCTGTGCTGAGCATAGCAGGTTGTTCATGATGGAAAGGAAGGAGGCTTACCACACATGTATATAGCTCATAAGTTTATTAAATATCACAGCATTGCTGTATTGTAAGTTTTTAAGGGGCAGTGGCACAGAGACCCTTTTCATCACTAATGAGGATTCCAACCTGACTGATTTGACCTAATCATTAGGAGAAAATAATAGACCTGTCTCTTAAATTACTAGATACCTTTGATGATTGCTCAGCAGCATACAGACTAAAGCAGAGCCCAGCATGGGTTTTATCATTTACCTAATCCATTTTAGACCAAAATATGTCAGAGAGAATATAGACGACATTAAACTATTTAGAGTTACCAAGCTATAAATATTTGTCAAATATGATTTTTCTAGCTTTAAGCTACGCTTTCCTTTTAACTTCTAAAATTATTTTTATAATATTTTTTCTCATATATTGTAACTTTAACAC
Source organism: Orcinus orca (assembly GCF_937001465.1). Taxonomy (NCBI): domain Eukaryota; kingdom Metazoa; phylum Chordata; class Mammalia; order Artiodactyla; family Delphinidae; genus Orcinus; species Orcinus orca. Next base: position 75,270,906 of record NC_064564.1, on the reverse strand, counting down.
ACAGTGTTTAAGAAAAACAGGTTAAGAACCATCAATTTACTAAGTTTCTACCTTGGAATACTCTATAATTAAATCAGACCACTACTTCAGAGTAGATAACTAAATCTTTAAAAGGGGGAAATACATAGATTTTTAAATTTAGGAAATGTGTTAATCTACTGCATTGATTTTATCCTCATCACAATTAAATTAATTCTCTGTGTCACCATTTATCATCTCAGAAGTTTGCCCCTGTACTATAACCATATGAGTTATTCCTACAAAAGCATGTCAGAATAATTCACACTTGCTTCTTCTTTAATAATATCCTCTACAAGTTATCAAGTCTCATAAGAAAAGTTCCAGTCTATTATGTTTTATTTGCATGGAGTATTAACACAGTGTATTAAATACAATGTAGAAATTAAGTTGTGTGAACTTTTACCTTAGCTTTTACCTTAGCTTTTTAAAAGATTTGTTTAATGAAATATGATATACATAAATCATAAGCCTAATAAATTATCACAAAGTGAATTCAGCACTAAAATCACTCCCAGGTCAAAAAATGAGATTATTACTGGAACCTAGGAGTCATTGTGGTGATCCAATTCGATCACAACCTCTTCTGTCATTGCCCAAGGTAACCGCTATCTCAACTTCTAGAACTATAGTTTAGTTTTGTCTTTTCCTGAACTTTATACAAATGAAATCATACAGTAGTATGCATCCTTTTGTATTGGATTTCTTTCATTCAACAATATATTTGTAAAACTAATCCATGGTTTTATGTGTGGATATAGTTAGCTCATTTTGATTGCCGTGGACTATTCCACTGCATGAATATGAATATAGTACATTTTATTTATACTTCATACTTTGATGAATATGTGAGATGTTTCAAGTTCTGAATATTCTTGAATATTTTGGTACACATGTACACACATTTCTTTGGGTATATATCTAGGAATGGGATTTTTGGGCCATGGTATGTGCATATATTCAGTTTTACCAGATACTACCAAACTGATTTTCAATTATACTAATTCTTCCTGGAGTGGCTTTTTAAATAATTTTAATATGTAACATTAGCAGTTTGAAATTAAAATGTTATTAACTCTTCTTTAGGATTAAACTTCTATTTTCATAAGAAGTCTTTAGGTGGGAAATACTTATAGGTTAAAAATAGTTAAAATTTTGAAATAACATACACTTGAGAGTCTGAACAAGTATGTGAACAATAAGATGAATTTATGATTCTTTCCCTGTAATTTTGTAAGCCATTTGAGGCCTAATATGCTGGGAATCTATAGATCCTTTTAATATATTTATACTTCAGTTCTATTACTTGAAAGTTTATTAACAATAATCATTGTCTCATAGGGTTATTACGACAAATAAATGAGGTAATGCATCAGAAACTTGACACATAGTAAATGCACGGTAATTAACAGTTATTATTTAGCAATACATTTGAACTTAGGTCTTTACATCTAGTTTTAATACCTAAACTATATTTTCTAGAATAACCAATTTAAGTTATGTGATGGTGGAAAAATGAAAAACAGAAACATCCCCTGAACTCCTGGGTTTGGGAGACATTTAATATTGTTACATGGGAAGTATCACAATGCAGTTCATCTCATACATTAACCAGGAAGTGATTCTATTCGTAGAAGGCAGTACATTCTTTTTCTCCCTCTCTTTCTTTGTCTTTTTCAGGGCTGTATTAGGTTTTTATGTGAGACTTAGACACTTTTGCCTTCAGAGATCTCTTGCTCCATTAAAAAATAACTAAAAACCATACGACCCAGGAATCCCACTACTGGGCATATACCCTGAGGAAACCATAATTCAAAAAGAGTCATGTACCACAATGTTCATTGCAGCTCTGTTTACAATAGCAAGGACATAGAAGCAACCTAAGTGTCCATCGACAGATGAATGGATAAAGAAGATGTGGCACATATATACAATGAAATATTACTCAGCCATAAAAGGAAAGAAATTGAGCTATTTGTAGTGAGGTGGATGGACCTAGAGTCCGTCATACAGAGTGAAGTAAGTCAGAAAGAGAAAAACAAATACCTCATGCTAACACATATATATGGAATCTAAAAAAAAAAAAAAGGTCATGAAGAACCTAGGGGCAGGACAGGAGTAAAGACACAGACCTACTAGAGAATGGACTTGAGGACACAGGGAGGGGGAAGGGTAAGCTGGGACAAAGTGAGAGAGTGGCATGGACATATATACACTACCAAATGTTAAACCTGTAGCTAGGTGGAAGCAGGGAGATCAGCTCGGTGCTTTGTGACCACCTAGAGGGGTGGGATAGGGAGGGTGAGAGGGAGGGAGACGCAAGAGGGAATAGATATGGGGATATATGTATAGTATAGCTGATTCACTTTGTTAAAAAGCAGAAACTAACATACCATTGTAAAGCAATTATAATCTAATAAAGATGTTAAAAAAAAGAATATGACAGTGCCAGTATAAAGATAAATAATATTATATAGTAAAACATTTTCTTTAAAGCAGAAGTTCATTTTTTCCCAATTTTAAAGGAAATTAAAACATTTTCTTGGACTTCTAAATGTATCCTGGATTCTAGGCGCTGTGTCTACTGTGCCTAATATCTGATCTTTTCCTCTTCCTCTTCCTCTTCCTTTCTCTGTATTTTTCTCTCTTGCTTCAGATTCATATCATAGCATCTTCTCAGGTTAGAAGGTAATAAGACTTCACAGCCATTCTGCTTTAAAGTAAAGTAGGCAGCCAGCATTTTGCAGTGCACATTAGACAGGAAAAAAACTCACTTAAAAAACTAAATACACACAATGGAACACAGAGAAGGGGCTCCTAATGGAAGGGCAAATTACTTGAGTTTTAAAGAGACTAGGAAACATTACACTGACTGGGCACACAAAATAAATTCTCAAAAGATGAAACTAGATAAGCCATAAATGATAAATCTGTATCTATGCAAACACACATACCATTTTCTCTATCATATATTCTTCTGAGCCTCCATTATACTCACTGATATTTTTTTAATCTTTTCTACTTGATATTTTAAAATCCAGTGAAATATCAATCAATGAACTCTGAATGGCTGCTCATATAATTTTGTCATTTCTTCACAATAATCATGAATAATGAACTCCCATGGTTCCTGTTTAAACTAACCCTGAGCCACTCCTATTTTCTCTAACCTTTTTAAATGGTTAGCCTAATGGGCCATTTGCACCATTTTGGCATGGTGGACATTCTCCATACTCTTCCTTAATACTCATAAAGCTAATTCCAGTTAATAAATCCTGACAGACTCCCTGAGAGGAAGGAACATGACATGATAATTCCAATTTTAAGTGCCCCTACATCTTGTAGTCCTGGACCATATTTCTATAGAAGGCTTTTGCTTATTTAAATATTTTTCTTATAATTATTTTTTGTGTTAGCAAGGTTTCTGATCCACATTGCTTCATTAAAATAAATGATTTGATGATCAAAGCAGCTTAAGATTCATATTCTGTGCTAATTAACAGATTCTTCTAATTGTTAGAAGGCTCCTGATGTCTTTCTAATTCTTTCAACTCATTACTGTTTTTTTTTTTACTGAAGTTACAGCTCTTAAAGGAATAGTAACAGATACCATGAAACTTCCTTTCTGCATATACACACTGCCTCAAAATACATTAATTTGTGAAAGCAGGCCAATAATTTAAAATCTGTTAATTGATGTGCTTTCCTTCCAGAACGAAGTGAAATATCTTTCCTATTTTCCATTTCTACTTTCCCATCTGGGATACTAAAATGCATTTTTAAAAGATTACTTTTAGTTGAAAGTAATGTAGCAAAACATACTTTAAAATTACTATATGCTTCCACTCGAATATATTTTAGTTACATCAGTAGATCAGGTCTCAATTCTCTGGATTTATACTACTACAGAGAGGATTAAGGGGGAGGGATATACTTTTATTATGAAAATATTCATTCTTTTATATGATTACTAACAGAGTTCATAATGTGTCAGTTTATGCTTGAATCATTATGAAGTGATGTTTTTGCCAATTGTGTGGATAGATTCTCTGCCTGCAAGGACTGATGATTGAAGACAGACAACTTTGATATTAGACAAAGGTGATGAACATTTGAAAAATACAATAGTAACTATATACATAAAAAATGAAGTACATATAAAAATACCATCCAAAGTAAATATAGTTTGATAAGAGAAGAGTAAAAGGAAAGTAAATGAATGAAGTTGATAGATATTTATTCATTGCTTTTTGAGGCTGACCAGATAGCACAGCCCTTGTAAAGGCTGTTTTATTTATTTGATTGATAGCCATTAAGTAACTTATAGGATTTACTTAAACCATATATGCTAATTTCAAGAAGAAGACATTTAAGTCTCAACATGTTCCCACTAATATTAAATTCCAATTAATCCTGAATATGAATTGCCAGAAAGTTAGCTTTGCTGTGCTGTATTATATGAGGAAGAATAATAACAATTTAGACTATCACTTAACAGTTTATAAAATGGTTTCACATATGCTGTCTCATTGAATATGCTCAGCAATCCTGAGAAATAGACATCTTTTTTTTTTTTTTTTACATCTTTATTGGAGTATAATTGCTTTACAATGGTGTGTTAGTTTCTGCTTTATAACAAAGTGAATCAGTTATACATATACATATGTTCCCATATCTCTTCCCTCTTGCGTCTCCCTCCCTCCCACCCTCCCTATCCCACCGCTCTAGGTGGTCACAAAGAACCGAGCTGATCTCCCTGTGCTATGCAGCTGCTTCTCACTAGCTATCTATTTTACATTTGGTAGTGTATACATGTCCATGCCACTCTCTCGCTTTGTCACAGCTTACCCTTCCCCCTCCACATATCCTCAAGTTCATTCTCTAGTAGGTCTGTGTCTTTATTCCTGTCTTACCCCTACGTTCTTCATGACATTTTTTTTTTTTCTTAAATTCCATATATATGTGTTAGCATACGGTATTTGTCTTTCTTTTTCTGACTTACTTCACTCTGTATGACAGACTCTAGGTCCATCCACCTCACCACAAATAGCTCAATTTCGAGAAATAGACATCTTTGACTCTATATTACAAATGGAAAAACAGTAGAAATTAAGTGACTGGCTTAATAACACACAGAGAATAAATTCTAAATGAGAAATAATACATAATATCTTTTTTTAACTCCAAACCTCAAATACTCAGAAAAAAGTAATTTGACAAATAAGTGATTATCGAGAATTAGTCAAGCAAGTAATTTTGATATCCCTAGGAAAAATGTACAAATAGGTATGTAAAAATGATTCATTTGTAAGAAGAGAGTTAACGTTACAATAAAACATAAAAGTTCTATGGTACACAAACAGATTAATACAAGATTTGGGGGTTATTTTTGTTTTTGTTTATTGTTGACAAATCAGTCAATGAAGGGAGAGGGGAGGATAAAAAAACATTCCAATAATCCATGTTTCTTAAAAACCTGCAATTTCATAAAACAAGCTCTAAGCATTCCAACAGCCGTGGGAAAGAGGAAAAACCAAAGGTTTGGGAATTAGTAGAATGAAGCATGTCACCTTGTCTCTAGAAACAGTTATTTTGTTGGTCTTGAGATCTGAAATTTACTATATAGTATTTGTATAAGGAGCATTGTGTGGTCAAATATATTATACTCTTGATTGAGTAAGAAAAACTAATTCAGGGAAATTTTTTACATAATGAATTCTTACATTCCACTGGAATGCCCATTTAAAACTGATCCTTATATACATACACCTATTATCAACTCCCATGGAAAAAAATAATACAATAAAATATAGGAAGTGATGTGAGGTAAATGTGTAAGTTTCTGTTGAACCTCCCTAACGTGGAATTATATCATGGTAAATCTTGAGAAATTAGTATCAATCTTATCCCTGGCTCAGACCTTTCTCTCTCAAATACCAGCAATCTCAGCAAGACTTTTGATAAATGCCTTCTGTCTGTGCAGGTGCCTCTCTCCAAGTTAAGAAGCTTTCCCTTATTCTAGCATCTTTTTTTTTCTTTTCTTTTCTTTTTTTTTTTACATCTTTATTGGAGTATAATTGCTTTACGATGGTGTGTTAGTTTCTGCTTTATAACAAAGTGAATCAGTTATACATATACATATGTTCCCATAACTCTTTCGTCTCCCTCCCTCCCATCCTCCCTATCCCACCCCTCTAGGTGGTCACTAAGCACCGAGCTAATCTCCCTGTGCTATGCGGCGGCTTCCCACTAGCTATCTATTTTACGTTTGGTAGTGTATATATGTCCATGCCACTCTCTCGCTTTGTCACAGCTTACCCTTCCCCCTCTCCGTATCCTCAGGTCTATTATCTAGTAGGTCTGTGTTTTTATTCCTGTCTTACCCCTAGGTTCTTCATGACATTTTTTTGTTTCCTTAAATTCCATATATATGTGTTAGCATATGGTATTTGTCTTTCTCTTTCTGACTTACTTCACTCTGTATGACAGACTCTAGGTCCATCCACCTCACTACAAATAGCTCAATTTCATTTCTTTTTATGGCTGAGTAATATTCCATTGTATATATGTGCCATATCTTCTTTATCCATTCATCTGATGATGGACACTTAGGTTGTTTCCATCTCCGGGCTATTGTAAATAGAGCTGCAATGAACATTTTGGTACATGGCTCTTTTTGAATTATGGTTTTCTCAGGGTATATGCCCAGTAGTGGGATTGCTGGGTCATATGGTAGTTCTATTTGTAGTTTTTTAAGGAACCTCCGTACTGTTCTCCATAGTGGCTGTACCAATTCACATTCCCACCAGTAGTGCAAGAGTGTACCCTTTTCTCCACACCCTCTCCAGCGTTTATTGTTTCTAGATTTTTTTGATGATGGCCATGCTGACTGGTGTAAGATGGTATCTCATTGTAGTTTTGATTTGCATTTCTCTAATGATTAATGATGTTGAGCATTCTTTCATGTGTTTGTTGGCAGTCTGTATATCTTCTTTGGAGAAATGTCTATTTAGGTGTTCTGCCCATTTTTGGATTGGGTTGTTTGTTTTTTTGCTATTGAGCTGCATGAGCTGCTTATAAATTTTGGAGATTAATCCTTTGTCAGTTGCTTCATTTGGAAATATTTTCTCCCATTCTGAGGGTTTTCTTTTTGTCTTGTTTATGGTTTCCTTTGCTGTGCAAAAGCTTTGAAGTTTCATTAGGTCCCATTTGTTTATTTTTGTTTTTATTTCCATTTCTCTAGGAGATGGGTCAAAAAGGATCTTGCTGTGATTTATGTCATAGAGTGTTCTGCCTATGTTTTCCTCTAAGAGTTTGATAGTTTCTGGCCTTACATTTAGGTCTTTAATCCATTTTGAGCTTACTTTTGTGTATGGTGTTAGGGAGTGATCTAATCTCATACTTTTACATGCACCTGTCCAGTTTTCCACTGTACATTTCCACTGTACATTCCTGCCTCCTTTATCAAAGTTAAGGTGACCATATGTGCATTGGTTTATCTCTGGGCTTTCTATCCTGTTCCATTGATCTATCTTTCTGTTTTTGTGCCAGTACCATACCGTCTTGATTACTGTAGCTTTGTTGCATAGTCTGAAGTCAGGGAGCCTGATTCCTCCAGCTCCTTTTTTCATTCTCAAGATTGCTTTGGCTATTCGGGGTCTTTTGTGTTTCCATACAAATTGTGAAATTTTTTGTTCTAGTTCTGTGAAAAATGCCAGTGGTAGTTTGATAGGGATTGCATTGAATCTGTAGATTGCTTTGGGTAGTAGAGTCATTTTCACAATGTTCATTGTTCGAATCCAAGAACATGGTATATCTCTCCATCTATTTGTATCATCTTTAATTTCTTTCACAGTGTCTTATAATTTTCTGCATACAGGTCTTTTGTCTCCTTAGGTAGGTTTATTCCTAGATATTTTATTCTTTTTGTTGCAATGGTAAATGGGAGTGTTTTCTTGATTTCACTTTCAGATTTTTCATCATTAGTGTATAGGAATGCAAGAGATTTCTGTGCATTAATTTTGTATCCTGCTACTTTACCAACTTCATTGATTAGCTCTAGTAGTTTTCTGGTAGCATCTTTAGGATTCTCTATGTATAGTATGTCACCTGTAAACAGTGACAGCTTTACTTCTTCTTTTCCAATTTGGATTCCTTTTATTTCCTTTTCTTCTCTGATTGCTGTGGCAAAAACTTCCAAAACTATGTTGAATAAGAGTGGTGAGAGTGGACAACCTTGTCTTGTTCCTGATCTTAGTGGAAATGCTTTCAGTTTTTCACCATTGAGGACAATGTTGGCTGTGGGTTTGTCATATATGGCCTTTATTATGTTGAGGAAAGTTCCCTCTATGCCTACTTTCTGCAGGGTTTTTATCATAAATGGGTGTTGAATTTTGTTGAAAGCTTTCTCTGCATCTATTGAGATGATCATATGGTTTTTCTCCTTCAGTTTGTCAATATGGTGTATCACATTGATTAATTTGCGTATATTGAAGAATCCTTGCATTCCTGGAATAAACCCCACTTGATCATGGTGTATGATCCTTTTAATGTGCTGTTGGATTCTGTTTGCTAGTATTTTGTTGAGGATTTTTGCATCTATGTTCATCAGTGATATGGGCCTGTAGTTTTCTTTCTTTGTGACATCCTTGTCTGGTTTTGGTATCAGGGTGATGGTGGCCTCGTAGAATGAGTTTGGGAGTGTTCCTCCCTCTGCTATATTTTGTAAGAGTTTGAGAAGGATAGGTGTTAGCTCTTCTCTAAATGTTTGATAGAATTCGCCTGTGAAGCCATCTGGTCCTGGGCTTTTGTTTGTTGGAAGATTTTTAATCACAGTTTCAATTTCATTACTTGTGATTGGTCTGTTCATATTTTCTATTTCTTCCTGATTCAGTCTTGGCAGGTTGTGCATTTCTAAGAATTTGTCCATTTCTTCCAGGTTGTCCATTTTATTGGCATAGAGTTGCTTGTAGTTATTCTAGCATCTTTATACCCTGATGCTGTCTCTTGCTTACCCTCGGCCTCCTTCCCCAAAGGCTACCCATTACTGGGGACATCTCATGCAGAACTGTAGTGGCTGGTGTGTATTTAGAACTGCATCTATCTATCCCTCTGTCAAAAACTTTACCTCAGTAATTAATTATAGGGTCTAATAAGCACTTTTGCCTACTTTAACTGCAGTAAATGAATTTCCATTTGCTATTTTCACTGTAGGTTAGGTGCTGTAAAATACATACCTATAGGTACTAGGCAGGTAATATGAATGAAGAAAGCAAGAAAGATATCTGGAAATTACAGCAGTGGAATTACAGCAAATATGAGATCGTAAGTCTTCCCTTGAAGAGTACATGTTCCACCTGGAAGGAGGAACAGTCACCACCCTACTTCAATCAGTTGTTACCATGTGGGACTTTGGGTACGATTTGGCTGGAGTGCTTGCTAATACTTAGCTTGTTAGCATATCATGTAAACTATGTATGTCTTCATGCTCAGAGACCTTCCCAGTAACTTCACATAATATGTTACTGATTCAGTACAAATTTTGCATTTTTTTAAATCTACTGTATCAAGCAATATCTAATGAGCTTTCCTAATAGAAAATGACACTAAGTTAGAGAAATAAGACTTCAGCCAGTTAAGAGAGCATATCATTTGATCATTGAAACTAAAATGGAAGTATCTACTCCACTGAGTAGTTCGAAGGATTATGTAGATGATATAAATGAAATTGTTTGCAAATTTAAAAAATTAACATGTTTCCAATTGTACTGAATTTGAATGAATGCTTTTAATTATTATTCAGAGATTTTTCAAACTTTTGAGTTATCCAGGTTATATTAACTTGTAATATTTAGTGGAACAGAAAACTCCCAACAATTTTGGGTAAGGTTTTACTATGCTTAATACTTCGGCTTCCCTTAAAAATACAATTTTTATTTGTTTACAAATTTCCTTCAGACTGTTTTACCTTAAGTACAGTAGGAGATAAGTCTAATCCCTGTGTTATTTGCCTATATATTTAATTTAGTGATTATTCTTAGATATTTAAAAGTTGTTGGATTCTAGATCCTGATAGGTTCTGTGTGGTCAGGCTGCTTCCTTCTTGGCTTAAAAATTACATATTCTTTCTTGATGCTATCTGGGAATATATTCCTGGGAACTAAATCTAATTGTCATGTTACTCAAAGATACACATGTAAAAAGAAAACGAGCAGGAAGGATATGCATTGTATTTTTAAAGGATTATCTATAGAGATTCAGCTTCATTCTATTTTAGGTCACTATAGTGTGGAAAGTTATCTACATTAACTTATTTCTCTTTACAGTTCTCTGAGAGGCTTGTGAACGAGATTTCTCTTTACATTTCTCTTAGAGGCCTATGAATGAGCCTTGCTAAAATTTCCACTGCTCCAACTTTTTAACTGCTGTTATTGACTTGCACAATGCAATCTGAAATCTTTGTTGTTATTCTCTTTCTGCAGAAAATGTGTGCTAATATCCAGTCATAAATTTAGCTTCATGACTTTGAGTAGTGACATAGCAGGGCTTTCTGAAGAAATACTTAAAATATAGACACATTTTTTTTAGACAATTGAATACTCATCCACGTATGCCTAGATACACAGGAAGGTTTTTCTCTCTGTGGTTGATTGTTACTTAGGCACTCCCCAAATAAACTATGCCTCTGAGTATGCATGCCTTTATGTATAAGGTCCCCTCCCCTTGATTGCAGGCTGACCCTCTGATGTGCTTCAACCAAAAAAAAAAAAAAATGTGGCAAAAGCAACTATTTGTCAGTTCTATGCCTATGCCTTAAGAAGACCTGGAAATGTTTATTTTTGTGCTGTGATGATTGCTAGCTTTTAATGCTTAAATATAATTGATGTACAAGGTATATAATGTGTGAAAGATGGTAGTAGGTGTGTAATGTGTGGGAGACTGTAGTTGGCTAAGATAAGATAGGTCAGTGGGAAAATTTGGTGTCGCAAGTCAGAGATGGAGCAGGGGTTATTTTAGGTTACATAAATATAAGAAAATCAGGCATTTTGGCTCATACAGATAGAGCTTGATATTATTATAAGCAATATCTTCCCCTGAACAATACACTTCTGTCAGGAATCAATCAACAACTTTCTAAAATTTCAAATTTTATTGGAGAGATTTTTTATTTTTTTAATTTTTATTTATCATTATTTTTTGCAGTATGTGGGCCTCTCACTGTTGTGGCCTCTCCCGTTGCGGAGCACAGGCTCCAGACGCGCAGGCTCAGCGGCCATGGCTCACGGGCCTAGCCGCTCCGTGGCATGTGGGATCTTCCCAGACCAGGGCACAAACCCGTGTCCCCTGCATCAGCAGGCGGACTCTCAACCACTGCGCCACCAGGGAAGCCCCAGAGAGATTTTTTAAAAATCATATTTAAACTCATGTTCAGCTTACTGATGACTTGTTGATGCATCATGCCTTGACTAAGAGTGGTGGAAGGAAGAGGAAAAACAGAAAAATTTGTTTTGTTACTATAAGTTCTACAGAGAGGTCTTCCTTCTAATCATTTCCCAGTTCTAGAGTGTGTATTAGACAGAATTCAAGGATGATGCTAAGAGCCCACTCACAATTTCTCCTATGTGAGATAATGGTACAGTGTTGAGGGACATTCATAAGGAGAATTTGGCAGATTCTTGTAAATATCTTAATTCCAGGGGACAAAGAAATATAGGTAAATGTAGATTTTGAGATAGGGCCTCTCCAAATAGTTCATGTTGTGGGGTTTTGGGGCACTGTTTTTCAACACTCAGTCCCAAGATCATCTACACCTAAAGTTCTTGATCATGAATATTTTCTAGTTCCACCTAGTTATTCTGCTTTAGAAGCTTTGGGAGAGGAAGAGAGAAAAGAGAAGAGAAAAGAGGAGAGAAGAGAAAAAGAGAGGGAGAGAATATCATTTAAAGCAGAATTTTAATAATAATTAAATGTGATGAGAAGGGTCAGGTTTTGTTGATAAAGGGACACTCTGTAGTACAGTTTTTTAGGAGAAAAACGTTGATTAACGCAGTAACAGAGAGAGGAATTCGCTCTGAGAGATAAAGCAGAGGACGGAACACCAGTGGAACTGTTCTAAATAAAATGAAATTTGTCAGAAACAACAGTAGTGTCCATGACACATCAAATGTTTCAAAATAAATAAAGATCAGGATTTTTAAAATAAGATAGTAAAGTTGAATGTACGGATGGATATGTGAATTCCCTACCCTACAAATTGAAAATATCCCCAGTAATTTAAACAGAAGTTCTCAGTGTGTGTTCTGTGGATCCTTGAGCATTCCCAAGGACTTTCAGAGTATCCAGGACATTCAAATTGTTTTCATAATAATAGTAAAGTGTTATTTATCTTCTTTCTCTTTGGACATTTACACTAGTGATGGATAAAACTGACACCTTAAATAAATAAAGGCTGTGGTACCAAACTGTACAAATAGTCATTTTATTCTTTACCATAGTGCACTCAAAGGGGAAAAAAACCCACTGAAGAATGGTGGTCATCTCAAGAAAAACACTTTGTAATTGTTTGAGTTGCACTCAGAACTAGCCAATTTTGTTTTTCTTTTTTTTTTTTTTTTTGTGGAACTTTTTTTTTTATACTTGAAAGAAAAACTGATAGGAAACAATGAATTTTTCTGACTTGAGTATTTGGCAGATGTTTTATTGAAAATAAATAAAATGAACCTGACAATATTTTTGCCAAGTTAAATTTCAAGATTGTAAGGAAAAATTAGGATTTCAGGAAACTTGTATTCATCACTCTGCACTTGATAGCTTCCTAGACTTTTCTGATGAGATCAGTGATGGTATTAGTGAATGTGATTTTTTTTGTTGTATTTTTCAAGTAAGAACCGCATAATGCAATGAATCAATATTTTCTAAGTGATCAATACATGATGTTACAAAATCATGTACTCAAAGAGCAAGATTGACCCTTGGATTTTAACATAACAGAGTGTGAAAGATTAGTTAATGTAGTTTCAGATTCCAAATTGCACACATTGTAACTAACCTTTAAGCAATTTTTCTTTGAGAAACTTGTCCAGTTTTGGTGTATTAACAAATAAAAATATTCACGATCATCTGAGAATTCTACTAAGATACTTCTTCCTATTCCAACAAAATAGCTGCATGAGGCGAAGCTGGATTTTCTTCACATACTTCAACCAAAACTTCTTATGACAGATAAAAAACAGAAGCATATATAAGAACGACCCCACCTTCTACTAAATTTGAAATTAAGAAGCTTTGCAAAAATGTAAAACAATGCTATTCTATTTTTTATGAAAAATATTTATATTAACACACAATAGGTTTATTGCTATATTTCTCAGTTTTACTTTCTAATTCAGTAAGTATTGATAGATATAACTCATAAAAATAAAAGCTCTTTATGTTTTTTTATGATTTGTGAGAGTATAAGGAGAGGTCTTGAGACCAGATATCTGTGAACTGGAAAGCCAAAATTATATGGACCTCAACCTATGACCACAGTACCAATAAGGGTAATAATAATAAGCAATAAGCAATAATAATAAGCAATAATAATAAGAGTACCAAGTAGTTAAAAAAATACATTAAATAAAGGAGAATAAATCCAACTACTTTGAAGTTAAAAATTCCTGTATTCACCTAGCCCAATTTTGAGTAAAATTGGAAATGAAAATTCAGGGCTGAACAAACTTTAGAAAGAGCAATGATGAATGCCCTGTATTCTTTGCTGGGATATGTCCAGTGAGGGGGTTCAGAGGAAGATTCAGAGCCTTAAGTGTTGTCATTATTAATTATGTAATGAACATATATGAAGTAAAAAGTAAAATGAATGGAAAAAAGCCCAAGAGAAACAAAGGAGAGTATAAATAAAAATGAAAGTAGAACTGAATAACTTATAAATCAGAAAAAAATTACAGATACATAGAAACATGTTTGTTCTAGAAAAAATGATAGACAAATTCTAGCAAATATATTCAAGAAATAGGGAGGAATGCATTGATACAAATGGAAATAACGGCTCTCTCCTCAGAGCTCTTGCTGGTTTTCTGTCCACCTGGCTAGATTTTTAGAAGCTCACTGGCATAACTGATGTCTGTTTCATCTCATCAATTGCCTACTTATAGTAAATGCAAAATAAAGAGTTTTTGTTTTTCTTTGTTCTTTATTAGGGTAGAAATAAACTGGCCTTAGGGAAGCTGTGAATAAGGTGAGGTGACTTTCTATGCTCACCTTCTTGTGCCCCCTCCACCTCTTTCCCCTCTTCCCTCTTAATCCTCATCATCACTTCAGACTTTTCTTTCTTATGGGGATTTAAAATATTAAAACCCACTTAAGTACATTGTCCATCCAGAGGTATTAAAATTTTAAAAGAAATAAACCACTATGCTAGAAAGGTAAAGCTTGGAATATAAATACAAAGTTTTATCCAGAGTATATACTCTAAATGTGGATTAAGTTTTTCAAATGATAAAATTTTAGTTTATATGATTTATTAGAAAAAAGTGTTTTTTTGTGTGTGTGTTTACTTTGTGAGGAAGGGAACATTCAGAATCTGTTTTTCTCCAGTAATTCTTATATATGTCAGTCCTATTTTCTGCCTAGATTTAATCCCTGTTCTGAGGTAGAATAAGAGGTGCGATAAGTCCTTCAAAACAGTCCGTATATTCATATTTCCTTTCCTTTCGTCTGGTCAGTTGCGCTGGATACTTCCCACTTGTCCCTCTATCCTTCTCTACCTTTCTTTGTGCCTGGAGGATGATCTCTGTAGATAGTATTAAGGAATCCCCTTGCCTTTTGACATCCAGTTGGATATGGTCAGTGGATTTGCAGGATAGGAAAAATGCATGATTGTGATATTTACTCCTCTGAATTCTTTGTCAGGTTGCTATGGCCTGGCTCCATCACTCTACTGAAGGTCATAGCCAATCTTCTCCTTCTTCCTTATAGCAGCTCGTTGTGGGTTCCAGTAACTATTTTCCTTTCTTGTCCCCTTTTGGCAGTTAGGTGGTAAAGACTCCCTAATGTTGCTAGACTTGGGCTTGTGTGCCATCTTTTGTTGGTTTCTTTTTTAATACTCTCCCTGACTTTGTAAAAAGTCCCTTTGTTAGACTCTACTCAATTAAACTGCTTCAGCGTGTCATCTCTTTTCAACGAAGACCATAGCCAAAATATCAAATAACGAATCTCTCAACTAGAGTGCATGTTCTTCAGTTCTTTACCAAGTTATTTATGATGTATATAACAGCAACAACAGCAGCAACAGTACCGATCGTATTAGCTAGCATTTATTGAATCAGTGTGCTTGGCACTGTTTTAAGAAGTTCACATGCATTAATTAAGACTCATAATTTTCTTATAAAGTTAGGTACTATAATTAACCCCATTTTGCAAAGTTGTAAATTGAAGCACAGAGTGATTAAACTACAGCTAGAAAGTGCTGACAACCTTCTCACACTTTAAACATTCTCATCCCTCATTTTGGTATGCCTATAACTATGTTCCTATACTTGTTGCCTCTAAACAATGGCAATCATGCATTCTCGATGAGTTTCTCATTGGCATTTTACTCTTTTAACAATTTAGCTGATTGTTTACAGTGAGGTAAATTGTACACCTTTGTAAAACTTTATACAAATACCTTTATAAATATTAAAAATATACATTATTCAGCCTGACTCCTTACTCTGTTACTTGATACTTTAGAAAATGTGACCAACAAGATTATTATCTTGGGAATCTGTTGTTCTTGCCCTAGGGCCTCTTCCCTCCATGCAGTAGATCCTCAGCTCATTAATGAACACTCCATTTCCCTTTTTTGTCTCCCTTGTATGCATAAATCTAAAAAGGATAAGCCAAGCAAGTTAATCTAAGCTGTTTTTTTGTTTTTTTAACCACAGATACTACTTTACTATTAAAAATGGAAGTTTCTCAATAAGGTAAAATCAATCTACTTAACTCATCTGACCTTATTAAAGATATCACAAATGGTTAATTTATTGCTGAAAAAGGGTCTGCTTTTTTTTCCATCAACCTATCATATCTATGTCTTGTTTACTTTGTTAATGTATTATAGAGGAGTGAGTTATGATGAAGACTTAAATTCCCCCTGTCAGGGCTTCCCTGGTGGCACAGTGGTCGAGAATCTGCCTGCCAATGCAGGGGACATGGGTTCGAGCCCTGGTCTGGGAAGATCCCACATGCCACGGAGCAACTAGGCCTGTGAACCACAACTACTGAGCCTGCACGTCTGGAGCTTGTGCTCCACAACAAGAGAGGCCGTGACAGTGAGAGGCCTGCGCACCACGAAGAAGAGTGGCCTCCGCTCGCCGCAACTAGAGAAAGCTCACGCACAGAAAGGAAGACCCAACACAGCCATAAATAAATAAATAAATAAAATAAAATAAAAAATTCCCCCTGTCACATATTTGGTAAGAGTCAAAAACAATGTGTTACTAGCTCGTGAGTCACCCAGGTATTCCTTCAAAAGTAAAGGCATAAATGCAAATTAAATACAAACCACCCAGGGAAGATCCTATAGGAATGCATGTACAATAACTAAAAAAAAAATAGTCAAGGAGTAACAAAAACAAAGTTGATACCATGTAAGTATCAATGATCAAAAGGGAGGACTATCATCTGTGAAAATTAGGCTTTAAAATACCTTCTGCTCTCAACACCAAGAGAAGGGATGGAGTGCTGCAGGATTTATTGCAGGTGAGAGGAAGGCATAATGTTACAGCAGGCCCCAGAACGTAGGCAGTCTTGCTGCTCTTCTCAAATCCCCTCACGTGGATTCCTGCCTTTTTGCTTAGGGCAGTTTTGCTTTCAACCTTTTCTTGGAGTCATTTGACTTTTACCTTGAGTGCTTCCTCATCATAGTAGGACTCAAGAATGATATCATAAAATATTCGTGCTAGGAAATATCTTGGAGATCCTTTAAATCCTCAATGTATAGCTGAGGATGTTGAAACTCAGAGAGACTGGATATCCTTCCAAGGTCATAGTAATCCTTGGTGGCAAAACTGGATCATTTAACTTGAAATTGAGCCACCTCCCTCTCCCCAACACATACATTCTTCTACTTAGAAGCGATAGGTTCACTCTCTGAGAATTTCTGTGATCACACATTATTTATAGTCTACCCAGACTACAAAATTTGCTGGGAAATGTGTGTCTTATTAGTAATATATTCTCCAGCCTTGCCAATTCTACACTTTTACTTTCTCTGTTGTATCCACTCTGCCTCCCCATACTCTGGCTTGCTAGATCCTATTCCATATGGGATACTTGGCTTTTTGGCCCCAGACTCAGCAACCTTAACTCTTTTTTTTTTAAGGTATTTACCAGCATTTATTCATCGGAGAGGGAATGAAAGTGGTGGGATGGAACATGCCACAACTTTCAGACAAGTATACAACATATGAAGTGTTTAGTATAAACGTACAATTTCTACACGAAGGCATCCTTTTCCAATTAATGTAATAATGAACAAAAAGTCTTGAAAATGCATTTCTTGAAAATATATTTCTTAGGGACTATAAATTTAAAAAGCAGGGAAAAAGAATACATATGGAAAATAATCTGAAAAAGAATATATATATAACTGAATCACTTTGCTGTACAACTGAAACCAACAGAACACTGTAAATCAACTATACTTCAATAATAATAATAATAAAAGGACACATGGAATTACAGGGACAGAAAGAGTTCCTTTACAGAGAGAAGCACTTATGTACCTTTGCTTCCAACCCCGAGTTATTCTAATTAATTTGGAACAAAATCTGCATTATTCTGCTATATTTAATATAATGATCTAGTTATATTAAAGGTATAGAGAAGTGATCTATATCATTATAATTTAGTTAATATTAATACCAGCCCTTTATTTATTTATAATTAATTTTTATTGGAGTATAGTTGCTTTACAATGTTGTATTAGTTTCTACTGTACAGTAAAATGAATCAGCTATACATATACATATAGCCCCTCTTTTTTGGAGTTCTTTCCCATTTAGGTCACCACAGAGTATTGAGTTCCCTGTGCTATAAGTAGGTTCTCATTAGTTATCTATTTTATACACAGTAGCAATAGTGTATATATGTCAATCCCAGTCTCCCAATTCCTCCCCCCCGCCTTGGTATCCATACATTTGCTCTCTATGTCTGTGTCTCTATTTCTGCTTTGCAAATAGGATCATGTATGCCATATTTCTTGATTCCACATATATGCATTAGTGTATGATATTTGTTTTTCTCTTTCTTACTTACTTCACTCTGTATGACACTCTCTAGGTCCATCCACATCTCTACAAATGACCCAATTTCATTCCATTTTATGGCTGAGTAATATTTCATTGTATATATATACCACTTCTTTATCCATTCCTCTGTTCATGGACATTTAGGTTGCTTCCATGTCCTGGCTATTGTAAACAGTGCTGCTATGAACATTGGGGTGCATATGTCTTCTTGAATTATGATTCTCTCTGGGTATATGCCAAGTATTGGGATTGCTGGGTCATATGGTAGTTCTATTTTTAGTTTTTTAAGGAACCTCCATACTGTTCTCCATAGTGGCTGCATCAATTTACATTCCCTTTTCTCCACACACTGTTCAGCATTTATTGTTTGTAGATTTTTTGGTGATGGCCATTCTGACCGGTGTAAGGTAATACCTCATTGTAGTTTTGAGTTACATTTCTCTAATAATTAGTGATGTTGAGCGTCTTTTCATGTGCCTCTTGGCCATCTGTATGTCTTCTTTGGAGAAATGTCTGTTTAGGTCTTCTGACCATTTTTTGATTGGGTTGTTTGTTTTTTTGATATTGAGCTGCATGAGCTGTTTGTATATTTTGGAGATTAATCCTTTGTTAGTTGCTTCGTTAGCAAATATTTTCTCCCATTTTGAGGGTTGTCTCTTCGTCTTGTTTATGGTTTCCTTTGCTGTGCAAAAGCTTTTAAGTTTCATTAGGTCCTATTTGTATATTTTTGCTTTTATTCTCATAACTCTAGGAGGTGGGTCATAAAAGATCTTGCTGCGATTTATGTCAGAGTGTTCTGCCTGTGTTTTCCTCTAAGAGTTTTATAGTGTTTGGCCTTACATTTAGGTCTTTAATCCTTTTTGAGTTTATTTTTGTGTATGGAGTTAGGGAGTGTTGTAGTTTCATTCTTTTACATGTAGCTGTCCAGTTTTCCCAGCACCACTTACTGAAGAGGCTATCTTTTCTCCATTCTGTATTCTTGCCTCCTTTGTCATAGATTAGGTGACCACAGGTGCGTGGGTTTACCTCTGACCTTTCTACCATGTTCCACTGATCTATATTTCTGTTTTTGTGCCAGTACCATACTGTCTTGATTACTGTAGCTTTGTAGTATAGTCTGAAGTCAGGGAGCCTGATTCCTCCAGCTCCATTTTTCTTTCTCAAGATTATGTTGGCTATTTGAGGTCTTTTGTGTTTCCATACAAATCATAAAATTTTTTGTGCTACTTCTGTGAAAAATGCCATTGGTAATTTGATAGGGATTACATTGAATCTGTAGATTGCTTTGGGTAATATAGTCATTTTCACAGTGTTGTTTCTTCCAATCCAAGATCATGATATATCTCTCCATCTGTTTGTATCATCTTTAATTTCTTTCATCAGTATCTCATAGTTTTCTGCGTACAGGTCTTTTGCCTTCTTAGGTAGGTTTATTCCTAGGTATTTATTCTTTTTGTTGCAATGATAAATGATTGTTTCCTTAATTTCTCTTTCTGATCTTTTGACATTAGTGTATAGTAATACAAGAGATTCCTGTGTATTAATTTTGTATCCTGTGATTTTACTAAATTCATCGTTTAGCTCTAGTAGTTTTCTGGTGGCATGTTTAGGATTTTCTCATAATTCATTTTCAGTTTCAAACATACAGTTGTCTAAAATTCAATTACGTGTTTTAGTTAATGCAAATGTTGGTTTTTCTTAATGTTTTGAAGGAGGCCTGGCTTTGGATGTCTGAGGTCAGTTATTCTAAGTTTTCCTGGTTTCTCTCTTCTCACCAGAGAAGAATGCAACCTGAGTCCTGATATGTAATTACTCTAAACTTATTTAACTTGTTTTCATCTACTCTACTTCAGTTATGACCTCTGTGGTTACTTTAACTATATAAACATAGTAAGGTACACTAATTTTTTTTAAAACTGTATCTTTTATATAATAATGAAAAAATACACAATGGCTCCTTTTCCATATTTCTGATGAATTTTGCTTCTCTTCTCAGTTTTCATGAATTGTTTCAGTTTATATATCTATTCTTTCCTTGCATACCAAACCTGCTACAAACCAGAATTAATTTTCCATCATTATTAACTTCCTAGATTTCAAAGCTTATAAACTTGATGTATCTTCTGTTGTGGCTATCATCTCAGCAACCTTAATTCTTTCTTCCATAGTTCTCATGTTAGTCTTTTTGACACTGTCATCCTCATGGGTTCTCAGTAGACATTTACGGAACTGAGTATAGATGGATGTTATCCAAGACTTTGATGGTAGTTGGACTGGTGTGTAGTCCCACTGGATAGTAGTAGAGTGCTTTATTGAATAGTCACTGGTAGTAAATATATCAGTTATACCCCCAACAGTCCATGTTCATCAGCACTCAGATTCTTTGTACCCGATATTCCCTCTGGCATGAACATTCCTCTCTTTTTCTCTGCCTAGCAATTCTTACTTAGCCTACATTATCCATATCAAATATCAGTACCTTTTGAAAATTTCTCTTTGCTTTCAGAAGAGAAGTGTTTTACTATGAGATTGGTTGAGATGGAAAGAAAAACAACCATGTGGTTGATGTTGCGGAAGAATTTTGGGGTCTTGGAAATTGATAGTGGGGGAGAGGAAAGTTTTGGTGATTTCTATTGGAAAACAGTGAGACTGCTTGTCATAGGCAGATTGATTTTTAAAGGTATTTTGATATTTATTAACAATGTACTTCTCAAGAGGTAGTGTCTGCAGATTCAAAATGTGTCTCTACTTCAACTATGTACCCTTCCACCACTAATGCTCAGTACATAGCAGATGTCCCATATATATGATGGAATAGACATATTAAGTAACTATCCAACTACTTTATTGAAATTCCAACTGACATATTAGAATTCCAACTGAAATCATTGAAATTCTTCTTGACTTTCCCTCTTGAACATAGTTCCTGATTTTAGTCAAAATTGAGTATTCTTTTCAAATGATTATCCATGTAGTATTTGAAATAAATCTGGCCCTCGTATAAGAGTTATGCCCCAAAGTTAGACTAAAGCTCAGAACTTCAAAGAAAATATACTCTCTTAGGCAATAGAGGAAAATAGATATTTTACTAAGGATTTCATACACGAGAAAGAGAATAGAGGCCATATTCTTCAGCTCAATATTTCACCTTCCTAGCCTTGGATAATTCCCATCCAACGTCATTTTAATGGTCTCTCCTCTTACTCAAAAGCCACCATATTTTTGTTTCTTTTCAACCTCCCCACAACTGACCCCGTTCAGCCTCCAGTCTCACTGATGTCAGCTATCCCATTCTATGTCCTTCTAGATGTCACCATTTCTCATTCAGAACAGTTTTACTTCCTCAGCTTCTCTAATTTTATATTCACATATCAATTAATTAATATTATCTTCCACAGTGCAGAATGTATTGAAATTGTTCTTAGCTAAAAATTCCTCTTTAGACATCAGAATCTACTTGTTAAAGACATATTGAGGATGTATAATTTTTTTCCCTAATAATTTTTTTCTGTCACATATAGTACAGAGACTTAAAGCATTTAAAATATGCTGGTTTAAATGCAAATAAAGAACCAAATATTTGGTTTTTTTCCATTTCAAACTCTGAAGCTGCTGAAGTCTGAAGAAATCTATATCATAAATATTAGAAAGTTCACACTTCTCAATCCATTCTAGGAAAATCACATGTAAGCTAACTTGATGAAAAAGAGAAGAAAGGTGAACCTTAGTTTTTGCATGTTTTCAAAATTTTCTTCTTAAAAAAAAGATATCTCAATTGGAGAATAGTCATGAGAAACAAACAAAAATCTTGTCAGCGTTTGAACACATATCTTTGAGAAGTAACTCTTAAGGGCTTTCCTTAATAGAACTAGATTAATGTATTAAATACAGTCATAAAGATTTCCTTGTATATGCTTTTTGAAAGCCTTTCACTATTTTCTAAGGAAGAGTATTTATAAGTGCCCATTGGAGTTAGCCAAATTGGACTGAAGTGTGGTTGGCTTGGAATAAATCACAATGACTCTAATTCAGTTGTAAAGCACATTTGAAGTAGGTCTATGGGCTTTCTGTTTGAATCTAGCTTGCTTATTGACCAATTCCAGCCAAAGATAACATCTTTTTTTCCCCCTTCAACTCTATAGGGCACATTTCCATGATAATAACAATTCTCTGTTCTTGGAAAGTGTGGAGTGGACCAGCTTGCTCACCACTTGGAAAAATGCCCAATTGTGAGACTATCCGTAAACCGGCCCTACCTTTATGCCTAACCTTGAGTAGTTTGACAATGACTTAGCATTATAGAAGAGGAACATTTTAAGGCATTTTTAGCATGTATATTGTGTAATGATTTCACTATATCAGCAATTTACAATTCTGATGTAGCCTTTTATTTTTATGGAGAACCAATTAAAAATAGCTTTGATACTGTGTGGCTCAGTACAGGGCTTTATCTGTCTGGATTATCATTTTCCCTGTAGACATATTTGCTTTTGATCTTTTTTTTCCCTCTCTAGGTTTTACTTTTTGATTAATAGTATACCAAGAAGAATTAAGGTGAATCTATAGGCCAACTGATAATCTTATTACTAAAAATATTGTTTAAATGGTATTGTGCTTCAGTGATTGTCCTGTTTCCAGCCTCCTTATTCAGCATAAGAAAGGAACAAGGGGAAGAAAGTTTGCATTGAGGATTTTCTGCCAACCACTGTTAGGCACTTTTATACAGATCATTCAATTTTTTGGAAAAAATGCATTCTTACCTCTTGTTTTACAGATAAATACCAAGTAGATTAATTTACTCAAGGTGATAGAAATACCAAAGCATAATTTCAAAGTGCATGCATTTTCCACTTGACCATGAAAAACTGTTTACACATGTAAGCCTTTTCCTTCATAAAGTATTGCTTGAAGATGTCATGCTTTTTTATTCTATCCAATTTATTATACATTCTACAAAAAAAGAGGGAGAGAGAGCATTTCTTATTGCCTGCTCTGCGCCATTCATGATTCTGAGTTTTATTATATAATTAATTAGGCACATGCACGCTGGTCACCTATAGTGGAGCCAGGCACTACATCGGTCATTTTGATATTGACCCCATGTCAGATCATTGAGACCTCAGACAGCTTCAAGATGGGCATTCGTCTCAAAGTCAAGAAAATAGATAGGAAACATGAATTAACTAACACAATTTCATTGCGCTAAGAGGTGGCAATACCTGCAATCACACTTAGATGTTCACATCCACTGCAGTCCATGTTCTTTCTGCCACCGAGACTCCCCCATTTTCAGAACGATTAAAGCCCATGACCTCTCCCGGACACAAATGGATGTGGCCCTCTTGTGAGCTGCCAGTTCTAACTTTGTATCTGGATGTGAAAAGTTTATAAGAAAGAAGTCTTTTTACCCTCTAGACTCTTTCCTTTACCACAGGCCGTGTCTGCAGAGATATTGAGCTTAAATTTCTTCCAGGGAAAGTTTCTGTCTCCCACAAGAGCAACTTGAACCCTTGTTTAAAGGTACCCGTATGCTTTTAGCTGAGAACAGCTCTTCTCTATTTGTGAAGGCCTTCTTCAGCAATGCAGATTATGTTGTCAGTGTGGAGATATGCATGGAGCAGTGGGGGAGCAAGGGGAAACTTGCTCAGTCAGCGTAGGTGTTAGAATCACTTCTAGCAAATCATGGGTTAACAAAGTTAGACGTGTATTGTCTCCACACCCATGTTGATGTCTCTAGAAATATTTTATCTCTTGGACTAGGAAGGTGAAAGAAATCAGTGGTCTGATGCAGTGGCATACCAAGGCAGAGAAGGGAGAGGCAATGAGAGCAGTCCATCCCAGGTGCCGGAAATGAGAAACTGTATCGCCTGTTGAAAAATTAAAGACAGTAAATTTGACTTAAAAAGTCAGACTGCTTTCTATTCACCGTGCACCAGCAATTCTAAACAGCGGGAGGGATAAAATGTCTCCCCACCAGTGCAGACCACTCCTACCCTTAGTAAGCCAGTGGAGATGCAGACCTTCATTTTTCTCCAACCCAATTACAAACACCATTCAAACCAAAGTCCTCCACAGGCCTGGGATGAAGAAGCCTGGTCTAATGTTAGTGAATATTTAGCTGTTGTCTCTTTGGACTCTATATATCAAAGGATTCATGCAAAAGTGTTACCAAAATAGCCCATGATAAATGGGATCTTAATGATGATAAACAGCCCTCCTTCCTCAACACATTGTCCCTTACATGCACTTTATAGGGAAACTCTGCTTTTACACTCATTATCTTATTTTGTCCTTGTAACATCTCAGAAGAAGAAGTGCTGTAATAATCAAACAAGTTTATTATTTCCCCACACCGGCCATTCAGGCACACTTTGAAGGGCTGGTCCTTTTCTAACCTCTGGATGAAACCTAGAGCAGGCCCCACAGATTTCCTTGTTACTCATAAATTTTTAAAAATTCTAATTAACTGTTAGTTATAATATGGTCTCGCTTATGTCAAGTTCAGTGTCATAATCCAGACTTCTCACATTAAAACAGAATACCAGTCCTGGGAAAAGTGAAAATAGCTTGTGTCGTTCTTAATTCTCAGTCTAGAGTTTACTCAGTCAGTTGGCTCAAGTCATTTCCATTGTTGAAGAAGAGAGGGAGTTGAGGAAACAGGAAGGAGCTTACATGCCTGGCCAGGTACCCGACTGATATTGATTTCCTCTGGTCATGGCAGATGCTTAAAGCTCATTCTTTCTCTCATAGGGCACTTTCATAGGTGCTTCACAGTCCCTCTAACTTGGAAAATTATCACCTTCAGTTCATATGAAGGAGGTGAGTATTTCCACTCCAACTGATTCTTTATCATTCCATTCTTGCATCTAGGTGTTCAGTATATACAACCTGACATTTTTTGCTGAGGTCTGTTCACTCCAGTACCTTTTTGGTTGTGTTCTAAAGAGTTTAGTAACCGGCTACCTTTGATTCACCATCAGCCTGTAGCTGCCTGAACAAATCCAACTACAGTCCTTTGCACTTATGATCTATCAGGCAGGAGCAAGATACCAGTCCATAATATCCCCCCAAATTATAGGGCACACATAGCACACCCACTCTATAGTCTCCTTGAAGCCCTTCTCACTAACCTTGAGGTAAAACTAAAGTATCCCACCCTACTCTCCATGGGAGTGGAGGAAATCCTCTCATATTAACAACTGCCCCTAAGGAAACCCTCCCTCTAATCTCCATCTCCCCCTGTGGTGGCCAACTTTAATCCTTCTATACCTTAAAGTCATTGGTAAAGATTACACAAGGGCAGATGGATTGCCCTACTGCTTTAAGTCCCATCTAGATGTTTTAGCATCTTTGAAAGGTTAGGAGTCTTGGGGCCTCAGTGTTAACCAAGCCTGAAAAAAAATCCGTTTTAACATATGATGACAATCATTATACACATTTTACATTAAAAGACAAACAACAAACAAACAAAATCAGAGGCTCAGAGAGTTTGTCATTAGGTCTAATAATTGATGTGCAGCTAAGGAAGGGCAGACTTACCACTGGATTCCCAGGCCATTGTTAGCTTCACCAGACCTCACTGTGTCAGTAGCAACATGACAGCCCACACTCCAAATTTAACACATGAGGAAATACAAATTCAAATTTAGAGTGAAATCTCCAATCCTGCTTAGTTTTAAAATTCAGACCACTGACTTAAAAATGGCTTAATGTTAAATTAACTTAAAAGTAACTACATGGAGGTCACAAACTCAAACATCCCAGGTTGATGTCTTTCTATTTCAGACATCTATCCAACAGAAGAAACCACTACGCTCCAACTTCACAAGGTCATGGAAGATTGTCAGTTTAAAGTTTCTGAGTATTTGAATTCTTTGGAGATCATAATAACAGATCTCAGTATTAGTTTACAGATTGTTTTAGAGGCATATTTTTAATCACGCACTGCATTTTTATTGGGACTGTGAGAATGTGAGCCGGAAGAGTTAGAGATTTCACAGCACTCTGAGGAAGGAAAGAACTATAGCTCCTGTGTCCTGACCCGTATTTCCTCTCTCAATAAAGTAAGCTCTTATTTCCCAGGCTAATGGGAACTATTATGCGTGTATACTTGCTCACTTTTAAGAGTCCTGTGTGTCAGTCACTTTAGATATGGATTCTGAAGATAGAATGGATAGATGATAGATGGATCATGGTTCCTTTGATTACAGAGTCATTGCAGTATGAGTAGTTAATTCATTACTTCATAAAGCTCTCCGAGATGACTGAATTGTAGAAGGCAGCCTACACTAGAAACAGTCTCTCCCAGTTTGGTCTTTTGCCACTTCTCTTTTCATAGTTGCCACAAGAGACTAGCAGTGTACCATCATACATGATTTTTTGTTCCAAATGCTTACAGTCTCAAAAATGAATGACCTATTAGGCAAAGCCTTGAACTAAAACAAAACCAGTCAAAATAATGCAGAACACATTGCTGGAAGGATAAGATGAGATCCTTCCCTGACTTCCTTAACAGGATGTGGTAAACACCTTCCAAATTCTTGTATTTTTAACTTACAAAAAGAAAACAATTAAAAGAATTTAAAAAAGGGGGGAGAGAATCATTTTGCTGAAAAGCAAAGTTTAATAGAAAGTGTAATAAAAAAGAAATAAGCACAAAATCAAGGAAGTATAAAATTCAAATGCATTTTCTTGTACATTTAGGTTTCTTCTACAGGAGCCTATTAAAATTAGTATTCATATCTATGGGATAGGGATTCTATTATTAAAACAACTGAAGAGTTTTAATATTATAAATATGTATGACTATGTGAAACCATAAGAAGTATATTCTGCTCAAAGTTCTACTAATACTGAATATGTTAATGAAAATGCGTTTTTATACAAGTGGTGTAAGTTATCCCCTTTAAAATTAGATAAAAACTATTTAGAAATAATTATGAGTATGTGTTCATTAGATTGGAGTTGGAAGACTGCAGGATAAGGGCATTGGTTCAAATCCTTCATCTACCTCCATGCACTCAATTCCACAATAATGCTCCTAAGCATATTATGGCAATTGAATCTCAATATTTAGAGAATTCTAATTCATTTCTACTCCTCCTTCACAAAACTGAGCCATTCTTGGAAAGTACTTTTTTTTTTTAAGTATAGCTTTTTTTTCTTCTACTTGGCCAGTGGTCCAACCTTCTGGGTCTCAACTCCCCAGCCAGGGCCAGTCAGTAGGCTAGCCTTTTCTAGTTGATAGAAGTGTTGCTCAGATTGTAGTATGTACTTAATAGAGGCCTAGCTTTATCCTTGCTTTAAGTTAATCACAAACAATGCTCCTCTCTGTCCTTACCAGCAAGCCTCCTGTGAGTCCACTACAATTTGTCAGTATAGTCTGTGTAAATAACAAATTTGCTCAGATCTTATTTGACCAAGACCTGCACTAACACTGATTACTAGAGGTGCAATTACATCTTTATTGCATTTAAATGTATTTCATTTAAAAATGCTCTTTCTCTTCAGAATGTCTCTTTTTCTTTTCTCCCTCACTGTCCTCATTTCTGTACAACACTGATCCTTATTTCCCTCTGCCAGATCCTGATGCCAGTGTCAGTGAAGGATGGACCACGTATGACAGAGATTGTATGTATTCAGTACAGATATAATTACTGAGTTGTAATATATTTATACTTCTGAAAAATAAACATATTGCATACCTCTATATCTATGTATATCCATTATCTATCTATCTGTCTATCTATCTATCTAGTTACTGAAACACATATTTCAGTCTATACACTATTTGGATAACTGTTTCTGGACCTGAAGTACTACAGTTGTTCATTTCTAAAGAAAAGAATACTGCTTAGACACTACCATATTTTGTGTGGAGAACAAATTTTTTGTTTTTTAAAAAAAAATTATTCTAAAAAGACCACATAGAAGTCTAAGCTGAGCATTTTCTAACCTGTGGTATTAATCTGAGGATGGAAGAGGATGCGTGTGGGAATGACAATTTCAGATATCTTAAGTTAACCTTTATCCTCCCTGACAATAATGAATTAGGTTTTTCTAGAGATGTCTGCCTTTCTGTGCATATCAGAATATTAGAATTTGTGTTGGGGAAGGATGTGCAGGGCATTTGATAGTTTGGAGCAAACCTCCCCAGATGATTTGGATACAACTCTTCCCTTGCCTCTGGTCTGTGAAGACCAGCAATCTGGGTTTTGCATTGGGAAACTCTATACAATTTTGAATTTTATGTGGCTCCAGTGCATACAAAATCATCAGCTATGTTTGGGAATGTGGAAATGGGGAAGGGAGAAGAGGAAAGGATATTCTTGCTACATTCTGTCCATCCTTATGCCCTTAGCTTCAAGGTTTTTTCTTTAAATTAATAGTATCTTTTTTTTTTTTTTTTTTTTTTTTTTTTTTTTATTGCGGTATGTGGGCTTCTCACTGTTGTGGCCTCTCCTGTTGCAGAGCACAGGCTCCGGACACGCAGGCTCAGCGGCCATGGCTCACCGGCCCAGCCGCTCCGCGGCATGTGGGATCTTCCCCGACCGGGGCACGAACCCGTGTCCCCTGCATCGGCAGGCGGACTCTCAACCACTGCGCCACCAGGGAAGCCCGTGAACAGTATCTTTTTGACCTAACAGGGATTAGATTCTCTCTCCCACTCTCCTTAATTTCCTGCTGATCTCTGTCATTTTTCTGTGACCATTTTAAAGAGGATAGTTTTAAAACTATTAATTTGTACAACTTTTGCCAGCCATTATGTTAGAAATTTATTTATTGGAGTATAGTTATTAGTAAAAGCAGGGGCCAAGAAGAAATAAACAACTCATTTAACTCAGAGTACTGTATAGAAAATGCATTGGCTAAAAATATTTGCTATATTATGAGGTAATGCCTGTGACTGAAAGAGTTCAATACTGTTTTCAAATGCTAGCTCTCATTTGGCTAACCACATACAATAGTTCTCAAGGTAAATGGAACATTGGGTTGGATGTAATATTTAATTCTACTAAATATGTTTACTCAGATTTGCTCTATTCAATTTTCTGTTGTATTAGTTATCTACTACTACGCAACAATATTTCCCAAAGCTTAGTACCGTAAAGCAACAATTTTTCTTTCATCTCAGAGAGTTTTTCTAAGGGTCAAGAATTTAAGAACAGCTAAGACAATTGGTTTTGGCCCAGGGTCTCATGAGGTTCTATTCAACCTGTTGGCTTGAACAGAAGTCATCTGAAAGTTTGTCCAATGCTGGAGTATCTGCCTCCAAGCTTACTTTGGCTGTTGGCAGGTGGTCTCAGTTCCTTGCCATGTGAGTCTCTCTGTAGGGCTGATTATAACATAGCATCTGGCTTCCCTCAGAGTGAAGCATTTGAAAGAGAGTGACACCAGACTGTCTTTTATGATCTAGTCTCAGAGTCACACACTGTCACCTTCACCTTATATTCATTGTAAGTAAACAGTTAAAGTAATCTACACTTGACTAGAGGAGGCAGAGACTATTAGGGGCCATCTGAGTGGCTGCCTACCACAGTCTTCCATCTGGCCTCAGTGACTCACATTCATCCCACAGGCAAAATATTGTTACACCTTCCCAAAGCCCCCCCCCATGTCATCTCATCAGCATCAGCTCAGAGAACAAGATCTTGTCATCTAAACCAGATCCAAATGAGAATAAGTCTCCTCTTGTGAACTAAAGAAGGCAGTTTGCTACCCTATATGTCCCCAACATGGTAAGCGTTTTAAGGTATAGAATCACTGCCATAGGCACTCCCATTCATAATGGAAGGCGAGGGGGAAAGCTGTACACAAGAATCTTTGGACCGTAGCAGTTCTCTCATGCTTCTCTGGAGTTGTTCTCCATCATTCTTAATTTGGGACTATTGGCTCATTCCCTACCCACCTGAGTCATTTTTCTTTTTCCATGAAAGGTAGCATATATCTACAGCTGAACAATTTCTTAGCTTCCTTTCTGCCAGTACTATTTTGGGAGTCCAACAGCCTTTTCTCAA
Source organism: Orcinus orca (assembly GCF_937001465.1). Taxonomy (NCBI): domain Eukaryota; kingdom Metazoa; phylum Chordata; class Mammalia; order Artiodactyla; family Delphinidae; genus Orcinus; species Orcinus orca. The sequence goes on along the minus strand of NC_064564.1, from coordinate 75,240,578 downwards.
TTTATACTGTCTCTATTCCTTACAGTCCAAATTGGCAGGTTTTCCATTGATATAATTCTTTTAAAAAGTTTGAGTCTTCTGTGAATCTTATTTGGGTCCAGCACTTTAGATGGAAACCATATCCTCAAATTTCTTAGAGATAAACCCGTCTCTGCCTTGGGCTTCTGCTAAAGGACAATACCTTTAAAACCAAGCTTCCTAAATCTTGATTGAGCAGATCTGTTAGTTATACCCTTGAAATATTTAGAGGGCTTCTTATTTAAAAGAATAGAGTCTAAGATACCCCCTTCGATATTTCTGAAGTCTTAACGAAGGATTCTATAGTCACAACCAGTGTCGTCTTTAGACCATGATGTCCTGAGAGTTCCCTGAGTTTGACCTCTGCTCAGAAGCCCTTTCTTAATTTTAGCATTGTTTACCATCTGGAGAGACCGAGAATTTTCAAAACCAGCCAGTGCTGCTTCTTTTTGTTTAATAGTCCTTCCTTTAGCTTATGTATTGCCTCTCACATTTCACTATTAGCAGCAAGAAGAAACCAGATGGTAACATCAACACTGTCTGGTGGAAGTCTCCTTAGCAAGATCATCTACCCCCAGTTCAATGTTCAAAATTCTATGAACAGTTGTATCCAAGGCACTTTAAGCTTTTATAAACCCTCTTTTCAAAATCTTTCCAGCTTCTGACCAGTGCTTGGTTCAAAGCCACTTCCATATATATATATATATATATATATATATATATATATTTTTTTTTTTTTTTCTCAGCATCATTGGGTACCAAGAGCTGTATTTATAATCTATCACCATATAACAAATTAACCTAACATTTAGCAGCGTAAAAACACAAGAATTTATTTTTTAATGAAGTCTGTGAGTGTAAGGAATCCATGATGGCTTAACTGAGTGGTTCTGCTTTAGGGTATCTCATGAAGTTGCACCCAAGATGTTGGTTGGGGTTTCAGGCACTTGAAACTTTTCCTGGGGCTGGAGAATCTTAATTCCAAGCCCACTCAAATGGTTGTTGGCAAAAGTTCTCAGCTCCTTGTCACATGGATCTCTCCATAAGGCAGTACATGACATGGCAGCTGGCTTCCTGCAGAAGACATGATCAAGGAGCAAATGAGAGTTATACCACACTGCCTCCTACGACCTATTTTCTGGGTCACTTTGACTTTTTCTGTTTGTCATAAATGGATCAATAAGTCAAGCACACATTCAATAGGAGAAGATTACACAGAACATAAATATCAGAAGACAAGGATCACTGAGCTCAATCTTAGAGGCTGGCTATCTCAATTGCAATACAAACTTTCAATTTACTTGAGGAAACTGGTTTATTCTTACACTGATTTGTTAACGTGATTTATAGTCAAGACTTTATGTAGCATATAGAGTACCTCAGAATGAAAATAGAATTAGTAGATTGGTGCAAATATGTGGCATCACTTCTACACCTACGTTTGATTTTGAGGTATAGAAATAACTCATACAGATCTTCCTTGACTTATGATAGGGGGTTCCATCCCCATAAACCCATTGTAAGTTAAAAATATTGTAAGTCAAAAATGCATTTAACCCACTTAACCTACTGAACATCATAGCTTATCCTAGTCTACCTTAAATGTGCTCACAACCCTTCTATTAGCGTACAATTGGGCAAAATCATCTAATATTAATACAAAGCCTATTTTATAATACAGAGTGGAGTATCTCATGTAATTTATTGAATACAATACTAAAAGTGAAATACAGAATAGTTTTGAGTGTATCAGTTGCTTACCCTTGTGATAGCGTGACTGACTAGGAGCTGTGACTTGATGCCACTGCTCAGCATCACGAGAGTATCATACTGCATATCACTAGCCTGGGAAAAGATCAAAATTCAAAATTCGATGTATAATATGATTTCTACTGAAAGCAAATCACTTTCCTACCATCATAAAGTTAAAAAGAAATTGTGAGTCAACGCATCAGTAAGTCGGGGGCTTATTTGATAGTGCTGCAAAGTTTTCAGAATTCTTGTATCCAGTACCTCATTTGATCATTGCAATAAGACCATGAGGTGGAGTGGGTAAGTATCATTACTTATTTTCAGATGAGAAAAACACCCAGGACACTATTTTTTCTAGTGGTGTGGAATAGAACCCAAATCTTAGAGATTCATCCCCCTAAGATAGTAAACATTAATACAAGCCTATATGCATTTCTGCTGTTCCAACACCACATTCTATCCAAACTGGGGTGAACAATCTGAAAATTAAAGGGAGCTAATGAACTTCTAACAAGAACTTCATTCTTTTCTTTGTGGATCAGTAATTTTCCACATACCACTTCTTCTTTACCCATTTATCTGTTGATGGGCACTTGGGTAGCTTGGCTGTTGTAATTAGTACTGCTATAAACATTGGGATGTATGTATCTTTTCAAATTAGTGTTTTCATTTTTTCCAGATGTATACTCAGGAGTGGAATTACTGGATCATATGGTTCTAAATCTAAAGTTAAAATCTAAATTTTAACTTTCTTGAGGAACTTCCAAACTGTTTTCCATAGTGGCTGCACCAATTTACATTCCCACCAACAGTGTACAAGGGTTCACTTTTCTCTACATCCTCTCCAACATTTGTTATTTGTAGACTTTTTGATGTTAACCATTCTGACAGGTATGAGGAGAGATCTCGTTGTTTTGATTTGCATTTCTCTAATCATTAGTGATTTTGAGCATCTTTTCATGTGCCTCTTAGCCATCTGTAAGTCTTCTTCGGAAAAATGTCTATTCAGGATTTTGCTCATTTTTTGATTGAGTTGGTGAGCTGTTTATATATTTTGTATATTAACCCATTGTCAATCATATCATTTGCAAATATTTTCTCCCATTCTGTAGGTTGTCTTTTCATTTTGTGGATGGTTTCCTTTGCTCTGCAAAAGCTTTTAAGTTTAATTAGGTCCTATTTGTTTATTTTTGCTTTTGTTTCCTTTGTTTTAGGAGACAAATCCAAAAAAAATATTGCTGCAATTTATGTCAAAGAGTGTTCTGCCTCTGTTTTCCTCTAGGAGTTTTATAGTATCCAGTCTTACATTTGGGTCTTTAGTCCATTTTGAGTTTATTTTTTTATATGGTGTTAGAGAATGTTCCATGTGTCTGCTTTGTGCCAGTACCATACTGTTTTGATTACTGTAGCTTTGTTGTATAGCCTGAAGTCAGGGAGCATGATTCCTCCAGCCCTGTTCTTCTTTCTCAAGATTGTTTTGACTATTTGAGTTATTCTCTGGTTCCATATAAATTTTGAAATTATTTGTTCTAGTTCTGTGAAAAATGCCATGGGTATTTGGATAGCGATTTCATTAAATCTGTAGATTGCTTTAGGTAGTATAACCATTTTAACAATATTAAGTCTTCCAGTCCAAGAGCATGGGATATCTTTCCATTTCTTTGTGTCATCAATTTCCTTTATCAGTGTTTTATAGTTTTCAGAGTATAGGTCTTTCACTTCCTTAGTTAAGTTTATTTGTAAGTATTTTATTCTTTTTGATGCGATTGTAAATGGGATTTTTTAAACTTTCTCTTTCTGATAGCTTATTATTAGTGTATAGAAAAGCAACAGATTTCTGTATATTAGTCTTGTAGCCTGAGACTTTGCTGAATTCATTTATTAGTTCTAATAATTTTTGGATGGAGACTTTAGAGTTTTCTATATAAAATACCATGTCATCTGCAAATAGTGACAGTTTTACTTCTTCCCTTCCAATTTGGATGGCTTTTATTTCTTTTTCTTGTCTGATTGCTGTGGCTAGGACTTCCAATTCTATGTTAAATAAAAGTGATGAGAGTGGACATCCTTGCCTTCTTCCTGAATTTAGAGGAAAGGATTTCAGCTTTTCACCACTGAGTATGATGTTAGCTATGGGTTTGTCACAAATGGCCTTTTTTATGTTGAGATATGTTCCCTCTAAACACACTTTGATGAAAGTTTTTACCATGAATGGATGTTGCATTTTGCCAAAGGCTTTTTCTGCATCTGTTGAGGTGATCATATGATTTTTATGCTTCCTTTTGTTAATGTGATGTGTCATGTTGATTGATTTGTGAATGTTGAACCATCCTTGTATCCTTGGAATAAATCCCACTTGATCATGGTGTATGATCCTTTTTTATATATTGTTGGATTCAGTTTGCTAATATTCTTTTGAGGATTTTTGCATTTATATTCATCAAAGATATTGGCCTATAATTTTCCTTTTTTTGTAGTATCTTTGTCTGGATTTGGTATCAGGGCAATCATGGCCTTGTAGAATGAATTTGGGAAGGTTCCATTGTCTTCAATTTTTTGGAATAGTTTTTCTTTATATGTTTGATAGACTTCCCCTGTGAAGCTGTTAGGTCCTGGACTTTTGTTTGCCAGGAGGCTTTTTTTGTTTTGTTTTGTTTTTGTTTTTTTTAAATTACAAATTCAGTTTCACTGCTAGTGATCAGTCCATTCAAATTGTCTGCTTCTTCTTGATTCAGTCCTGGCAGATTATATGTTTTTAGAAATTTGTCCATTTCTTCTAGGCTGTCCAGTTTGTTGGCATGTAACTGTTTATAGTATTCTCATGATTTTTTTTGTATCTCTGTGGTATCAGTTTTTATCTCTCCTCTTTCATTTCTTATTTTGTTTATTTGGGTCCTCTATCTTTTCTTCTTGGTGAGCCTGGCTAAAGGTTTATCAATTTTGTTTCTCTTTTCAAAAAATGGATTCTTGGTTTCATTGATGTTTTCTATTTTTTTAATCTCTATTTTATTTATTTTCTCTCTGATCTTTATTATTCCTTCCTTCTACTGACTTTGGGTTTTGTTTGTTCTTCTTTTCCTGATTTAAGTGGTAGGTTACATTGTTTATTTGAGATTTTGATTGTTTATTAGAGAATGCCTGCATCACTATATACTTACTTCTTAGAACTGCTTTTTGCTGTATGCATAGATTTTGAAGTGTTGTGTTTCCATTTTCATTTATCTTGAGGTATTTTCTGACTTTTTCTTTGGTTCCTTCATTGACCCATTGGATTTTTAGGAGCATATTGTTCATTCTCCATGTGTTTATTCTTTTTCCATTTTTTTCTTTCTGTAGTTGATTTCTCGTTTTATACCATTGTGATAGGAAAAAATTCTTGACATAATTTCTATCCTCTTAAATTTGTTGAGACTTGTTTTGTGGTCTAACCTGTAATCTATATTGGAGAATGATCCATGTGCACTTGAAAAGAATGTATTCTGCTGGTTTTGGATGTAATGTCCTGTAGATATCTATTAAGTCTAACTGATCCATTGCGTCATTTAAGACCACTGCTGCCTTATTGATTTTCTGTCTGGATGATCTGTCCATTGATGTCAGCATGATGTTAACATCCCTTATTATTATTATATTATTGTCAATTTCTCCCTTTATGTCTGTTAATGTTTGCTTTATAGATTTAGGTGCTCCGGTATTTGGTACGTATATGTTAATGAGTGTAATATTAGTTTCTTGTATTGATCCCTTTAGTATTATATAATGCCCTCTTTTGTGTTAGTTTGAAAGTCTGTTTTGTCTGATTTGAGTATTGCTGCACCTGATTTCTTGTTTCCATTTGTAAGAAATATCTTTTTTTCCATCCCCTCACTTTCAGTCTGTGTGTGTCTTTTGCTCTGAAGTGAGTCTCTTGTAGGCAACATATTGAAGGGCCTTGCATTTTTATGCAATCATCCACCCTATGTCTTTTGATTGGAGCATTTAGTCCATTGACATTTAAAGTAATTTTTCATCGATATGTACTTATTGCCATTTTATTACTTGTTTTCCAGTTGTTTTTGCAGTACTTCTCAGTTCATTTCTTCTTTTTGTTTCTACCCTTGTGGTTTAATGATGATTTTCTTTAGTATTATGCTTGTGTTCCTTTCTTTATGGTTTTTGTGTATCTATTTTAGGTTTCTGATTTGTGGTATAGGGTTCATACATGTTGATCTATAGTTATATCTATTTGCTTTAAACTGGTAGTCATTTAATTTCAAACACATTCTACAAGATATAAATTTTTTACTCCCCTCCCCCACATTTTGTTTTTGATGTCATATTTTACATCTTTATGCTTATCCCTTAATTGTTTACTGTGGTTATAGTTGCTTCTACAATTTTTTGTCTTTTAATATACATATTGGTTTATTTAAGTGGTTGATCCCCAATCCTTACTATATATTTGCTTTTTCTAGGAGCATTTTTCCTTTTCTATTGATTCTTCTTTTCTATTTAGAGAAGACCCTTCAACATTTCTTTCAGGGTAGGTTTAGTATTGATGAATTCCTTAAGGTTTTGCTTGTCTGAGAAGTTCTTTCTCTTTCCTTCCATTCTAAATGATAATCTTGCTGGGTACAGTATCCTAAGTTGCAGATTTTTCCCTTTCATCACTTTGCATATGTCATGCCATTCCCTTCTGGCCTGTAAAGTTTCTGCAGAGAAGTCAGCTAATAGCCTTATGAGGATTCCCTTGTATATGACTCTTTGTTTTTCTTTTGCTACCTTTAGAATTCTCTATCTTTAACTTTTGCCATTTTAATTATGACATGTCTTTGTGTTGATTTGCTGGGGTTCATCTTGTTTCAGACCCTTTATGCTTTCTGTACATGGGTGTCTGTTTCCTTCTTCAGATTTGATAATTTTTCAGCCATAATTTCCTCAAATACATTTTTGATCCCCTTCTCTCTTTCTTCTCTTTCTGGAATCTCTATAATGCAAATGTTGGAATGTTAATGTTATCCCAGAGATCTCTTAAATTGCTTTCATTATTTTAAAATTTGGTTTTTCTTTCTGCTGTTCCAATTCGGTGATTTCCATTATGCTGTCTTCCAGATCACTTATGTGTTCTCCTATATCACTTAGTCTGCTATTCATTCCTTCCAGTGTGTTTTTTATTTCAGCTGTTGAATTATTCATTTCTGATTGGGTCTTTTTAAAATATTTTCTAGTTCCTTTTAAAAAGTGTTCAGTGTTTATATCTTTTCCCTAATTCAGTTAACATTTTTATTACTAATGTTTTGAATTTTTAATCTGGTGAATTGTTTATTTGTTTTATTATTTTTTTCAGGACTTTTCTTTTGCTCTTTCAATTGAGAGTAGTTTCTCTGCGTTTTCAGTTTGCTTAACTTTCTCTGCCTCCATGAATTTGTGTGAATTACTTCACAACAGTTACCTATTGTGGTCTTGAAGGGGTGTATTTATGTGGGAGCATCCCTATGAGGACTGCATGTGCCCACTGCCTTTCGTGAGAGAGGTGGATGTAATGCAGATGCCAGTTACATCTTTCCTCAGGGTTTGCTGGAAGCTATCACCTTGGTAGGGGGTGGGTCTTAGAGATGGAGGGGCTGGATCTGGTGCTGAATGTGAGGTGGGACTTCAGTTCTGTTCAGTGGCCATCACCACTCTGTCAGGGACAGGGTTTGATCCCTAGTTGCTGGAGCAGAATCCCTGAGGGTCGGGCTTGAGTTGGCTCTGTTCCCTTTAAGTGTGTGTGTTTTCCCTCTCCCCATATCAGGACCTTTGCCCCAGAGGAGGGGAGTGTTGAAGCAAGTGGAGCCTCTGTGCGGACAGAGGTCCAGTGTGCTGCCTGTGTAGGTGTCAACGGCTCTGCCCAGATGCAGCCTTGGATGTGAGCCCCCTTTGACTCTTACAGCTGATCACTTCCCTCGGCCACTCCTGAAGGGCTGTCAGGGACCTCCATGGATTCTTGGCATGTTTAGGGAGGTTAGCTGTGACAGAATGGCCACTGTCAGAGATCTGGGCGGCTTCTGAGGCACTGCCTGAGTAAACACCAATGATGGCTGCCACTACTCTATCTGGCCTCTGCTTTGGGACCAGTTCACCTCTGTATCCCATGGTCAAGTTTTTTCCCGGTCCTGGTTGCTCCAGATCCTTTTCCACACTGTGGCATGGAGTGAGCAAGGCCAGAGCATTCGCTTGGCTTGGCCTGGGATGTGGGGCAAGCCAGTCACAGGAAACCTGGCAGCCGCTAGAGCAGATCTCTCCCTGCCCTGCCTTGGGGTCTAGTCAGCCCGAGTATGCTCCTCATGAGCGGAGTCCAGGCTTCTCCAGCCTTCCTATCTGACTCGGTGGTTCTCCAACCAGCCAAAGGGGCTTGTTTCCTCCATATAGGGCCCCAGGACTGGGACACCCCCTCTGTGACTCAATCTACTCACTCCCCAAGGGGGCGGATCCACTCTTGTAATCTCTCTTTTCCTCTGAGTCCCCTCTCAGAGGCACAGGTCCTGACCTGATCAGTTTTCTTCCCTTCTTACCCAATTACGTATTTATCTATCTTCCTTTCAGCCTTGGTTGTGTAGTAATCCTTCTGCCAGTTTCCAGTTAGTTTTCACTAAGGATTATTCCTCACGTAGATGTACTTTTGATGTGTTCTTTGGGGGAGGTGAGCTCCATGTCCTCTTACTCTACCATCTTGATCTCTAAATGCCCCCTTTTTAAATTTAGCTCATTATTTTTAAAAGTTGAAGTATGGTTGATTTACAATATTGCGTTAGTTTCAGGTATACAGCAAAGTAACTCAGTTGTATATATATAGTTTTCCATTATAGATTATTAAAGATATTGAATATAGTTTATAGTTTCCTGTGCTATACAATAAATCCTTATTGTTTATCTATTTTATGTATAGTAATTTGTATCTGTTAATTCCATACTCCTAATTTTTCCTCCTACTCCCTTTTGCCTTTGGTAACCATAAACTTGTTTTCTATCTCTGTGTCACTCACTACCTTTTTAAAAAATGTTCCCTAAATCAGTGGTTCTCACTATGGAGTGTCTTCGTTAATATACGAAAGGGAGTTTATTACTACCATTAATATAATTATCGGGCCTTTTAGATATGAATTTTAAATAAATTATGGGAGGTTCAAGATTATTTCTATAATAACAGTACTTTGATTTATTGGCATTCTGATACAGATAGATTAGATAGATAGATAGAGTTCAAATTAGAATTAGAGTAGTTTATACTATGAAAATCACATGTACGTTGCAGACTGTATTATTTACACTACCATTCATAACAAGTGGTCGTTACTAATACAGTATCAGTTAAATGCATAAAGCTAAGTTCAAGAATAATAAAAAATTATCCCTCAAAACTCCTTAAGTAGCCAGTAAAGTACATTAAGTATGCCATACACAAATCTTTATTGAGTCTAACAAAGTTAGTTTTTCCTTTATTGTAAGAAATAGATTCCTGGTTCTAACTTGTGTGTGTGTGTGTGTGTGTGTACAACTGAGCAGAGGAATCTTCTTTAGCCTTATGAGAAGCTCACAGTAAGAGTTGGAGGTTGCAGAGTGGCAGGGTGGGTGGGGTGGTGGTAATCAAGTCACAGGTGCATCTGGACAGCAAATTCATACTTCTTCACTGAGGCCTGCATGGGCCAAATGCAGGCAGAAATCTTAACACTGTATTTTGTGTTTTGCTTTATTTTTGTCTCTCTTTTTTGGTTTTGCTGAGCGATAGTTATATCAGCATATGTTCACTGAACATATGATGTCGATGCTTAGTATCATTAGCTGTGGTGTTGATTGCAAATATTACAGTTTTTAAATTCAGTGAAAAACCATTTTCAGGTTTTCTTAATATATGAGTAAGTCCATAGAAAATGTGGCAAGCCTGTGAACATTACCTGTTACATGTGTGGCTGCAGTAGAAAACAACTGCTGGTACTATTAGGTACTGCTGGTACTACAAGAAGTTACCCTTGACTTCGATGGTGTAGTCCTTGGGAAATAAGTTTCCTCATGTGGCATATGTTTCAGGCAGAAAAAAAAGGTTGTTGTAAAGGGATGCAGAGAAAGGTCTCTGAATATAGACCTTTATTCAGAGGTCTTTATTCAGAGGTCTAAAAAAATATATAGGTTTTTTTTTTTTTTTTTGGGCCACACTGTGCAGAATGTGGGACTTAGTTCCCTGACCAGGGATAGAACTCATGCCCCCTGCCATGGAAGCACAGAGTCTTAACCACTGGACTGCCAGGAGGACTGCCATGGAAGCCCCAGCATTAGCTTTTATTGTGTATACTCCTTTCTTCTAAGCAATGAGTTATGTTGAAATTGTCATGATTTGTGAGCAATAAAATGGAGAGAAAAGCTGCTTTACTAAAATACTAAGTCAAATCTTCATATAATTTTAAAACCCTCACTCTAAAGAGAATTTTGTTGAACTGAGAGTTAGAAGAAAAGAGTAGATTCACCTGAGAAATGCATCATGACTTTACCTTTTATATTTTATGTCTCTAGTTTATTTCAAATGCACATATCCATCTCATATTTTAGTTTTTATAATAAGTTTTCTTATGTTATACACATACAGTACAATAATATATTTTATATATTATATATTGGTGTTTTATAAATTTAAATATGTAAATCTATGTGTAATATATACTATATATCTAGTTATTTTAATATATTAAGTTGTTAAATAAGATACCTTGCAAATATATATGTTTAAACACATATTAGGTAACATTTATAAAACATATCAAATTGTATTTTACTTTTCCATATTTTAAATAATATTCCAAGTGTATTTAAAAATATCCATATAATTTTATATATGGTATATATCAATATATATTAAAGATGATATATAATATATTTGGTATATAACATAAAACAATCAAATATTAGATATATCATTTAATTCATATTTAAATGTTACATTTAAATATGTAAATGCATATTTAATTTTATTCATATTAGATATTTATTACATGTTTTATATATATAGTCATGAAAGTGTTAAAAAATGCAATAAATTAAAATGTTTCAAAAAGTATACATGATTTAAGTAAATACGTATAGCTCTTCTATCTTTTCTGTAAGTTTTAAATTCTTTGGGTTTCATTTATTTAATCTAGTTTTTACAAAATTTTACTAAGAAAATATTATCTTTTTCACAAGTATCGTTTCCTTGTGTTGGTTTCTTTGCTTTGTTTTCCTCTCAGTTAAGGACTAAGTTACTGAATTTCCCACAGTGTTTTATGGAGAAAATTACTTGTTTATGTTTTTATTATTTTTAAGAGGAACTTCATGTGCTAAATGCTGGGTTAAATTAAGCTCTACTGGCTTCTTTATTTCAGGACTTCCCAGAGATTTTGCTAACTAATGTGCATTATGAATTACAAAATGGGAGTTATAGCATTTTGAAATTTTTGGAACTGAGAACATCCTCTCATTTTACTCCTCTTTTTTCCAGAAGTGTTTTTTAGTATTATTCTTCCATGGAAAACATTATTCTTCTTTCAAAGTTTGTTTACTCACAGCATTCTGAGCTCCTCAACTTGAGATATTTGAAAATTCTATTACAGATTGAGCATATTTCAGAATCACTTGATGTATGTCAACATCAGTGCTATATGTCCCTTCCACAAAGCTTATACTCAAAGCTGTATAATGGTATAATGAAATACAAGTAGTTATAGTAAAAATTTACATAGTATTAATTCCAAAAATTATCTATTTAAATCTCCTTTAGGTAAGATTAGTGTTAGTGTCTGTGTTATATCAATATGAGAAGTTACGTGATTTGTTCAGAGTCACAGCTAGAAAGTGGCAGAGCCAGGATGTGAACTCAGATGTTGTGTTTCCATGTTCAGTGATCAGTCCACTTATAGAATACATTTAAATGTGTTACATAAAGCACACATGCCCATATGTATTTTGCCTACTTTCTCATTGTTCCTGATTATTTTTGTGAGGTAAGATGTCAAAAATATTTTAATGAAATTGACATCATAAAAAATACTGCTTTCAGATATGCTTAACAAAAATGCCACATTTGTTTAGTAATTTTGTCTTGCATTTATATAGCAGATTTCTAGGATTGCACTTCATTCACTACTGAAATATAATTTTCTGGTGTTAAATAGAGCAACAGGTCAAAAACACATAGAGTCTCATAACATGACTGTTGACAGGGTGTGAGAAAAATAAACTCACAAAAAGAAACTCTAAAAAAATTCTACAAATGCCAGTTAGAATGAAAACAGCACTGGTAAAAGAAAATGTAACATGTCTTGAGGCATTGCCAAACTATACATTTTTCATTCAACAAACTTGACGTAGCCTTCTCAAAGTCAGCAAAATTCTATAACAGAGTAGGTTTAGAACTGTGAGTTAGACTCATTGTTTGAGGCCAGTAGTACACTAATACCAAAACCAGAAAATGAAAGAGATGAATGTCTCCTATGAGATTAATTTTTAAAAAATCAGCAAAATATTAGGAAATTGAATCCAGCAAAGTATAAAAAGACTTTCACATCAAGACCAAGGGAGATTTATCCCAGGTATGCAAGGATGTGGCAGTGTTCAAAAGTTAACCAGTGTAGTCCAGCATTTCAATAGGCTAAAGAAGAAAAACTGTATGAGTATAGCAATTGATACAAAAAAATAATTTGACAAAATTCAACATCATTCATGATGAAAACTCTCAGTAAAGTAGAAATAAAGGACTTCCTCAAATTGATTAAAAGATGTTAGAAATCTGAAGTTAATACCATACTTAATGTTGAAATACTGAAAGCTTTCCCCTTAACATGAGGAAGAAGACAAGGATGTCCACATTTACCACACTTAACTGACATAGTACTAGAAATTATAGTCAACACAATAAGAAAAGGAAGTAAGAGGCAGATTGGAAAGGAAGAAATAAAATTGTGCCAGTTTATAGGTGCCATGATTATCTATACAGACAATTTGAAAGAATCTACAAAAGAATTCCTAGAACTAATATCTGAGTTCAGCAAGATTGGTTCCAGAAGGACGAACACTGCATGATTCCCCTTATATGAGGCATCTAAAATAATCAAACACATAGAAGTAGACAGTAGAATGGTGTTTACCAGAGTACGGGAGGGAGGAAGATATAGGAAGTTGTTCAAAGGGTATAAAGTTAGAGTTATACAAAATGAGTAAGTTCTAGAGATCCGCTGTACAACATAGTGCCTGTAGATAACAATGAGGTATTGTGCACTTAAAATTTTGTTAAGAAGGTAGACTTCCTGATAAGTGTTTTTACCACAGATCAAACAAACAAACAAACAGAAAACAAAGGGACACAAGGAAACTTTTGGAGGTGAAGGTTATGTTTATTACCTTGATTGCAGTGATGGTAACATGAGGGTATGCATATGTCCAAACAAATCAGATTGTGTACATTCATTATGTGCAAATGTTTTTTTCCAATTATACCTCAATAAAGCTGGAAAAAAATACCCTTAAAGCCAGTGCAAAAAGTATTGATTGCATTTCTACATAGTAACAATGAACATTGTTAATTTGGTTTATAACTGAAGTTAAAAATACATGTGCTCCAAAGAAAGTGATGTACTTTAATTAGGTCTAACAAAACAGGTACAGAATCTCTATTCTGAAAATTACAAAAAGCTCATGAGAGAAACTAAAGTCTGAAATAGAGAGACATAATGGGCTTGAAAACTCAATATTAGTAAAGATTAATAAAGTGCAAAAGGAATTCAGTGGAAGAACAGCCTTTTAACAAATGGTACTGGAGCAATTGGACGACCATAGGGAGAAAAAAAATTTACAAAGATAACTTGATCTAAACCTCACATTTTACACAAAAATTAACTCCAAATGGATCACAGACTTAAATGAAAATGTAAAACTACAAACTTTTAGAAGGAAACATAGGAGAAAATCTTTGAGACCTAGGACTAGGTAAATAGTTCTTAAACTTGACACCAAAAACTTGATACTCAAAGGGGAAAATTAATAAATTGGACCTCACAAAAATTAAAAGCTTCTACTTTTTGTAAGGATGAACAACAACCTAGAGAGATTGCGTAAAAATATTTTCAATCCACATGTCTTGACAAAGACTTGCATGTAGAATATAATGAACTCTCAAAACTCAACAATTAGAAAAATCCAGTTAGAAAATGGTCAACAGTCTTAAACAGGCATTTCACTGAAGAAGATACACAGATGACAAATAAGCACATGAAAAGAAGCTCAACATAATTAGTCAATAGGGAAATTAAAATTAAAACCAAAATGAGAGTTTAGGTGTAGTGATAATCTTACCTAGTGCTGGTGATGTTAGAATGGCTAAAATTATTTTTTAAATAAAAAGTATTAATAACATTAAATGTTGGTGAGGATGCTGAAAAACTGAAACCTTCGTACATCACTGGCAAGAATTTAAGATGGTACAGCCACACTGTAAAATAGTTTGGCAGTTTCCTATAAAACTAAACATGCAAATTCTATACAATCCAGCAATTACACACTTGGGAATTTATCCCACAGAATGAAAACTTATGTTCATACAAAAACCTGTATACAAATGTTTATGGCAGCTTTATTTGGAATAGCCAAAAATTGGAAACACAAATGTTCTTTACTGGATGAATGATTAAAGAAAATGTGGTGCATACATACGCTGGAATACTACTCAGCAATAAAAACAAAGAGATTAGTGATATATTCAACAACTTGGATGGATCTGCAAAGAATTATGCTGAGTGAAAAAGCCAATTATAAAAGGTTACATACTGTATTGTTACATTTACATAACATTCTTGAAATAAAAGAAAATTATGGAGATGAAGAAGAGATTAATGGTTTCCAGAGGTTAGGGATGAGATGGGGACACACACTGTGAGTTTTGCGTATTAAAGCAAGAATGAAATAATATTTTTTCCCTTTCGCATTGCGAAGATTAAAAACCCTTTCATATTGAGTGTTGGCAAGGGCATATTGAATAGACATACTACTGAGATGAATAAATCAATGCGATCACTTTTAGAGGGGGCAGTGTTTAGCTTTACTTAAACACTGTGGCCCTGGAAAATAATGATGGTCAAAAAATCCTCTTGCCACCCTTTTGCATTCCCAGAAACGGCTTATTGCAAAGACCCACTCTTCCCCACATGACTTAGACAAGACTGGAAGGTGACCACTTTGTTTACTTATTGTAAGACACAGATCCTCCGAATTCTTGTTTTTATGGTCTCATAAATGAGTAGCTGGACTGTTTGTACCCGCTGGCCAGTCTGTACAAAATACCTGCTAACTCAGCTTGACCATACTTTAGTCAGGCTGCCTTCCCTCTCCAGGCCCCTGAACTTTGGCCCACTCTTCAACACTGGACTACACAGAACCACCTATCCTTAATGCCTCTCTCAAGAATCATCTGACCTCAGGGAAAACCATTTCCTGATCAACTGTCCCATTACATCACCTGCTAAGCCCACTCCCCAGCATCTGGCTCTTAATAGTTTTGTTTATTCCTCTCTATAAAGTAAAAACCTTTTCTGCCTGACTTTGAGATGTTGGCCGTTCTTACAGTCATAGTGATCTCCTACTGCAATAGGCCCCTTCACTCTGTTGCAGTAGTCTTTTTGATTAGGGCCTCTCCTTACTTATGTTAGGGTTTGTTTTTATTTGACAGAGAGAATTTTAGCAATGTCTACAAAAACTTAAAATGGGTATACTCTTTTATTTAGTAACTCCTCTCTAGGATTGTTTTTACAAAAATACTCATCCAAGTATGCCAAAAAAATGTGTGTCAAGAACATTCACTCCAATCTTACTTAAAATAGTAAAACAAACACAAAATAACACATTTAGGAAAAATCTAAATACTTATCAACAAGGAACACCTAAATAAATCATGTCATCTGTACATTAGAATGCCATGAGGTTGTAAAAATAAAAATTGTTACTTCTGATTATGTTGATATGGGAAGATGACTATGAACTTGTGTTTAAAAAAGAACAAATTATATAACAATATTGCATGATTCCACTTATCCAAATTTCTATGTATATGCAGATCTATAGATTATAGACATGAATATCTATATACATCTATTTATCTATTTATCTAGAGAGAGAGAGAGACAGAGACAGAAAGAGAGAGACACTTGGAATGTATATACCTAGGAATTTTTTCTGGAACTATATAATCCCATAACAGTTACCAACTGAAAGCAGAATTTAGAGGAAGGAAGGAAGATGCTTTTAGTAGTTTTCTTTATACGCATCTCTTTCTCTGTTTGGATGTTTTACAATACACACATATATGTATGTTTATATAGTTAATTTTTATTTAAAAATATCATATAACAGTGGTATTTTTTTCTGTGTACAGTTCTGTGAATTTTGACATATGTCTAGATTCATGTAACCAATCTGTGCTATACAATATATCCTTATTGACCATACATATTTTTTACAATCCATGATCTAATTAAAATACCATGGACTATGTGGCCATTAATATTTTCATGAGACATTTTGTTCTTAAGGATGTTCATGTCCTGGGGGACTGTGAATTCTTCAGGACATTTGAAACACTTAATTCTGGATACAGAAGGGCTGCCAGAAAGGCAGGAAGTTAAATTAAAATATTTACATAATATTACTTGAGGTGTTGACATTCTGTGGGTTCTATATTGAAAAACATGCTGAGATTTTAGCAGTTTGGGACTGGCAGAGAGGAGTGATTCAGAGCTCCCCTCTCTAAAGTCAAGTTACAGTAATAAGAACAAAAACTTAGAAGCAAAAACTGAGCTTAGTAAGGGCAGCTGGGTGGCCTAATGTTCAAGTGCATTGCACACTCAGGCAGAATTGTGCAAAGATCTGGGGTGAACATGGGGGAGAGTTCAAATCCAATATTTGGAGAACTATTGTAAGAGTTTCCCAGCAGCTCTCTTACTTGGCAGTTAGGCAGGGCATCAGCAAGCAGTCCTGTATTTTTTTAGCTGTAAAAAAACTGTAAAAAACTGTATTTTTTGTCTGTAAACTCATTAGAGACTTTTGTTTGTTTGTTTGTCTTCGCAAAATAACTTTTCTCGTTGTGCTTCATGTATACGTATTTAAGGTCTGGATGTTCTTTCTTTTAGCTCAGTGGATCTTCAGCTTCTTTCTGACAAGGATTCATTCATTTATTTATTCATTAATTTATTCAAAATTATTTCCTAAGTGCTTACTGTATTTAAGGTATGCACCAGTGAGCAAAACAGACAAGAAACCTCACTCTTAAGGAATAAAAATCCAGTATGTGAAGAGAGACCAAACACATTTTATACAGTGATAAATGCTAGGCAGAGGTGACATGACAGAGAGTAATCTGGTGTCACTTGTCAGTTAGGTGGTCAAGGAAGGTTGCTCTAAATAGGATGAGTGAATTGAGATCTGAATTACTAGGAGAAGCTCTAGGAGTACTGAGGTGAAAAACATCACGACATGGCAGAACAACTGGTACGGAGGCCCTGATGTGGTGTGAGCTGGCTAAGAGAGGGGGAAAGAAGACCAACAGACTAGGCAAGCTGGCAGTATGATGTAGAAGTGTTGTACTTGAAGTGTGCTGGGGAGTTTAAAAGAAGATTTTTAAATAGGGGGGTGATCTTATTTGATTTATGTCTTCCAGAGATCAGTTTGGATCCTGTGTAGGGGAAGTAGAGGAAGCAAGGGGACCAGTATGGAAGAAGATATCCCAGTGGTCTAGAGGAGAGATGATGTAGCCTTGAACTAGGTAGTAGTAGAGAAGGAAAGATATGGTCAAAATTGGGATGTGGTGAAGGTGTTAGAAATTAGAGATTTTTTCCTCCCTTATATTTCTATCTAGGCATTCTATAACTTAGATGCTCACCTTATTTTATGCATGGCTGTTGAAACTGGAGACAACACAGGTTTGGATCATTTGTTCTGCCTAGTGCCATATGTTGGAAAAATGAGATGTATTTGGAAATCTTTCAACCCTAATTGAATTGTAAAATGTCAGAGACTCACAATAAGTATATAAAGGTAACAGCCGGGACCCTCCCCTCCATGGGTAAACATCAGAAGCTTCGCTCTTCCGGACCCTCAGTTAATAAAAGTCCTCCTTAGTAAAGGGTGAGGGTTGTTGTAGTGATATGCGGATGAGCTCAATTAAAAGAAGATGTGAAATCAATAGATATACCAATAAAACATTTGTAAAATGTTTCTTCTCTGACTTGGGTATTAGATACCCCTACATGTCTGATTAGCAGTCCAACCCAATGATCCTATGAGCTTCTTTTGCTACTGTCTTAATTTCAATAATCTGGGACATTAGGGAGAATGCACATATTAAAGAAGGGGATAAAGGGCTTATCATAATGGTACCATACTTTGGAACATTTCTTCATACATTAGGGGCCTCTAACTAATAAGTAAGAGAGAGAGGGAAGAATCCAACCCAGAAATGGAGACTGGACAGGAATTAGGAAGGGTACTCAGAGTTTAACTAGAGTAGACTAGGGATGGAGAGTTAAACAACGTAACTGACACACACAAGAAGAGTTAAATGAAACTAATATAGGGGAAATGAAGAATTTTGAACTGGTGGATTTTCCCAGATGATGGGCTATACCTGCTATACAATATCTGAGTCTGATTGGCAGAGAGACTGGCTTTGAAGCATGGCTGGTGTTTCCTGTGAAAAATTTATTGCTGAGACATCAGACCATGCATCTGGTAAGGATGATTTAGTTTTGTTTTAAAAATCCCTTCTTCTTTACTGGCAAATAATGAAGCTTGAGGATGGTAGCTGTTTAAGGTTACTTAGGAAGTGGGCAGGATTATTTCTGCAAGAGGTAGGGCATCAGATCCCCAGCTGAGAGGAGGATAGAGACAGAAGATACAAGGTATCTTCTGGGCAGGGGACACTGACTCTGAGACGTGACTACGTGATCTCTCTCTTGACCCTTGAGTCTGAGAAGTCTTCCCTGGAGGGAAGGCAGTAGAGAAGGAATCCCCTGCCTCATTGGAATCACCTCATTCCACTTTTCCCCCCAAGTCCATAGAAAAGAAGGGATACAGTGGGGTAAGATTTTGGAGAATCTCCCCAGCTTTTCTGTTGTGAGCTGGAGTTTACCGTTTTTCTTCAGAGCTTTAAGAGAAGAACTGCAGATTCTTATAGCAGCTTGTTCTCTGTATCCCTTCCCATTACTTTGTAGAAAAAGGAAATAAGTTATTCCTTACAGGAAAAAGTAAACTGCCTTCATTTATAGCCTACTTTCAGGAATGAAAAGCCTCATGGGGAGAGAATTCTTCAAGGAAACAATCATTACTGCTGTGTCATCTTTCTAAAATTAATTATAGCATGGCTATAATAACTGCATTTCCCTTCATCTTCACTACCTTTTTCAGCTTAACAAAAAGACCAGATGTTACTAAATGGCGATCTTCTTCATAGTACAATGCTGTGGTCTCTAGGGTTTAAGGCTCATATGCAGGCCTTTCCATAGTCACATGCCTAGGGAATGAGGCTGTGTTTGGGGTTAGTAAATACAAAGACCTTAATTTTATTTAGCATTTCCTCAGTAATAGCTCTGCATTCATTAATGGCACCTTGGGTCCCTTGGGATAGTCACACATTAAACCAGAAATACACAAATTGTCACAACTGCAAAAGCAAGAGAAGATTTTAACTCCTGAGTAACCATCATTTTTTCACGGAAAGGAGTTATCTGATGTACAGTTAAAAACTATAATTTTGAATTGGGACCAAAGTTAATTTTATTTTTTTCAGAAATACAGGCACTCTTAAATAGTATTTAAATGTACCTTTTCTGTTTATTAAGAGTCGTTTAGATCAATATAATTAGATAAATGTGAAGTCACCTGGCATTGTGCTTATAATATAATTGGCCCCCAAATAAATGTCAGGGATTAGTATTCATGGTGATCCCATCTGTGACCTTGGTATACATTAGAATTATACCAAGTAGAGGAAGTGGAAAGATTCTTTAGATTGGAAAATATATTTGACAGTGTCTAATTTTTATATTCTCATATAGAAGAAAATGAGTCCCAGAGAAGGCAAATAGTTAGGGAACTCATACAGTTAGGGCTGACACAGGAGGAACTAACGGATATCAGAGCCAGAAGATGGCAGCTTGAATCTTTTGTTTGCTTCACATCCACTGTGTTGACTTTGGGCAAATTAGTGAACTACTTTTAGTTTCAGTGTAAAATAAGTATATTAATACATGGCTCATTGAGTTTTTGTTTGGAAGTCAAATGAAATGTAGAAAATTATTTTATGAACTACAGAAAACTAAAACATGCTTACTATTATTAAAGGAAGGAAAAAATAACACATATTGGGCTTTTTATAATCATATAACATTACAGGGGCTTTTTCTGAGAGCTTTGCATAGCCAAACCATGTTTTATGAAGATTGCATTATTTTCTTATTTTCACACTGAGAAAACAGAGGCTTAGAATAGTGAGCCTCTGGCCCAAGGTCACAATTAATGAATGGTAGAACGAAACCTCAAGCTTGGATTCAGCTCTTGTCTCCTCCCTCATTATTATCCTTTCCCAGTTGGTTCTCCTAACGTAAACCTCCCTTTGATCCGTTTCACTGGAATATCCATTTAAAGATGTTTTAATAAAGCTGATAAAAAATGAGGAGTTTAGTGTTTAGCTTTTATTTTCACTTAGAAAGTAAATATTCCTTTTAACTAGTGAGACCGCTATTATGGGAGAAAGTGCCAAAGAAGACCTTGGACAGAGACAGTATTGGTTGTTCAGGGAATAAGTGACCTGTCTGTACCACCATGCAAAATATGTCTGAAAGAGCGCCTTCAAACATTAATTCCAAACAAACATATTCTTCTCGGGTAGGTCTTTGTTTACACCACCATGTGGGTGGTGTAAGTGACATCTGTAGACATTAGATGTTTTGTCTGACTTCTTAGTCCTTGAACATATATATAATGTTCGCAGACAGTGGCCCAATCTTCCCCCCACCGCACCCCTCAGAAGAGATTTGGCAATTTGGTTGTCACAACCTAAGGATGGGACTGCAACTGGCACCTAGTGGGTAGAGGCCGTTGATGTTGCTGAATATCCTGTAGTGCACAGAACAGCCCCACACAGCAAAGAATTATCTGGCCTGAAATGTCAATTTTTAGAAAAATAATACTTTTCATTAGAATAGGGTTACATCATTTTCAAAACATTTTCACATACATTACCTTATTGATCCCTACAAAATCACTGTGGGGTAGAACTGTTTCTTTCTAATTATAGACAAGGGAATTGAGGTTTGAAGGGTCTAAACAATTTTACCAAGGCCATGTGACTACGAAAAAGAAGGTGTTAGAGCATGAAAATTCATCTTCTGTCTCTTCACATCCTACCTTCCATATTTTTCCTTTAAATCTTGTGGTCAAATATGGATACTCCAGTCTCCTTCTCTTCAGGCCTAGCATGGTACTGCCTACCCGCTAGAGCTTCAAACATATGTAATGATCGATTGAGTAATTGTAAAGGACCTCAAGGACAATTATCCATATTATTCCATTCTAGTTTTTATAAGAAATGTCAACTCAGACCCTTGGGTAATATTGCTGTGTAAGTTTCACATGCATTTTTTTTCTTATAAGTAAACATTGTTTTATTTCTGTTTGCATGATTTTGCTCCATTGGAAATCTTAGACTGTGTCAAAGTGCAAAAGCCTAAAACTTCCAGCTAGCGACAGGATATCTGCCTCTTTAGCTGAGATATTCACATAGGAAAATGCAGGCAGAAGCAGGAGGGGGAACCAGCTTTTTGAGTGACAGCACATTTCAATAGCAGGTAAAGGACAAATGAAACAGAACTGGGGACAATGTACTTAAAAACAACAACAATGTAATTATAACAACAATTACAACAAAAACAGTAATGTGTATGGTCTTCTGCCAGGATTTCCACCCAAAAACTAATTTATTAAGGTGGTATTTTAACAATGCACAACAATAGTAAGGCTGGCTTAGTTTTATATTTAGCTCAAGAAGCAATTTAAGTCAGAAAGAAAAAGAACACTCAGTCTGCACATGATGGACAAACGCAAGATGTTCAACACATTTGTTTAGCAGGCAGTAGAAACAATCCACCTGCAAATTTGAAACTTTCTCCATCCTTGGGTTGAAATTTTGTAAAATGAAAGCCATCAGTTAATTTGGTCATTTCAGTGGGGAAAGAAATAAATCCGTAGTTATTTGGCAATATGTCAAAATATGTTCTGAGGGAGGAAAAAAAACACTCTTAAACTGATGATTTTGGCTGAAATTTTAACTTTTTAATTGGTGCTTCTGTTCTGAGGCAAGCTTTTTTTTTTTTTTAGCATTCTTTACCTTCGTCCATATTTATAGCTTCATTTTACTCTCACATTTTATCTCACAAAAAATTCTAGTTACTGGTACCAACTAGTACATTTACCCATTTTTCAACCTTATGTTTAAGTGTGTATTGAAAATTTTTCTTAAAGTTGAGAACAAAATTAACCATGTTTATTTGTTGTGAGTGTTGGATATTTAACATTGAAATATTGAATAGAAGATGAGAAACAGATTTGTGGTCAACATGAGAGATCATGAGCTCAGGTTTTGTTTAATTTCCACTTTAGTTTTGTACTTTCTCAATATTTATAAAAATATAGGAGAAAATAGGATTTTGGGGGAAAACTTTCTTCATCAAGACAACATCGTCTTTTATAATTATTTAGTGCTGCTCTGTCATAAGATGAATGAAAAATTTCCTTCTCCCTCTTCGTCTTGCCTTTTATGATCTAATAATCTTAAAAATATATCTCAGCTTTGGTTGAAATAAATCAGTGGCATTTGATTAAAACTATCTGACATGGTGAAGTAATGCTGTCAGAAAGTAAGTTAGACTCTCTTCATTGTTACTTTAAAGCTGATGATGTACTTGTTCACATGGAACGTCTTAAATCAAAACCAATTTTTCTCTGAACAATGTTACTTACTCTTTTTTCCTTTCTCTTCCCTCTGCACACTCCAGCTCAGACTCCTAGAAAGCAAGAGGCTTACCTCTCTTCAAGAAAGGGCCCTGCCCTTCAACTTACATGTGAACTCATACAACCTTATTTCATAAGGGATATCTTTCCATTGAGGTTATTTTATAAGGCTAAGAAAATTCTGAGATCATACTTGATTCTCATTTTACACTCTGTGTTATACTTTAAATTACATTAAATAAAAAGACATGAAAATAATTTCAGAGGACGAGAGTGGGGGAAATATTTCCCAATTGCTTGATTTCAAAGGATTGTACTGATTACTTTCATTCTGCCATGTTGAGAGTTACTGAAATGTTGACACAGTGCTGTCTTATTACTCACTAAGAAGACAAAACTGTTTGTGTCTTGTAGCATCTCTTTTTCATACCCCATTCCACTCTTGCCTGCCTTCCAGCAGTTGCTTGTAGCATCATCTTTTTTCCACACGGGCCAGGCCAGCTGATGTGTGCTGCTTGAGTGCTGATGAGCAGGGTAGCGGCACCTCCTGGGTAGTGACCTTGTCATGTGACATGCAGCACAGCTATATGACGCTAGGCAACAGAAACAGCAGTCCAGCCAAGCTTGCAGCCATCCAGAATGGCCTGATTCATTTTGATCAGAGAATCAAGATGACTTGCAGACTAAGAGAAAGAGCTCTAACCTGAAGGACAGTCTTGCTATTAACATTCTATAAGGTGACACATACTGTATTTGTATACTCACATGCATGTGAAAAAAAAATATACAGTTGTCATCTCACTGCCAGTTTTAAATAGAAAAAAAGATGCATGAATATCTGTATTTATGAATGTCTTTCATTTTCCCTGAGGCAGTTAAAGGATTTTGTAACTTATAGACTATTTATTCTTACAAGTAACATGGCATCTTTAATGTGGGGGGCAGAACTATCAGCTCCTTTAGATACCCAGGAAAAATTAGGACTTGTTCCTGGATTAAAAAATAGATACATCTCATGCTTCAAATTTACAACCATACATTTTCATCAAAAGTTTTCAAGAAATAAAGAATGAGGGGAAAAAATACAGGAAAAAAACTTTTTTATTAATAAAAGAGTAGATGTAAGCTTGAGAAAGTAAAAATCCTACATAAGGATTCTATACTTACTTTTAGCTTTATTTCCTTTCCTTTTGTTTGCAATGGTATACATTATTTTTGTTGTTGTTTTATAGGATTTAATTATTTCCCTTTTAAGATATCTGTGTAAGGATCTTTCTTCTCCCTCCTCCTTCCCTCCCTTCCTCCCTCCCTCCTTCCTCCCTCCCTCCCTCCCTTCCTTCCTTCCTTTCTTCCTTCCTTCCTTCCTTCCTTTTCTTAATCAGTTTTGATGATCTTCTAAATTTATCTTAGACTGGAAATAAGGCCACTCAATTTGCATATACTGTCTTTGAGATAGTGAAGAGAGGACAGGAAAGCACTATTTTGTATGTCTTGAGTTTAAAACTTCAGTTTAACTTAAATGATTACAGCTATAAAATCGAAGTATAATAATCACATTTTTTTTTTCAGTTTAAAAAGGTCTTAGTCTAGTTATACAATGAATTAATTTCCTTATCTGAATTCTAGCCCATCAGGTTAGGTACTCCATTGTCTTACCGCTTTATTAACGGATAATTGCATACCTGCTTCATCTTTGCCGTCTTAGTATGCAGGACACATTCTCTTAAAACAACTCAAGCTTTCTCCCTATCTTCCAAGCACTGCCATTTGGGAAAAATGTATTATCCAAGTTGGCAATGTCTGTTAATCTTGAGATTCTTCCAGGTTTATTTAAAGTGCTTACTTTTAGGTGTTCTGATATTTAATGTTTCATGAATCCACAGAAGTTAATTGCAAAGACAAATGGGGGTAGGGTGTATAGTGCTGTAGGTGAAAGGCTATGCCTTAATTTGGCAAAGTGACTTTAAATTAGGTTTCAATCTCAATTGGTTCCCCATTATTTTGCTCCATTAATGTGGTTTTAGAGAAAACTTTCAAACGCCGACCCCTGAAAAATCTTCCATAGCCATTGGATTGTTTCCTTAACAGAAAATGAGAGAAGAAAAATGTCAGGAAGAGCAGGAATTATCGTAACCTTGTACTACACTGATCAGAACCCCACTCTAAGTCAATGATGATAAAACTTGCCAGAATAACCCAATGACTCGTTTTTGCAGAATGTTAATCTTCAGGATCAGGCTCAAGAACAGCAAGAGGATTAAAGACATGTCCTGCTAATGAGAGTCAGTGTCCTTATAATGAGAGTCAGCATTGAGGCCGTCCACATTTCACTGACACAAGTCAGTGAAAACATTCAGAAGACATTCAATTACTTTAGAAGTCACTTTAATATCAGAAATTATGAAGAAATATTCCATCGTGATAGTTTTTTCTATTACTTCCATCTGCTTCTAATTTTTAACTCTTACCAACTTATAAAGAGCTTCTTTCAATAAAGACACTTGACCAGTGTGCTTTTCCTTATGGAGAACAGATATATTAATTGTATGAACAGTCAATTTGCATAGATTCAGATTATTCAGCACATGCCTTTTCTTTTTGTCATATTAACCAAACAAATGATGTTGAGAAGGAAGAGAGTCATTCTTGAAAATCATCGACTGTCAATAAATTCTTACCTAAAATAGAAATAGAGTCAAACCAAAATTTTTAGTGTGGATATTGTTTAAAAATAAGCACTTTTGTCATCAGTTAACAGAACAGTTAATTTATTTATTGGGGGGAGTAGGACACAACATGATTAATTAGCTTAATGTATGTGTGCTGCATGCAAATACAGACACTGGTGCCAAATTATGCATGCTTCGTGTTCACTGGGTTGAGCAGGAAAATACAGTCTGGAAGCACACAGATTTCTACTGAGTCCTTCCTTTATTCTCAAGGGACTAATTCTCATATCAGCCACACAGCATTTTATTTTTATCATTGAAACTGGGAAACAAGTTGGCAAAATTGTCTGAATTTTAATTAAGCTGTTTAAAAACATTTCCTCACAGCCCACTTTAAATGTATTAATATGCCTAAAATGTACAGTATATTTAAGCAATATTAGTTTGGTGGGACTATAATAGCCATCCTCCTCTTATATTAAAAAAAAATTTTAAAGTTAAAATCAGCAACAACAATACTGTATGTACTTGGGGGAAATTGCACTTCCTGTTACTGAGGTGAGTCAAGAGGAAAACATTGGTGACATTTAAGAAAATAGGATTTTATATACTCTGCATTTTAAATAACATGATTAAGGTAACTGAAAAGAGGTGTCCAAGTTGGGAGAATAGCAGGAACACAACACAGTGTTTTTCTAGGAACTGAGGTGCATTCTGGGTTGGGGGTTGATAAACTAACAAAAGTATAGCCTATTAATTCTAATTCTAATGTGTTTTAAGGCCTGACTCTACTCTGGTGTGTTACACTGCAATTCTGGATTTATTACTACTACATAATTGTAATTATAGTAATTTTGTACTATTACCTTTGCTTTCAGTCTCCCCTTTTCTGTCTGCCTCTCTCTCTTAAAACCTCCCTCAGAGGCATTAAAGCAAGGGAGCTAATAATAAAAAAAAAAATGACTGGATGCTGTAACACAGATGCCACCTGACAGGTCTGAAAGCCTTGGTCACATATAGACCACTGGACTGTGTGGCTTTTCTGATATGCAATAACTATGACAATTTGTTCTGAGTTACCTTGAACTATATTAGTCTGCCGATGAACTGAAGAAATGGAAAAAACAGTTCATTGTTTTGTGAACATTATGTTTGTGGAACTCCATTTAAAAGAAAGGAAATTCTTCCCTGATATCTAAGAGAGTTATCTACAAATAGTTTATAAATATATATCAGTCAGAAGGTGTAGAGTCAAAGGGAAATGCTTATAACAGCCTCTGCCAAAGATTCTTAATGCAAAGCATAGGAGTCTTCCTGTAATGTCATAATTATCAGCTGGAAGCCCTCCATACAAAATGTAAAAATAACCATGTGCCATCTGGTAATTGGTTTTCCCAGCAAATACATATGCAAAAGGGAATCAAGAGCAACAACAAAATTGAAAATCCAGTGCACAGGAATGCTGTATGACGGCTGGAGTTTTAATAAGCCGCTTGCTGTGAAATCAGTTTTACAGTGCCATAGCATGATGATATAAAGCATTATAAGGTATATACATAAACATGAAAGTTCCATTATATTTATGGATATGGGCAAAGCAACAGCACTTAACATTTGGGCTTCCCGTATTGAGAGACATCGTTCTTAGGAGATTTTTACCTGTAGTTAAATAGTAGCTAATGAAAGTGAGCTAAAATCACCATGACATTTAGTCACTACTGAAGTTTATTTCCCCAGGTTTACCTCTCATGACTGAGTTTATGGCTGCATTGTTTTCTATTATGAAGAAGTTGAAGTCCCTTTACAAAATAGCACGTAGATTTTCATAATGCTATTAGTGGTATAAAAAAAAGGGTCTATCAGTGTGAAACTGTTCAATTCTATGTTAAAATTGTTGGGTCAGTATGGAAACGTGTAATTACTTTGATATAATGGGTTGGCTTAGTCTTTTTGTAACCTTGTACTTGGCTGTTCTTGCCCTTTAAATCATTCTCTATGAAATGTTTCGCTTCCCGCCATGGCAAACAAGAAGAAGCTGTAGCAAAGGAAAACATATGGGTAGCTACAAATTCATCACTGGCATCATTCAGCAAAAATCTTCATAATTTACAACATTAGAAGCAATGGCAACACTGGACTGTGGCATAAGGTGTCTTCCTTTACATATCTCAAAACATTTCTTAATCGCTATTTAATTCAATTCCATTCATATTATTTTGGGGAGCAAGGGGATTAAAGATGGCTTTCCAGTGAATTCCTTATAAAATGCCAAGTTCATCCTCTCCTTCCCTGTTCCATCATCCTCAGAGAGTGAATCACTGTTATTTGTTCTCACTGTAAGACTCAAGTCTTTCATCCCAACTTCACGTGTCCAAAGTTTGATACTAAAAGAATCAAAGGAAACTGAGCTTTTAGGGCATACAGATAACTGCTAAGATTCTGGGGCTGCTGAATGAGCTCTAGCAGTGTTCTCAGATTTACATTTTGTTCTGAAATAGGTAAGTGGAAAATGTTTAATACTAAAATTCTTGAGTCCAGTTTGTAGTATTTTTAATTATTTAGTGTATACTTAAGACCAGTTCAATTTTTTTTACCTCATGTCGCAAGATGTGGTCAGAAATAGGTATATTGTCAGTTTGGTGTATGTGAGGCTGGACTTATTTTTGAGATGGCCATGCAGCACTTGAGTTTGGTATTTGTTTCATTGCTTGGACAGAGGACAGGACCCCTGATTTGACTTACTGAGAAGCTGAAGGAAGAAGAGGCAGAATTAACTTGTCCATTGACACAAAGGTAATACATTATACAACTTAGTAACTAGGAATGAATGAAACTCCAGCCCCATGGTAAGGAAGAAGGCAAGTGAATTTGTATTGCAGTGTAATGTTTAAGAGTGTATCCTTTGGGTTCAGTCTCAGGACTGCCACTATTAACTCTATGACCTTAGGTGATTCCCTTCACTTCTCTAAGCCTAGTTGTCTTCATCTGCAAACTGCTGCTAGTAGAAATTCAATAGCATGGGAAAGGAGGTAGTGTGAGGTAATGGCCAAGAGAGGCATGTCTGGAGTAATACTGCCTCGGTTTGTATCCCAGCTTTAAGGTTTACAACTGTGTCATCTTGGACAAGTTTTTCAACAATCTTCTGCCCCTGTTTTTTCATCCATAATTGATCTGTGTATCAGAAATGGAAACCTTAAGCAGTTTTTGTGAGTTGTGTGTAAACTGCTTAGAATAGTGTCTGTCACTTCATGTGATCGGTAGACAA
The DNA here is from genome assembly GCF_937001465.1 of Orcinus orca. Taxonomy (NCBI): domain Eukaryota; kingdom Metazoa; phylum Chordata; class Mammalia; order Artiodactyla; family Delphinidae; genus Orcinus; species Orcinus orca. The sequence continues at coordinate 75,211,838 of NC_064564.1, read as the reverse complement.
ACTATTGCTATCCTTATCATGAACTTAAAATGATGTGCTTAGGTGCCAAGATGAGTAAATAAAGTAAAAATTGAATAGCGTGAAACTATCGTTTAAAATTTTAAATTGCCTGTGAAGTACTGTGTGTGTGCTTCTGTGTATACAGCTCTGTGCAGAAGTACGTATATATAAATGTACAGAGTAAGTTTGGTTTATCAGAGGGCATATATGCAAAGTATAACTTACGTTAAATTCTATAAAAGAGTGGGAAAAGAAAAAATAAAGACCATATATCTTTGGCAAAGAGTTGCGTGCCATGAATAAGTTAAATGCGTGAATGATATTAATCACTGTTCTTATGCATAGATTTAACTTAAGAATTAAATGAAATAATATCTGTAGTGCCTGTCTCATAGTGCCTGGCATATTGAAAGGGTTAATGAAATGCTGACCACTATTCATAGCATCTTCATTATTATTTGCATTTAGTTACATTGCAGTGAAGATAACTTCTTTGGTGAATTGCCAATCAAAAGTCAGATCCCATCCTTAAGCTGTCTTTAGGGAAGTGCTCAGATAGGCTTCTTCTGTCTTCTTCAGACAGCAATCACTGTCCCCTTTTCTAACCAATCTGGTGGTAGCCACGGGAAAGGACATGAAGTCAGGCTTAATGGAAGCGTCTTGCTTGCTTTGAGAGTTTTCTGCTTTCCTGTCTTCATGTGAGTGAGAAAATGTTGATGGTCTACTGTGGAACAAGAAGAGACTTTCCTTGCTATTTATTCTTTTTATTTCAGTGTCTTGCCATAGTGCCATATTTAAGATCCACTGATAAGAGTCCCCAAAGTCACACTTTTGTCATGAGTCTGAGGTAGGCAGTGACAACTTCTATTTGCCTGTTGAAGCTGGTTCTAATGTATCAATAGAAATGCATTTATACATTTTGATATAGACAAGGGAAAGTGACACACCTATCCCTTGACTGGATAACCTTGTACCAAAGGGTAGAATTTCTATATTACTGTAATTTTTTTTTAAAAGTTAGATGCACCAGAAACTCTACTATTACTGAAATTTTACTAAACTAGAAGTACTTCCCTAATTTTTATTATGCTTTTCTACTTCCTAAGTGTTTTATTCAATATAAGTTGTTTTCTTTTCAAATTTAACACACACACTATACCAAATTCAATATTTGTTTCTTGAGAAGAGCAAAATAAGTGGTGATATATGGAAGATGGTTATCTCCCAGCTAACTTTATGCATTTCTTCCAAGTCTTCTCAGAGGCAAGCACATTCCTCGACAGTACTGCAGGCAGAAGTACACGAATATGGTTACTGAGGTTGATTTGTAGGAAAAATGAAGGGAGCTTGTTGTTATAAAGTGAGAAAGAGACTTCTGGCTACTACTCAGTTGTTTTATGCACCTCACACTGTTAGCCTGTTTGGTAGGAAAGGATTCTAATTCCTTTGCTTAGCAATAGCAAAAAGCCCCAATCACTGGAAGGAATAAGAAATAAGATTTAGATTTTTCAGCATTACAAATCCATATGAAGTTCTGCCAATACAGGCTTTAACTTACTCATGGTTCTATCCTCAGAATATGATCCTATCTAAGATCTGTGAATAACAGAATGAATGCACAGAGTTTGTAATTTATTCTAAACATTACAAATTTTGTTTTAAAAGAGGAGACAGAGCAAAAAAGTATCTTTCAGTGTTCGAATATTTATTTCTTATTATTTTTTTAGAAGACAAAAAGTGTTAACCGTTTTGTATTGCAGTAATAGAATGATTCCAATTTTGTGTATGAAACTTCATTTATGCTATCAAATGAATGAGCCAAATTAGATGATTACCAAAAATTGTAACAGTTACATGAAAAAATTCATTTTATATGACAAAACATTTTAGGACGATGAAAGGACTATTAGTCAAGAAAGAGTTACTTTATTGAAAAAGAACTCTTGAGGCCTTGCAACTCTACTCATTTGAACACTGAAAGAAGAGTACAGGCTCATAGTAGAAATAACCATTTAATTTATCAATTTTCCCAGAAGTGGCCTTTGTGGCAGAATATAAGAATTTATCTTCTTTAAATTAATGAAGTTTTGTTTTTTGTAGGATATATTTAAACTCTAACCTTCCATTTTCACTATGAGAATAATACTCAGGTGTCACAATTGTTTTCAACAGGAAAGTTGTACTTCTGATAATTCATATTCTTTTGGTATCTTCAGTTTTGACATAGAAGTAATTACAAAAACCATAATAATGAAAAAAAGAATAGTTTCCATTCACTGAATGATTACACTGTTAGCACTTTGGCTAGCTTATTATAATCTCTTATTCTTATTGCTTAAAATGAAGAAAAGTGTTTTATTTACTTCTCTGTAAATCAGCTTCCTGCTAAGTTATTATATGCACTTGTATAGATGTTCAATATGTTCATTTTGGGGAATAATTCAATTAAATGAATATTCTGTCTTAAAACAAGCACACTAAAAATCCATGAACCTTTACCCTATTTACCATTTGGTTATGTCCTGGTAAATAATTTGGAATATTGAACTGGGTAAATTGAATGCAAAGGCAAAATTGGAAGCTCAAGAAAATAAACAATGTATTTTTAAAAATTTAGTTGAAAGCAAGATAAATGAGAGAGGTGGTTTATTGGTTTGCTTAAGGACTGGTGTTTCCATTTTACCCAACCTTAATAAAGCTGTGGATTTATACACAGGAGTTTTGTGTACGATGGTAAACAATAGTGTTGATGCTTTAAATTTCATAAGGCATAAAAGGCATATAAATAAATGGTAGGAACTATCATATAAAAGCAGAAGAACTTGGGAATTATTTTTATCTTTTTTTTTTTTTAACTAAAAAACCCTGGTTTACCCATTCCTCCTACCCCGCCCCAACCCCTCCTCTGGCAACCACCAATTTGTTCTCTGTATCTATGAGCTTTTGTTTATTTGTTTGTTTTTAAGATCCACATGCAAGAGATCATCTGGTAATTGTCTTTCTCTGACTTATTTCATTTAGCATAATGCCCTCCAGGGTTATCCATGTTGTAGCAAATGACAAGGTTTCATTCTTTTTTATGGCTAAATAATATTCCATTGTGTATGGAGATATATCTATCTATCTCACATCTTCTTTATCCTTTCAGCTGTTGATGGACACTTAGGTTGCTTCCATACTCTGGCTATTGTAAATAATGCTGCAATGAACATGGAAGTGCAGATAATCTTTTTGAGTTAGTGTTCTTGTTTTCCTTAGATAAATACCCAGAAGTGGAACTACTGGATCATATGGTATGATGGATGTGGGGAAAGGGTTCTAACTTACATTCCCACCAGTAATACATGAGGGTTGCCTTTTCCCCACATCCTCACCAAAGCTTGTTATTTCTTTTCATTTGATAATAGTCATTCTAGCAGGTGTGAGGTGATATCTCACTGTGCTTTGGAATTGCATTTCTGGGCTCTCTATTCTAGTCCATTCATCTATGTGTCTCTTTTTATGCTAACACCATACTGTTTTAATTACTATAACTTTATAATAAATTTTGAAAGCAGAGTGCAATGCCTCCAGTTTTGTTCTTCTTTCTCAAAATTGTTTTGGCTATTCAGGGTCACCTATGGTTCCATACAAATTTTAGGATTGTTTGTGTTATTTCTGTGAAAAATGCCTTTGGGATATTGATGGGGATTGCATTGAATTTATATTGTTTTGGGTACTATGGACATTTTAACAATGTTAATTCTTCCAGTCCATGGGCAAAGAATATCTTTCCATTTATTTGTGTCTTCTTCAATTTATTTTATTAACATCTTGCAGTTTTCAATAAACAAGTCTTTCATCTCCTTGGCTAAATTTATTCCTAGGTATTTTATTCTTTCTGATCCAATTGCAAATGGGATTGTTTTCTTAATTTTTCTCTTTGGTATTTTATTATTAGTGTATCAAAACAACAGATTTTTGCATATTGATTTTATGTCCTGTAACTTTACTGAATTTATTAGTTCTAACAGTTTTTAATGAAATCTTAAGGTTTTCTCTATACAGTATACTATCTGCAAATAGTGACAGTTTTACTTCTCCCTTTCCAATCTGGATGCTTTTTGTTTCTTTTTCTTGCCTAATTGCACTAGCTAGGACTTCCAATGCTGTGCTGAATAGAAGTGAGAAGAGGAGGTACCATTGTCTTGTTCCTAGTCTTAGAGGAAAAGCTTTCAGCTTTTCACCATTGAGTATGATGTTAGCTGTGGGGTTGTCATATATGGCCTTTATTATGTTGAGGTGTCTTCCCTCTATACCTGTTTTGTTGAGAGTTTTTAATCACAAAATGATGTTCAGTTTTGTTGAATGCTTTTTCTGCATCTATGGAGATGATCATATGATTTTATCCTTCATTTTATTAACTTGAAGTAACACATTGACTGGTTTGTGGCAGTTGAATCATACTTGCCTCGTATCCTTGATATAAATCCCACTTGATAATGGTGTATGAGCCTTTATATATATTGCTGAATTCAGTTTGCTAATATTTTGTTGAGGATTTTTGCATCTATTCATCAGGGATATTGGCCTGTAATTTTCTTATTTCATGATATCTTTGGTTTGGGTATGAGGGTAAAGTTGGCCTTATAAAATGAGTTTGGAAGTGTTTCCTTCTCTTCTGTTTTTTGGAAGAGTGTTAGAAGGATTAGTATTCTTTTTTGAATGTTTGGAAGAATTCACCAGTGAAGCAATCTGGTTCTGAACTTTCGTTTGTTGAGAGGTTTTGATTACTGGTTCAATCTCTTTACTGGTAACTGGTCTATTCAGATTTTCTATTTCATCGTGATTCAGTCTTTGATAGTTTGTATGTTTCTATAAATTTATCCATTTCTTCTAGGTTGTCCAATTTGTTGTCTTTTTTTTCTTTCTTTCTTTCTTTTTTGTGGTACGCAGGCCTCTCACTCTTGTGGCCTCTCCCGTTGCAGAGCACAGGCTCCGGACACGCAGGCTCAGCGGCCATGGCTCACGGGCCCAGCCGCTCCGCGGCATGTGGGATCTTCCCGGACCAGGGCACGAACCCATGTCCCCTGCATCGGCAGGTGAACTCTCAACCACTGCGCCACCAGGGAAGCCCTGTTGTCATGTTTATATGTAGATTTATGTATAGGAATTTTGTGTAGAATGGTAAGCGCTAGAGTTGATGCTTTAAGTTTTTAAGGCATAAAAAGCCTATAAATAAATAGTAAGACCTATCATAATATACCATAAGCAGCCTGTATATAAATACAAACTTTTATAAAAAGATAATTTTGGGAGTCTGATTGGTAATGTAATCAAGTGAATTAGGATCTTTATGGATGGAATTGAAAAAGATAGCACTTCTTTTTTTGAAAAAAATTATTGATATATAGTTGATTTATTGATACAATGTTGTGTTAGTTTCAGTGATTCGTTTATACGTACGTACATATATATACATACATATATATACACATATATACATATATATATATATACACACACACACACACACATACACACACACATATATATATTCTTTTTCAGATTCTTTTCCCTCAGAGGTTATTACAAAATACTGAGTAAAGTTCCCGGTGCTATACGGTAGGTAAGATAGCACTTCTTAATATTCCTCCTTATTTCTAATCCAACTAACCATCTGATGATATTGTCTTTACATTTATTGAAATATACCACAGATCAGTGTACCAATGACCACTTCCTTCTATTTAAACAACAGATGGAATGTTGGGATTGAAACCAGACTTGGGCATTCTGTTTTCATATGGCAGTTCCTGGTATTTATTTATAAAATATGACAACAAACCATTCTGTTAAGTTACTTACAGGCATCATCAATATTCAGTTAAATCACCAGGAGGGGATGAAGGGCCAAAGAGAAAAGAACAAAGTGTAGGGTACAATATTTAAGCAATCAAAAACGAGGAAAAATATGTTGTTACTCAGTGTACCACTGTAGCCAAATAAATATGTTTACATTGAATTATATACTTTTGTTTTCCTGGTTGTAGTATCATATGACTAGAAAATAATCTCTTTAAAAAGAAGCAGCAAAAAAATGTATTCCTGTTGAGAGCTAATGCAGAATTTCCGCTTGATTTGTTTTTTCATTTTAATGTGAAAAAATAATCATAGTGTTTGTATTATAATATTTTTTTGTAATATTCTTTGATGTATCTTTGAAGAGATAGTGATGGAAGTCTATATTTTGTTTACCGGATTCAAAAATTTAGAAGTGTTCCAAATATAGCCTTGACTTCCCACTTTGTTACAAGATTTCTAATATTCTTACTAAAATGATGTTTTAACAGATATACCCTCAGATAGTTCATTCCAGTGAGAGTTAAGAAATGAGACAGGCCATGCAGGTGTAATGTGTTTCTTCAGTCTCTCAGAAGACTGAAGCGAGTTGTGTCTTCAAGATATTGGGGGTGGTCTGCATTTTCTTAATCATTTTCAAGTGAATTTTGAGAACATGAGTCTATTTTAGACATTTTAAACCTAGTCCGTTGGTTTGCTTCTCTCTAAATTGCTCTGCATATGTAAGCAAATAGCATGTGAGTTTTCTTGATTCTATAAAGAAAGTACCACTCTAAAAAGCAAACAGCATTACAGGGCATAGGTACAAATACCTGGGTCCTCTCTCCTTGGCCTCTTAGAAAGTAAGGTCACCTGACAACAGCAACAACAGCCGTAACAATAAGGTTATCTAACATTTATGAAGCATTTTCTGTGTATCAGGAACCACTAAAATCATTATTTCTGTCTCATTGTATCTACTCTTCACAACAGTCTTAAAAGGAAGAACAGTTAGGTAAGGCAGAGAAAGTCACAGGAAGTTGTCCAAGGTCACAGAGCTAACAAGTGGTTGAGCCCCAACTTGATTCTAGTCTGGCTCCAGATCCCATGTTCTTGATCATACCTACAAACAAACATTTAATTCAAGTTATTTACAGTCTGTCTTTATTCCTCTATACAAAGGAACATGCATGAGCATACACACAAACCTTGTATAATTTACAGAAATAAACAAGAGTAAATGAAAGTCAGACTCCAATTTATGAATGAATTATATTCATGTACAAGTCAATTATTTTAACCTGATCTTCTCCCCTAAGCAGTTAGTGTAGATTCCCAGGCAGATAGCAAAAGCTTATTTAGAATGTGTTATACCTAAAACACAGCACCCTTAATACTGTGCTAATGGTGTTATAGATTTTACCCACCTCGTATTCCCATGTTACTTGTAAGAGCTTCAGAAATTCAAATGTCCTCCATCAATTTTGGTGGGATTGGGACTTCCCTTCATCTTTTACCAGTGTCCCTTGCCTCTATCTGCTGGAAAATGGGAGTGAAGACTGTCTGAGCTATAGACCATTGGTGATGCTTTGGGGCAGGGGCTCCAGGAGGGTCTGGGTTAAAATAGTTAAAAGTCCTAAACTTTGGAGTCAGACAGGTGAACATGGTCTTTCTGAGAAATGTGCTTTCAAATGTTGCTTACCCCTACTTCTTGCCTTCTTAATCTCTTTTAGTCTCATTTCATTTTTTTGTAGAATGGCAACAGCAATAGTATTTATTTCATAAATCTGTTGTGAAGATTAAGTTAGGATTATGTATATAAAGAGCATTACATGCCGATAGAACATTCAGCAGTTACTATGGAAATGAGCTGGGAGACAGGACTCCTTTCTGGAATGCATTTCTGGGTATGCTTTACCTTTCAGAATGGTCTTCAATCTTACAACTCTTTTATTTTTTCCAAGACATGAGGATTAGTTGAAAAACATCAATATAAAATATAAAAATGATTTATATTAATCTGATGGTAACTTAACTCTAGTTGAGGAGGTGGAGAATTAATGTGCCTTGAGAATTTCATAAGCTAACCGATTAATAGGCAAATAACTAGCCAGGAGTAGTGTGCCCTGAACATTATATAATGAACTCTTTTACCATTTTATATTATGAGAAAATTATTTTTGACATATTTATAGGTTATTAAAGAACCCATTGAAGAATCTATTAAAGTATTTAAAATAGTGCTTGAATTACATAATAGGGTACTGATTTTTTTCCTATCATCGTAGAATCTAGGGTAGACTCAAAGTTAGTAACAGGAAGGGCCAAGGTTTCCACCAGTGAGATCTGTATGTTTGTGGGAGATGGTCCAAATGATTCATTCATAAAGATTGATATACTCTTTGCTAGTTGGACGTCTTCTAGGTAGTAGAGCTGTTTATATTCCCCTGTGCATATTTGAGTAGAAAAAAAAAGAGAAAGGAAAGTTGGTGGGTCAAAAATAAGACATAGCTGTGGAATAGCCTGTATCCTCAAGGTTCTGTGTAATGAAGATAGTTGAATTCCCATGGAAAAAATGGATACTTAGGGAGGAACGTGGGATGGAAATGTCTTGCTAGATTCCATCCAAGATGTCTTTCCACCAGGAGATGATAGCTCGGCAGTAAGAGGCTACAGCACCTTCTGCTGGTGGATGGAGGTTGGAAGTTGTAGGCTATGGAGGAGGATAAACCAGAGTTGGACCTCCCAAATTAAGAAACTATTCAAGATGCCACTAGAAACAACTTATGCGCTTCACAAGAGCCACTCAGAGAGTGTTGCTGGCCAGCTAAAGAAACAGAGAGACTAAACAAGAAAAGAGTTCCAATTCTGGCCTTCCTCCCTGCCTCAGCATACTTGAAGAGCTAAACAGAACTTTGAAACTGATATGAGATTAGAAGTTTTTAATCTGGATGTATTACTCATTTTAATAATTGGAGCTGGCCACAAAGTTAGGGTTCCTGGCTTGACACTGTTAAGGAATAGAAAAGAGGTAGTCACAAAGCAGAGTTGATGACAAAGACTGAAATAAAAATCATTTTATATTTAGTCATACCTCAATATCTATGGGGGGATTGGTTCCAGGGGAACTGCCTGGGGGATTGCCCCCACCCAACCCCGCCTCCCCGCGAATATTGAAATCTGCAGATTCTCCAGTCCCTTATATAAAATGGCTTAGTACAGTCGCCCCCTCCACATCGGCAGGTTCAGCATCCACGGATATGAAGGCCTGGCTGTATAACCTCCTGAGTTAAATTTCACAACTAAACTGTCATTCTTCAAAAAAGAGTGTAGAGATTAAAAGTAAGCTGCGCTAATCTGTGTTATTGATAAAGAAAGGGAAGGGTTCTTTGCTGTTTTTCTTTACTTGGAGCATAGTGAATATACAATGTTCAGTTCTGGGCATCATGTTTTAACAGAAACCTGAGTATCCAGAATGGTTGAAATGTGGAAATCCCGACAGAAAGAATAATGAAAACTCTGAGAAGATAAAGTTACAAACATTTTCACTTATTTAGAAAGGATCATCATTTATTTGCCTGATTGTTTCTGAGGCCACAAATTAAACCAGTAATGAGATGTTACATAAAACTAGATTATGACTTGGTATATGGAAGAAATTTATTGAAATTAAGAAATTAAGAAATCTACTTTTTCCAGCTGTAGCTTCCATGCATGCTTACTGTAGAAAAATTGGAAAATACAAAATAATAAAAAGAAGTAAATAAAAATTCACAAGCAGAATTCTGTCCTCACCAGATTGAGGACAGAAATGTATGATATAAATCTATTCTGGGTTAGGATAAATTTCTCCCCCTGCAATGGGGAGATCCATGTTTGGCATAAAAGAAAAGGCTAATTTGGAGACAGACATTTATAATAAGTAGGAAGTTTGACAATATAAATGTTTAACTTCCTTTTGGAATCCTAAAGCCTGTGATTATAAAATATAAAACTGTGTCTAATTTTTTTACATGCTTTACATACATATTTTTGTGTGGCTAGTTGACATGGTTTTGGAATGAAACATTCATGAAACATTGACACCTTTAGAAACATCACATGAATTAATTTCAGACAACATTGTTTAAAGTGCCCATCAAAATATTCAGGGTTTACTACTGATAACCAATTGGTTGTCATGTAACATACTACTTAATATTCAGGTGATGTAAGGTAAAATTCTGTTAATTCACATGTTTCTTGAGTGTTTTTAAAGATTTTAGGTAAAACTAGAAAACTTCAGCTAACATATATAGGGAGGTTTCTGATGAGGAGCTAGTGAAAGGCGATTGATTGCCTTACAAGTGAAAATGGAAGTTATACGTAAGGTTGTTATACGTAAGGTTGCCAGATAAAGTATGGGGTGCCAAATTAAACTTGAATCAGTTAAAACAAGACATAATTCTTTTCTAAATATGTCCAAAATATTTCATGGGACATACTTATACATAATTTATCTGAAATGCAAATATAAGCGGGTAGCCTGTGTTTTCATATACTGAATCTAGAAACCCTCCTTGCCTTTGAAAATAGCAAAAAGATTACCAATATTGTCCCATGTGTCACCTTCTATAAATTATAGTCAGAACAATACACAACAATGCCAGTAAGAATGTAAGAAAAACTTCTTAGGTCAATATTTTTATAATGCTAAAGATGAAGAAAGAGGTAACTAATGGTCATAATCCAATATTTGACTCCTTTGAACACTGTCACTGACCTTTTTGATTTATTTAATGAATAAATATTTTGCTCCATTTTCTATAGACTTTCACTTTGATTTTAAATGTAATACAACAAAGACATTCAGCTGACTAGAATGCAAGATGGCCTTTTCCTCATTTTTAAAAGAAAATTCATTTAGATTTAAATTTATTTTGAATTACTACCCATTTTCTAAGACCTAACTTCATTTAAATTGAGAATAAGTGCGTTTCAATATTATCCAATAATAGGAACAGGTGGCACCTCTGTCTCTAAGATTTGCTTCTTTTGGGTCTCACAGAAGACTTTCCCTTGATTTGTAATAGAAACGTATGGTGAACATTCTGGTTTATTTTTCTTATCTCCTGGACAGCTTTTACCTCTCATGTTCACATAGCAGGTGCCATATAGCATTTGTCCATCTGGGGGCAAAATCCTGCCTTCTGCCCCAAACTACTCATTGCATTCATACTCCCAACTTAACCCCAGCACTTCCAGAAATCAAGGCATTCTGTTAGGTGGATCCTCTTGGACATGCAACTTATGGCATGTAAATTTTAATCAATTCAGAAAACTTGATATATCAGTTTGCTAGGGCTCCCTTAACGAAGTACTACAGACTGTGTGACTTAAACAACAAAAATTTATTTTCTTACAGTTCTGGAGACTGAAAGTCTGAGACAAAGTGTTGGCAAGGCTAGTTCCTTTTGAGGGCTATGATGGAAAGATCTGTTCCTTGGCATGTAGATTGCCATCTTCTCCCTGAGTTTTCACATATCATTTTTCTGTACATGCCTGTATCCAGATTTCCTCTTTTTATGAGAACACTGGTCATATTGGGGAAGAGCTCACCCTAATGACCTCATTTTAACTTAAAATAAGACCTTTAAAGACCTTATCTTCAAACACAGTTATATTCTGAGATAGTGGGGGTTAGGACTTCAACATATGAATTTTATGGGGACACAGTTCAGCCCATAACATCTGATAACATAAAAACACTTATAAAATTACTTTAAAATAATGAAGCAAGGGGAAGGGGGGTTCACAGGCTAAAGCCTAAAAAGTGAGTCAAACAAACAGGCAGAATGGCTTAGATAAACAAGGGCGTGGAGGGAACCATAATGTTTGGTTAGTATCAGAGTAACAAAGGCATTATTGCTTGTTCACATCTCCTTCCTTTCTCTTGCGGATTATTCCCCATATTAAAATCTAGCCCTCCAGGGACATCTGTCCCCTGAGCTATAGCTCCTATTTCTCCTGCTCATATCTTAATCCTGCTTCTGCTGCCTCCTGAAGTTTGAGAAAAGTGCATTTATCAAGGGGAGTATTTAAGAACCTAAGTGGTTCTAGGTATCTTAAGAATGCAGAGGCGGGCTTCCCTGGTGGCGCAGTGGTTGAGAGTCCGCCTGCTGATGCAGGGGACACAGGTTCGTGCCCCGGTCCGGGAAGATCCCACATGCCGCAGAACGGCTGGGCCCGTGAACCATGGCCGCTGAGCCTGCGTGTCCAGAGCCTGTGCTCCGCAACGGAAGAGGCCACAACAGTGAGAGGCCCGCGTCCCGCACCAAAAAAAAAAAAAAAAAAAAAAGAATGCAGAGGGCACTCAGTATCGTCTCTCCATTGATGAGAGAAGTGTGGATTCAGTGTTGTCAATTTTGAGCCAGTGAAAATGAAGCCCCATTTTTTTTAACACCTTTTTTTCTCTATTTTTTTCTTTTTTTTGGCTGCATCAGGTCATTGAGGCATGCAGGATCTTTCGTTGCGGCACACGGTCTCTTTGTTGTGGCACTCGGGCTTCTCTCTAGTTGCAGCATGAGGGTTTTCTCTTCTGTAGTTGAGGTGCACGGGGTCCAGGGCGCATGGGCTCTGTAGTTTGCAGCACGTGGGCTCTTTCATTGCGGCGTGAGAGCACAGTAGTGTGCACGCAGGCTTACTCGCCGCACGACATGTAGGATCTTAGTTCCCCGACCAGGGATCGAACCCACGTGCCCTGCATTGGAAGGCGGATTCTTTACCACTGGATCACTAGGGATGTCTCGAAACACGATTAATCTATTGAAAAATTCATAGCACAGTATTTACAGATTTATAAAATCTAACTTTTCTTCCTACTTTAATTAGTACATCTGTCTTTATGTGAATAATTTTCTTTGGCTTTATCTAATACCACTGTATCCATTAAAAATTAATAGAGTTTGCCTTTATTGGCTCTCAAGAATATATATTTTGCTTTGTGAAACAAATGGTGATATACTGAAAGTAAAAAGGAATGGACCACACTTTTAGGAACTGAAGAATATTCCCTGTTGTTTTTGTATCTGTAGCATTTTAAGGGAAAGTTGAAATTTTGGATTAGCTGCTGATAAGCATAAAATAACACTCTATGAGGGAAGAAGTCTTCTGCTTTTTACAGTTTTTTCCTGGTATACTGCATGTAGATACACTTAAGTAAGTACTTAGAAGTGTGTTTAGGAAACCACTTCTGTTGCAAGGGCTTCTGATAAGATGGAGAGAGTTTCAAAGTAATATATGTGGGCTACAAAGTACTGAATTAAGAAATGCCATTCTAGAGCAACTTGCTATTAAAAAACTATTCTGTAAATTTGTGGCTTTTCAAAACAGGATGTAGGAAACATTATTTTTCTTTAGCAATATATATATGTATTCATATATATACACATACAGTCATTTCTATGTGTATTCCTAAAGAGAAATTAATAAATTTAGAAATATATTTTATATGACACATTCTTTGTATTTCATAAATGTACATATATACACATTTAATAATGTATTATATATAAATATATTTATACATTCCTAAAGAATTGTTTCAATTTTTTCTACATAAAAAACTGAAAATAAAATGAAATTTTACAGGTTCAGAGCTGCATCTCAACTTCCACCATTTTTCTAAAAATAAGCCCTTTTCTTGTGGTGGAACACACTTTTTTTAAAGTGATATTAAAACAACTAATTATATCAGTATACAAATATTGTTTGAAAAGTCAACCTTTGAATTTTGACCTTTTTTTTTAAAAAAGTTAAGACTATTTTACTTTTTCCCAGTGATAAAAGTTACATGCTCTAAGTAGAGAAATGTAAAAAGTACATGAAAGAAAAGGAAAAACTCAGTTTTATTACTTACAGATAACAATTTTGATACATTTTTTCACTATTGAATAATATTTTTAGTGAAAATACAGCCAAAATATTTCATGCAGCTCTTGCTCTTTGTAGTAAAAGAAAAAAGTAAAAGGATCTAGGACCATAAATAGGAAACAGCTATTAGCAAATTTATTAATGTCTAGTGTCCTATTTGTTGTTTTACCATGAAGAATCATTATTGGCTTAGCTTAGAATCTTGGCTTTGATGAGAAATTCATTACATGAAATACTGGGAGTATAGCTATGTTTGCTTGTGAAATTACACTGGCCCATGGAATTCAAGTAGAGAATCATTACCAGTAAGTAGAAGTAACTAGAGAGGGCCAGGGGAACCTATAGTTTAAACAAGTAACAATAATCAAGGCAGAGTTAATCACTCCATTATTAATTTTCAGAGAAAGAGAACTGAGCTCTTCTTGCTAAGTTAAACAAGGGGTAATGGGAGCCAATACAAGTTAAGGAAAATAAAACAGAACTCTCAAAAGAGAGAACGCTTAGGACTCAGAGTAAGATTTCAGGTGTTTGAAGTGGGGGCCGATTAAATAATTAAGAATGTCTAGAGCACGGAAGATCAGAATAAGCTTTCTCATCTACGTCTGAAAAAACAACAGATATTTAGGATCCAAAGGACAAAAGGCTGGAGAGCCTTAAAGACAGTTACACTTTACATGTCTTCTGTCCCACTGGACTCTCTCACTCACAGGCTCTACCCGTCTATGCCTTACAAGGTTTTATTATTTTCTAACACTTCCACTCTACCGGAGTAACTCTTCAGTGCAGCTCAGGGACCTACTTCACTGTTAATCTCTACCTATACATAGACTTTTCTAGAGGATAACATTATTTTTATCTTACCTTGTCCACCTTTCTTCTTCCATCACTGTATAGCAAAGGTAAATCTAAACATTTTCAGGCTAACATTAGCCAAATATATTACTGTACTATCATTAAATAGAGAAGACACAGGTTTGTTTGAAAAGCATGTAGAATACAAGAAGCTGATAGAGGGCTATAATTAAGATTACTGTGATGATGTAATGGAGTTTGATTCGGATTTGGAGAAAAGAGAATATGCCAACATGAAGGAAATTAATGAGGTGGTTTAGAGTTTTTCCAGTCCTTTTTCTTGAGATTCTATTTCTTCTTAAATGGATCCACTTCTTTTTTCTTTTTTCTTTTTTTTTAGTAGAACAGCTTATGTTGTTTTTCTCAATATCCAGTGGTATATATCATCTGAGTAACAAAAATTGGGAACTCAATTTTTTTTCAACACATTAGACAAGACTAGATCCTTACCCTGACGACTGGGAGCTGAGGAAGATTGTTTTGTGAAACAAATGGTGATACACTGAAAGTAAAAAGGAATGGACCACACTTTTAGGAACTGAAGAATATTCCCTGTTGTTTTTGTATCTGTAGCATTTTAAGGGAAAGTTGAAATTTTGGATTAGCTGCTGATAAGCATAAGATAACACTCTACGAGGGAAGAAGTCTTCTGCTTTTTACAGTTTTTTCCTGGTATACCGCATGTAGATACACTTAAGTAAGTACTTAGAAGTGTGTTTAGGAAACCACTTCTGTTGCAAGGCCTTAATACCAGAGGTTAGCAAACTACAGTCTGTGAGCTGGCTGCTTATTTTTGGAAATAAAATTTATTTTAACACAGTCACACTCATTCATTTTTGAATTGTCTACAGCTGCTTTTGTGTTACAAAGGCAGAATTGGACAGTTGTGACAAAGACCAAAAGGCCTGCGAGCCAAATATGTTTACTTTCTAATTCTGTACAGAAAAAATTTCCTGACTTCTATTCTAGACCAGTACTGTACAGTAGAACTTTCAGTGATGGTGGAAATGTTCTATGTCTGTGCTTGCTGTTCAGTACAGTAGCCACTAGCCACATGAAGCTATTTAAATTTAAGTTTAAATTAATTAAAATCAAATTAAATTAAAACTTAGTCACAAATGGCTAGTAAGGCTAAGAAACCATATTTGAAATTGAATTTTACTTTAACTAATTTAAAGTTGAATATAAATAGCTGCATGTGGTTAGTGGCTACCATCTTGCTCAGGATGGTTCTAAACTTAGGTAATTGCTTACCAAAATTATTTATTAACAAAGCTTGGTTGTGGTTTCTGTTGAACAGGTCCTTTGTATATTTATATGGTAAAATCAACATAAGAAATACTATTACAATTAGTCCTCTTCTTACTGTAAATCCCTAGAATGGGAGTATCTTGGATAGGTAAAAATGAATTTTTTTCCACCTATTTATCCTTTGGTTTAGCCTACCAAGAATTCATATGTACTTACATGCGAGAAGGCTCAAAGTATATCTTGCCTTTGTTATCACTTATATCAACTTTGAGTTGGCCTTTTCTACTATAAGCGTTTGAGTATATAGTAGAAAGCATAAAATTCCCTATGCAATTTCCCATAAACTTCATCATATAAGTATTGATATAAATTATTTTCAATTTTAAATATTTACAATTTTTCATTATAATTTTCCCTTTGACCTTTGAGTTGTTTGGAAGTATGTTTTGTAAATTTCCAAACAGATTGTGTTTTCCAAGCTTTTTTTTTTTTAAACATCTTTATTGGAGTATAATTGCTTTACAATGGTGTGTTAGTTTCTGCTTTATAACACAGTGAATCACCTATACATAAACATATATCCCCATATCTCCTCCCTCTTGCATCTCCTCCCACCCTCCCTACCCCACCCCTCCCCTCGAGGTGGTCATAAAGCACTGAGCTGATCTCCCTGTGCTATGTGGCCGCTTCCCACTAGCTATCTGTTTACATTTGGTAGAGTATTTATGTCCATGCCAGTCTCTCACTTTGTCCCAGCTTACCCTTCCCCCTCCCCATGTCCTCAAGTCCATTCTCCACGTCTGTATCTGTAAAGTCCATTCTCTACATCTAGGTCTTTGTTCCTGTCCTGCCCCTAGGTTCTTTAGAACCTTTTTTTTTTTCCCTTTTTTAGATTCCATATATATGTATTAGCATACGGTGTTTGTTTTTGTCTTTCTGACTTCCTTCACTCTGTATGACAGACTCTATGTCCATCTACCTCACTACAAATAATCAATTTTGTTTCTTTTTATGGCCGAGTAATATTTCATTGTATATATGTGTCACATCTTATTTATCCATTCATCTGTTGATGGACATTAAGGTTGCTTCCATGTCCTGGATATTGTAAATAGAGCTGCAGTGAACATTGTGGTACATGACTCTTTTTGAATTATAGTTTTCTCAGGGTATATGCCCAGTAGTGGGATTGCTGGGTCATATTGTAGTTCTATTGTTAGTGTTTTAAGAACCTCCATACTGTTCTCCATAGTGGCTGTATCAGTTTACATTTCCACCAACAGTGCAGGAGGGTTGCCTTTTCTCCACAACCTCTCCAGAATTTATTGTTTGTAGATTTTTTGATGGTGACCATTCTGATTGGTGTGAAGTGATACTTCATTATCGTTTTGATTTGCATTTCTCTAATGATTAGTGATGTTGAGCATCCTTTCATGTGTTTGTTGGCAATCTGTATATCTTCTTTGGAGCAATGTCTGTTTAGGTCTTCTGGCCGTTTTGGGGTTAGGTTGTTTGTTTTTTTGATACTGAGCTGCATGAGCTGCTTGTAAATTTTGGAGATTAATCCTTTGTTAGTTGCTTCATTTGCAAGTATTTTCTCCCATTCTGAGGGTTGTCTTTTCATCTTGTTTATGGTATCCTTTGCTGTGCAAAATCTTTTAAGTTCATTAGGTCCCATTTGTTTATTTTTGTTTATATTTACATTTCTCTAGGAGGTGGGTCAAAGAGGATCTTGCTGTGATTTATGTCATCGAGTGTTCTGCCTATGTTTTCCTCTAAGAGTTTGATAGTGTCTGGCCTTACATTAAGGTCTTTAATTCATTTTGAGTTTAGTTTTGTGTATGGTGTTAGGGAGGGTTCTAATTTCATTCTTTTACATGTAGCTGTTCAGTTTTCCCAGCACCACTTATTGAAGAGGCTGACTTTTCTCCATTGTATATCCTTGCCTCCTTTATCAAAAATAAGGTGACCATAGGAGTGTGGGTTTATCTCTGGGCTTTCTATCCTGTTCCATTGATCTATTATTTCTGTTTTTGTGCCAGTACCATACTGTCTTGATTACTATACCTTTGTAGTATAGTCTGAAGTCAGGGAGCCTGATTCCTCCAGCTCCGGTTTTCTTTCTCAAGATTGCTTTGGCTATTCGGGGTCTTTTGTGTTTCCATACAAATTGTGAAATTTTTTGTTCTAGTTCTGTAAAAAATGCCAGTGGTAGTTTGATAGGGATTGCATTGAATCTGTAGATTGCTTTGGGTAGTATAGTCATTTTCACAACGTTGACGTTTCCAATCCAAGAACATGGTATACCTCTCCATCTGTTTGTATATTTAATTTCTTTCATCAGTGACAAATTCTTAGAAAGGCACAACCTTTCAAGACTTAACTAGGAAGAAATAGAAAATATAAACATAGCAATCAGAAGCACTGAAATTGAGACTGTGATTAAAAATCTTCCAACAAACAAAAGCCCAGGACCAGATGGCTTCACAGGCAAATTCTGTCAAACATTTAGAGAAGAGCTATCACCTATCTGTCTCAAACTCTTCCAAAATATAGCAGAGGGAGGAACACTCCCAAACTCATTCTGTGAGGCCACCATCACCATGATACCAAAACCAGACAAAGATGTCACAAAGAAACTACAGACCAATATCACTGATGAACATAGATGTAAAAATCCTCTACAAAATGCTAGCAAACAAAATCCAACAGCACATTAATAGGTCATACACCATGATCAAGTGGGGTTTATCCCAGGAATGCAAGGGTTATTCAATATACGCAAATCAATGAATGTGATACACCATATTAACAAATTGAAGGAGAAAAACCATGTGATCGTCTAAATAAATGCTGAAAAAGCTTTCGACAAATTTCAACACCCATTTGTGATAAAAACCCTCCAGAAAGTAGGCATAGAGGGAACTTACCTCAACATAATAAAGGCCATATATGACAAACCCACAGCCAACATTGTTCTCAGTGGTGAAAAACTGAAATGATTTCCTCTAAGATCAGGAACAAGACAAGGTTTTCCACTCTCACCACTATTATTCAACATCGTTGTGGAGGTTTTAGCCACAGCAATCAGAGAAGAAAAAGAAATAAAAGGAATCCAAATCGGAAAAGAAGTAAAGCTGTCACCATTTGCAGATGACATGATACGCTACATAGAGAATCCTAAAGATGCTACCAGAAAACTACTAGAGCTAATCAATGAACTTGGTAAAGTAGCAGGATACAAAATTAATGCACAGAAGTCTCTTGCATTCCTATACACTAATGGTGAAAAGTCTTAAAGAGACAGTAGGGAAACACTCCCATTTACCATTGCAACACGAAGAATAAAATACTTCGGAATAAACCTACCTAAGGAGACAAAAACCTGTATGCAGAAAAGTATAAGACACTGATGAAAGAAATTAAAGATGATACAAAGAAATGGAAATCTTTTTGTTTCTGAATAAATCTAAATTGCCTTCTGGTCAGAAACTCATTTGAAATTTTGAGACAAAATTTCCTCTGACATTTGTTAACGATAGCTTTAAGTCCTAGCACATGGTCAATTTTTGCAAATGTCCTTGGAGATAATGTTTATTCTCCAACTGGTAAGTTCAGTACTTATTATGTGCATATTGGCTTTTAAATTCTTTGCTTCAAATCATATCATGGTTTTTTGGTTAACTTGCTCTTTGGTTTACTTAGAGGTATATGCTTAAAATTTTCACAAGGACTGTGGCTTTGTCAGTTTAGCTTTAGTGTTATGTTAAAATTTTGTTATATATTTTGGAGTTATGCTATTAATTAAATAAAAGTTCATAATTGCCACATTATCCTGTTGATTTGCAATCTTCATGCATTGCCTTTTATTATTTTTACCTGTTATTGTACTTTTTTCTAGTGACATCTAAAGAACTGTAATAGCTTTCTTTTGGATAGATATTTCCTATATCTTTTTTAGTCCTTTGAATTTCAAATTTTCCTCTTCATTAATTTTGTATCATAGCATACACAGTATATGCTAAGATATTTTTTTTAATTTCAATCTAAAAATCTGTTTTTAAACTGAAGAATTTAGTCCATTTACATTTAATGGATAATTGGACTGATTTCTCCTATAGTATTACATACTTTCAACTAATTATGTTCTTTTTCTTCTATTTTTTTCACCAAGTCTTGACTTTATTTTTTCATTTCATTTTTTCCTGCTTATCTGGAAGTAAGGGCATGCTATTAATTTATGGCTTGTTTATTTTTTACATATATACTCAAATAAACAAAACCTAAAGTTAAACAATGTCTCTATCCTTTTATTGAAAACCAAAGATCTTAGAATTCTTTAATGCCTATTCCTGCCTGTCATATTAAATACTATTATATGCTCTTATTACAAGTGTATTTCAAGTAGAGTTTTATCCTGAGTTTTAACACCTAATATATATTAAACATTCTTCTTATTATTTTTTCTTATTGGAGTCAGTGTTTGTTTAGATTTACCCTATATTAACCAAAGTCTTTGTTTAATATTCTTTTCTATCAGGCATCCAATTCCTGGACTGAAGTATATTCTTTAGTCTTTATTTTTGTCCTTACTGTAAGATTAATTTTCTTTGTATAGCATTCTATGTTTATAAATATTTTCTCTTATCACATGGAAGCTATTATTCCGTTGTATTCTGGTTTTAATTATTGTTACTGAGATATCTGTCATCTGTCAAATTGCTGTTCCTTTGTAGGTGATCACTCATTTCTCTTTGGCTGGCTTGAAGAAATTTTTTCCTTGGTCATAAGTAATGTGTTTTCTTGTGATTTCTTGGACATCTTAGAGCTAAAGATTGTTTTCTTTTAACAATTAAAAAAAATAGCCCCTTTCTCTTTGAATAGAGGCTCTTCCTGCTTCTTTCTTTTTTCTCATTGAAATTTTACTTAAGTATCTGATGTTTCTTTTTTCATCATCTCTGTCTCTTAACTTCCCTTTATATATTCCATCTCTTTGTGTTGCATGCTGGGTAGTTTCTTTTACTGTCTCTTCCAATTAGCTAATTCTTTCTTTAGATGAGTTTAATTGTGTTTAATTGAGGAGTCAGCAAACTTTTTCTTCAAGGGCCCAGTTATAAATCTTCTGGGCTTTTGGGCAATATGGTTTCTGTGGCAATCATTTTATTCTTCCATTGGAGCATGAAAGCAACTAGAGGCAATACATAAACAAGTTGGCCTGACTGCATTCCAATAAAATTTATTTACCAAAACAATCAGCTGGCCCATGGACCATAGTTTGTTGACTCCAACTGTAGTCTATCAATTGAGTTTTTAAATTTTTCTCCAGTTTTAGAAGTACCATTTGCTTCTTTTTTTTCAAACCTTCTTTTATATTTCTAATAGTCTCTTGTAACTTGTTCATATTGTCAATCTTTTTTTTTATATTTTAAGCATATTAAATGCAATTATTTTATATCCTATTTTCTAACAATTATAATATCTTAATTTTCTTTAAATATTTTTTTTCTACTGATTGTTGTTTCTACTGACTTACACTCATAGTTCCTTGCTCACTTGTGTGCTTTGTGATTTTTACTGTGTTTCTCATTTTATCCCCTAAGATTTAATAGGAACTTGAATAAAATTATATCATTCCACAGAAGATTAAGGTTTTCTTCTAGATTCTCAAGAGAGTACCAATCTGGAAACATTTTAAATTTCTCCTAAGAAGTTGATTTTACCACACATGGTTAGTTTTAATTCAGACTGAACACATGTATCATTTGTGGTTACTAAACCACAGGAAATATGATTTTTCCACATTTCATCGCAAACCTCCTATAGTGGCCATGAAAATGTCCCACTCATATATCCTACTGCAGGGAACATAATTGATTTATGGCCCTTCAGTGTCTGAGCACAGTGTGAATACTAATGCAAGCCTATTTATGCAAGATATGGGACCCCTTCAACTGGTGACTTTGGTTCTAGGATTCTCCATTGGCCTGGCCAAAACTGTCTTGTACTGTGCTTTAGTCTAAAACTCTTCCTACCTAATCCTCATACCTCATCTCCTCTGCACCCATGTTAGACCTATGTCATTCTGAAGCCTCTCCATGCCTCCCCTGGCTTCCATCATTTTATCCCTAAGGGGTATTTCTTCCATTATACCTCATGCACATCTGATCCTGCCTTGGCATCTACTTGTCAGTGGCAAGTACTTCTCTCAACTAACATACTCTCATATTTTTGTCATGCAAAAATAAGACCCCAGATTATTTTATAAATAAATAAATATTTATGTAGTTATAGCAGTTATAGTTGTATAACTACTTAAAGTTAGTTATTCAGTTGGCTAGGGATAAGGTATCATTAAATCAGACTGTTTTCAAAAGAGGATGTTAATCTAACCTAACTCAATATAGAATAATATAGACAATATAGAATAGCTATTATCTAGAACTGATTCTGTTTTCTTATACCCATCAAATTTAGTTGATTGCCCAGGGAGTATAAAATTTAATTGTTCCTCTAGAAGCATTAAAATGTGGCTTATATTAAACTATATTAGCCATCTGCTGCATATATGGACCTCATTTTTATCTCTCTCCATTCATCAAATGCCACCACATCCTTTCCCACCACTTTTATTACTCTTTTCTGAATTGTGCTTTGGCATATATTGAGGAATCTTTAAAAATTTTTCATATAAAATGTGTCCTTGTATTTAAGAAATGTAGCTGTTGAAGATGTTCTTGGATTTATAACAGAGTATCACAGATGACCCAAAGGCAAATTTTTTCTCTTGTCCCAATTTTCAGATTAGCAGTTCTCTTAAGAAACTATTTTTTTATGTCTAATGCATATACTGAGTTATGGAACTGGTCATATTTCTAGTTTTACACTGCCTGCTGAAAAATTTTGAAGCTTACCTATAAATTTTGTATATTAATCAAACTTCTGGTTTTATTTTATTTGCCATTTTACTTTACTTTCCCCATATGTCCTCTATGTATGAATGTATGTATGTTCTTATGTATTGCTGAGCAGTACTACAGGGGATGGCTGTAAGTCAATTTGTTTATTTATTCACCTGTCATGGACCTTTTTTAACCTAACATTGTATGTATTCATTTATTTTACAGTATTTTTCCTGGCAAAATTTCTGATCTAAAGTCTGCCATTTTTTTCAGTTGACATTATTCCATAAATATTTATCTGTATGGTTCTATAGTCTTCATGTTATAATTATTACCTTTATGGTTGGATAATATTCCTTCAAATGCATACACTATAATTTGCTTTTATTATTTACTTTAATGTGGCAGAGTCAAAAATATTAAGCATAAATATCCAAAAGCTTTCCCCTTCTCTGTTTTTCTCTGATAATTTTGTTAGATGACTTTTGAATCTTTCTATGGCTATTTGGGTATATGGTGAGGGGGTAGCTGGGACAGGTGAGAGAGTAGAATTAGAAAGAGAAAGGAAAGTGAAATGGGAGAATTGTCCAAGACTAGAGTTTTATCAAGGGAAAGAGACAGGAAATACTGAGGGTAGCGGCCTATGATACGAAATTTGGGAAGATTTGTTGTTTGTTATGTAGGATAATTCCTTCTTCGTCACTCATCGAGAATACATTCAGAACAATATACATGATTCATCAAAGCCTTTGTAATCCAACCTAAGTTTCTTTAGGAAGTAAAAAAATACCTAATGGAAACACAGTTATATGGTTTTTTCCCCCCTATTATCTTTCAACTATAAGCTTTAACAAAAGTAATGATATGTTTTTAATACTTTTATTTGTGCCTTAGGTAATAAAGTTGAAAACACTATTTGAAAGTTGAATTTGAAGAAATTTGGTATGGTTACATTATCTGAAAGAGAGAAATTGAAAATGACCTAATCAATAATGGTATAAAGATAAATCCAATAGGGATAAATTTAATATATTCAGAAACAGGAACAACCAAAAGAGTCACTGAATAAAATGGAGAGATACTGTTTAGATAAATGTACTGTGCAAAATATCTGACATGCAATTATAAAGCAATATGCTTTTAAGAATAATAGTAAATATCAGGGCATAGCTAATTTATATGTAACATTTTTACATTCTATATGTTTTTAAATCTGCAGTTTAAAAGGAAGAGATAATGAGGAAAAAAGCAAAAAAAATAGTGATCATTTGAAATATATAACTTCCAGAGAGCCAGAAAAGTTTAAAGAATTTTCAGTAAGTGCTTACAGTTATGCCTTATTTTAACAGGTAAGGATTGTTTTCAGAGATCTCTAATCAATCCAAGGGCAGATGTAGACAAACATGCTTAAATATTAGCAAAAGAGACTGGAGTTAAGAGATGGAATCTATTTTTGGCTACAGGTGTGATCAAGATGGAAGTGGGCCTGGAAGGAAAGATCATGGACTCTGTATGCCTGGGGATATTTTAAATGTAAAGAGCCATAGCTTCCTTAGATGGTAAAGCATAGCCTGCCAGCAAAGATAGGTCCACATCAGATGATCTTCTAGGTCCCTAGCAGCTTTAGAACTCTCCAGCTCATTTCAGTGATTAAGTTAAAATTGAAATAATATTTATATTAATTCTGATTAAGCAATTAGTTGGCAGGTTCAGAACAAGTATATTTATGATCAGTGAAGGTAGAGCAGGTCAGTATTCTTAGCACTTCAGACACAGAATTGGTATATATGTATCTTGATCCTTCCTTTACTGTTTAATGAAATAATCTAGGAATATATAATGTATTTACAAGTATGAACATCCTCATTTAAAATCCTAGCCAGGTTGGTTATAAACTCATCTAGTCCCAGTCCTTATTACCAGGAAGGTGGTTACTAAACGCTTAACATTGTAATAATGACTAAGGCACTTTGGAGAAAAAGATTGGGGTGATAATATTTTACTTTTTACCGTATATACTGCTTCAATTCTTTACTTTTATAAAGAGCAACAATCATAATTTTTAATAAGGATGAAATTAAACTGTAAAATAAAAACAAAGTCAGGCATTTAACATTAAGTGACTGGCAGTAAGTGTTTTCTATACTTACGTGACTAGAAGTGTATAATTCTATGCTGGTTGGTATCCAGTATTTCTTACTCTGTAAATAACGACTATGTTTCTACACATTGTTAGTATAGTTATTTAGTATAACTATTCTGTGTATAGTTAGTATACACAGAAGAGGTGCTTACTTGTTTGATAAATGAAAAAAATTTTTGTTTCATTAAACATGTACTTACCAAATTAGCATAAAACATACAAACACACTCAAAAACACATACTTGCTCTGACAGCTGATAGCTTGAAATCAATGATATTTATTTCTGTTTTCATGGTTGCCGATCAATTTCCAATGTTCCCTTTTTAAAAATGTGAACTTTTATATACATTAATATGTATAAAATAGATAACTAATAAGAACCTGCTGTATAAAAAATAAATAAATAAAATTTTAAAATTAAAAAAAAAAAATGTGAACTTTGACATCAGTTAGACCCAACCCTTAATTGTACTTCTTCAATTTAAGAGCCCGTAAGTTTTTAGCAACTGAGCTGCCTAGATTAGCTAAGTATGACAGCAGATTTCAGATTAATCCAAGAGTTTAAAAACTAAGCATGGATCAGTGTTTTCCAGAAACCAGTGACACCCTTTTGCAATTCAGTTTTCCAACTGATATGGAGTGACTATTGCAAATAATGTTTCTGCATTTAAACCCATAAGAATTATTGTGAAAGCAAGTGGAACTCATGAGAGACCAGGGGGTTAGAGAGAAGGAACCCTTGCAGTGAAAGGAATCAAGGATTGTCTTTAGAACCCATGCTACCTGAGCAACCAGGTCAAAAAAGCTTCCTCTAATGAAGATCCATCCATTACCATGACATGCAAGCTCTGGCTGTAGATCACTTTCATGGTCTCCAAAGAAGCTGAGCAGTTATCAGTAACATTCAGAAATCCACTGGAAAGTCATTCATTTCACTTTATGGTCCTAATTAGCCATTTGTATAGTTCTATAATTAAATATGTTCCTTTCTCATCAAGTTTTTCACTTTAGTAATGATACCACTGTGCCACAAACAGGCCCCATGCTGCTGGGTTTGGGACTTATTCATAGCATTTAATTGGTCACCCAGTGGTTAGCCAATAACCCCTTCTATGGGAAGCAACACTCTGAATGCTGTTAATGGGCTGGAGGCACAGTGATTGCCTCCTGGTACCCAGCAGTACTGGGAATAAAGCAATTTCCTCCACTGTGTTGTGTGCCCAATAGCTAATCCTCTCCACTCCTGAAATGCACAGTATTTGGTTATAAGTATTTGTGCTGGCTTACTTACCGCTGGGTTTTTAATAGGCAGTGATTCTTCAATGCTCCTTCAGTGAAGATACAGTCTGCTTGCTGACTGCTAATTAAAACAAGTTTACTCTCTAAGACAGCAACTAAAAGGTAGCAAGGTCATCTTACTTATTAATGCAGTAACCTTTTATGTAACAATGTTGATACACTACTCATATGTGCACATTTTGTAAACTGGCAAGTCTATTATTGATTGCTTCAAAAGAACAAAAATTGAGCTACTGACTAGTCTGCTTTCCTTTGAAGTGAAATTGTTAAAATTCCTGAGTCCAGGCCTCTGTTATACAGTTGAAACATAAGGCTTGCTGCAGGATTCTATTTACAATATTTGAGCTTCTGAAAACAAAAAGAAAAATGTCGACTGTACTAACCGTAAATGTTCAAGCCATTAAAGTAATACTTGGCTTTGTTTCTCATGTGTTTTGTTTTAATTCTACTTTGATGTATGAAAGGGCATTATAGAGGCTCCAACTTAGAAAGTAAAGTGATCGGTAGATGGCACTTCCTAACCGCCTGTTCAGTGTAAATACATATAATTAAGTCTTAGAAATGGGGTTCTGAGAAATAAAATAAAATAAAAATTGAGTGGCTCATAACAAGACAAAGACAATCATATTTTTGCTTCTATAGTGCCCAGATATTTTTATGTCACATTTCATTGAGATCTCAGGAAAAAAATTCTAATTTGCAAAATTTTTGATGTGTGCTTCTTCCTTAACATTCCAGACATTCATCTCCGGTTATGACAAAGAAAACAATGCAGTATACTCTGTTAGACAATATGGTACCTCTTCCTGCCTTAGGCACTTTTCAGAGAGCCAGGAGTGTCAAAGTGAATTATTCAGGGCTCTCAAAGTTACTCTGCCTCAAAATTAAACATTATTGCTTTAGAAAATATACTTCTAATTCTCAAGCACAAACAAAAAAATTAAAATAATTTTAAAATTCTCCACTCACAACCAGAAAGGGAAGAAACATTTTAAAGACAAAATAGGAAAAAACAGTGTTGTCTCCTGGGGCAAGGTGACATCACATGCAATTTGTCTCCAGTGTGTAAAGCAAAATACATTTTAGAGGGTTTTATTTACTTATTCATTTTTATTTATTTATTTATTTATGGCTGCACTGGGTCTTCATTGCTGTGCATGGGCTTTCTCTAGTTGCGGCAAGTGGGGGCTACTGTTCTTTGAGGTGCATGGGCTTCTCACTGCGGTGACTTATTGTGGAACACAGGCTCTAGGTGTGTAGGCTTCAGTAGTTGCAGCACGTGGGCTCAATAGTTGCAGCATGCAGGCCCTAGAGCGCACGGGCTTCAGTAGTTGTGACATGTGGGCTCAGTAGTTGTGGCTCGCAGGCTTTAGAGCGCAGGCTCAGTAGTTGTGGTGCACGGGCTTAGTTGCTCCGCGGCCTGTCAGATCTTCCTGGACCAGGGATCGAACCCATGTCCCCTGCATTGTCAGGCAGATTCTTAACCACTGGACCACCAGGGAAGTCCTTAGAGGGTTTTAATATCAAGAGTTTAAATGCCATTTGGGAGTTAGGGTGTCCTGTATTAAAAACTTTGTAAAAGATGTTCATATGTAGCTGTAATTACGCAGGTACAAGTGCCTATAGTCAACAAAGAAAAATTCACTTAAGTATTTTTCATATATATAGTGGTAAATCAATAGTATTTCCCTATTGCTTCTGAAATAATAGACAAACAACATGGATATACATTCAAGTTGTGTAATAAATTATTTAAACTGAAGTGTAATAAATGTGTTCTAAAACCAACAGCCAATAAATTATCTTTAAAATTCCTATTTGATGATACTTCTTCAGACCATTCATTGAGTTATAGTAGAAACAACTTATATTTAGTTCAGATTCAATGAATGTGTATGTATTCATTCATTCACATGTGTATACACACATACATAAATCTTCATTAGTAGTGATGATTCATTGATAGTGAGAGAATAACAACAAAATACTTGTAAATTGGGCATCTCTTTCTACCATTAGCAAGTTACCTGACCTTAGACATATTATTTTCTCTCTTTAGTCTTCGTTTGCTCATATGGAAAATAATAGTAGATCTATTTTATACATAGATGTATCTACTATTAGTCATTATCTCCTAAAATATTTTGAAATGATTATTCATCTATATCCATATCTCTATCCTTGCATTATATATGTGATGTATGATACATACACCTACATATTCATAAACTCTGACTTGTCTGATTTATTTGTGATAATGATAATTCTGAAAGTATTATTCTTCTAGTATTTTGTGCACTAGAACACTAAATGCTAAGGTTGGGAAATAGTCTAGTGTAGAGAGTAAGAGTAGAAGCTCCATAGTCAGGCTTTCTGAGTCAGTCATCCACTGTCCGTGTTATATTGGACAGTAGACTTAACTTGTACGTACCATGGTTTCCTTATTTTTACAACAGAGGAAATCATAATATCTACCTCATAGAGTTACTGGGAGAACTAAATGAGATAATGTACAAAGTGCTTGTAATAGAGTGCTGGAACATTACAAAGACTCAATAAATATTAGCTACCATTATCATTATATGCAGAAATCTAATTTGATTCTTGCCACAACCCTTGATAGAGTCATTCATTTTTTCAACAAATGTATGTATATTTTATATATACAAATGCAATTTTTAGTATCATATATATATATATATATATATATATATATATATATATATGATACCATAAAATGTAGTGGTGTATACAGACAAACAATGTAGTAAGTATCATTTCTGTCCTCACAGGCTTTAAAATCTTTGAGGCCATTAAATTTGAGTAAATGTGCAAACAAATTATTACTGCAGATGTGATCACAGTAATAAGGGAAGGAAGCTCACACTGCTAACAATATGCAGAGATTGGATTTGAACCTGAGCTCTGGGACAAGAGATATTATGTATGTGACTGCTCTGTGGTAAGCATCACCAATGAGTGATGGATGCTGGACTGCATCAGCATTCATGCTGTGTGTAAAATACTGTAGGGAGTAGACTCAGCTTCAGCAGAATACAGGCAGTTACTTCCAGCGCACAGGTAAAGGGAGAGCAGGAGAGGGAGAGAAAAGCAATGAAGAACATGTAAGAGAAAGACAGTTTCTAAATACAACACTTCAGATATGCTGAGCCTAGATTCATTCATAGGAGCCATTTGAAGTTCAAGGCATCAGCAGCAAATAGGAACTAGAATAAGGAAGAAAAGTGGAAGAATGAGGAAGAAAAGGAGGGGATCGAAGGGCAGGAGGAGGAGGAGAGAAGGAAACGGAGAGCCTTTACAATAGGATTGGATAAAGAAGAGAATAAGAAAACAAGTGGGAAAATAATTAAGAAAAAGTTTTTTTTTTATGATTTAATATCTCATTAACAACCATAGGAAGACAAAAGAAGAGAAAAAATTAATAACAGTAGAATTTGTGAGGAGAAGATTTAATTTTCTTTCACAGGGAATAGCACTTTCCCAACAAGATATTATGTTGTAGGATTCCTGATTCAGGTGGGAAGATAAGTCAAAGGGATATATTTGAGTTTATTCAAATATCAAGAGTTAGGGATCCCATGTTGTGTTTCAGGTCACCAGAAGGGCCGACTTTATTTGGTGATTGCATAAGAGATGAAAAACCAAAACTACTTAAAGAACTTGGAGATAATTTCACTTTTCAGGCTAAATGATCTGTGAATTTTATCCAGGTATGATCTGGTTCCTAAAGATGCTGTTGTGAGCTTACAATGCCAAGAACAGACATATTGGACTTTAAAGGACAGTCATAACATTGAGAGATACCTGAGGCAAGAGGGAATGAGCTTACATTACTCTCAGAATTTTCTCATTTATGGTCAGAGAAGATTATGATTGGGACCTGAGACAGTCAAAGACATTCTATTAGAAGATTTAAGAAATAATGTGTCTATAATGTGTTACCAGGAGCAGTGTTGTGGATGTGAAGAAGTAAGATTAAAAATAATACATTTTATTATGATAAAATATCTCACTTTTTAGGAATCTGTTCCACTTTATTAATTTACCTCTTGAGCACCTTACATACCTATAAGCGTTCAACAAACATTTACTTTTGTATTTATTCATTCACATTTTAAAATGTACTGTTTTTAATGCTTTCTGATAGATTCAGTTGCTGAAGTCATGAATACATTTGACATTTTGCTGAGACATACAATTTAACCATAGGTACTGCCAGGCTGTTGTGTGGACAGTCACTGGTCTAAGGAGTGAGTACTCCTATTTGGCTGCCTTTAATACACACTTCAAAATGGCTTAGCTGTTGGTTATTATCCTTGCCACTACTGTGCTGCAATTTCTGAGATTTAAATCCTGTTTCCTTTTGTAAATTGGCTCCAGAAAGAAAGAAAGTCAACATCTAGTATGATAGGCGTATTCATAGACTTGTGCAATAGTCTAATAGGTCTTCTGACATAGGCCTTGGGAAACCATAGATTCACTGAAAAAATGCATTTTTGTGTTTATAAGAACAGCAGTAGTTACTCTGATGGGAGCATGGAGAAATGCTCCATTAACATGTCCAGAGGAGGCAGAGAAAGCTTAATTAAAGACATAACTCTTGAGCTGAGATGTGAGGGTTGAGTAGAAAACAGGGCTGTATCTTCTGGCTGGAATGCATTGTGTACCCTTTATATGCTCAAGTATGGTGGCCTACACCAGCATAGTGGTAGTGGCGACTGAAATGTTTGGACAGACATGAACTATTTCAGAGGTGGAAATGGCAGTGCTAGATGATTGAATATGGTGGCAGTGGGAAATGAAGGGTCTAAGAGGACACCCAAATTAGGCTTAGGCAATTGGTTCATTAGGGATATAGGAAACAGAGGTATAGGGAATAACGGAGAAAAGACAAGTCAGATGGAAAATCCATATGTTTAAAATGAGGATAATGATAACACTTATAGGTTTGTCATGAGCAGTAAATGAGTTAATAAATATGGAACACATAGAACAATGTTTATGCATTGTAATTACTTAATAAATGTTAACAGTTATCATTAAGAGACATAATAAGTAAATTAATGTATAACAAATGGATAGACTCTCAGGGTAAATAAATAACATGCCACACAGTGAAAAAATTTCCACAGTAACATAAGGAAATAAAAGTGTACTGCTTAATTAAGTGATCACTATAATTAATGTAATGTGAAATATTGAGTCAAAGTTGTAAGGAGATGCTCAGAAGTGAAATCTGTTTAGTTAGGCTGGTGGGACTAAGAGAAATTTTTCACATTATTTTTTTTTTCTCTGGAAACATTAGAATTGAGTCCTGTAAACTTTGAGGTGAAAATGGGTACTATATGCAAATTGCTCATGAGGCATACTGTATTAAAAGAGATGCTAAATTAAAGAAACAAGAAGGGGAACGATTGAGTTTGTATCAGGTCAAAGAAATTCTATGAAATTCTCTGACTGTAAGAGCAATGGTTTTACAAAGAGATGGTGCTAGGATTGGGATGAGGGATGGGAGGAAAGCTAGGAAAAGAACAAGGGACCAAACGAGAAACAGCATGGAGAAGTTGGCTGTCACAGGAGAAAGGAGAAGGAGAAGACACAGAAAACAAGGCTTTGCTTAAGAATATAAAAGATAAGTGGAGCTCCAAAACTCATGGAGAAAATGGGACCAGTGTTTCTAAACAAACACCAAAAGAAGGAGGGGAAGTGGTGAAAAAATGTAATCAACCAGACCTAATGTGAGGAAAAGGGATGGAAGTATGTAATGTACGAAACAATTGATGAAATAATTGAAATCACACAAATATTGAGATAGCAGTTTAAAATGAAAAAAAAATGACTATATAGGAAAAAAGGGTTTTACTTATGGTACATTCTGAAAAACTGAAGTTAGGTATACGTTGGCATAAAATCTTTGGCTTGTTTTAGATATTAGAGAAACATATACTGCAAGTCTTAGAGCTGAGATTGGGAGATTTTGCATCAGTTAACAGTGGATGAGAGTCATACAAGAATGATATTTATGTTAATACATATAAGATAAATTAGTGAAACATTCTGAGTATGTTGGAATGCATGCGATCATATATAAGACTTTGGAAAGTTTTAAAAATGAAATATATAACAATCTTAAAAAATCCCCAAAGGAATGTAAAAGATAAAACCATTTAAATTTATGCTGATACTTTGCACATAACATGAAGGATAATATTGGAAAGGGATTTCAGTGTTCATAGAAAACATGCAAGTAAATGAAAATTTTAACCTAAACTTATCTCTAAAACCAAATATTTAATTGGCATATAGAAATGGAGATACAGAATCACTTACTTAAATACATATGCTAACAGTTTTTGAGTATTTAATCAAAAGGGGTAGAAATACCTCAGCAAACTTTTTAAAAAAGGTGCAAATAAAAATCACTTTGATGTCTTCTTCTGGTGATTCTATGGTATTAGACAAAAATAATCACCCCCCAAAGTGAGTAATTTGGCAGCTGTGTATAGAGTATGAGTAAATCCCTATTAAAATAGAAATAAATGGAATAATAAGAATGATCAAGTATATGGGAGCTAGTCCCTCTCCAAGATGTCAGAGAAGTTTGAGGGATCATTAGTAATGATGGAAAGAAAGCTTGTGAAAGGAGAGGTAAGTCTGAAGAATTTAAAGACCTAATTAAGTATTCCCAGTTGCAAAAGTGTTAACAGAGTGCTTAGTTAAAATAAAAGCAAAATAAGATAAAAAAAAATAATAGTAAAACAGAAAATTTAATAAATTTATTTAGATGGTATAAGGATGGATATAATAGAGGGGGAAAATGTTAGGAATGAATCCAAGTATTTTCAGCTTAATTCACAGAGTTTTCCAGAAAAATAAAAAGTAGTGAATATAGACTTAGAAGAAAAAGTGTTTTAAGATGGTTTGGAAGGAGAAACTGTAGATAATAAATAAGGTGTTTGCAGAATTATCTTAAAAACAAGGGAAGTATATCAGTTTCCAAGAAAATTAAAATGAGTGATTTAAGGGAAGGTATCAAGATTCAAAACAGGGTGTCTGGTCTTGGTTGGACAGTGCTTCAGGGTTAGCAGCTCTACTTACTGCATTTTCCAAGACTTCTGAGTGTAAAGGAGACCTTAGCAAAGGGTTAGACTTGAAAGGTAGGTGTTCCTAATACAACATTATTTTAAGGATGTTGAATTTTATGGGAATAACACTGTAATATCACTGAAGATTTTGGGCAAGAGGGTGACACACTCATTTGTGTTATAGAAAACACACTCTTGGCATCTTGTTTTAACAAGGTAGTGGAATAAATTATCTAAAATCTTTCTCACTACAAATATCTAAAATTTCTGGGTTAAAAGCTAATAAGAATTATTTTTAATGTGTAAGAGCATTCTCCTTTGCAAGAAAGAAAGAGGAAAAACTCACATGAAGGAAACAGAAAATATGTTTAGAGATAATGATTAAAAGTTTATCAGAATTTATGAAAGACTCCAAACTTCAGGAAGTAAAACTAGTTGACAGAAAGAAAAACAAAATGATTCCACACCTAGACACATGGTAGTGAAATTGTAGATTTCCAAAAACAGATTCTTAAAAGCTACTAAAAAAGCAAAGACCAATTACCTACAATGGAAGAATAATTAGCCTGAAATGGCCTTCTGAAAAGTAAAAATAGGGATCAGATGACATTGGATTATCTTCATAGTGCTGAAGAGAATTTTGTTAAACTAAAACTGTATACCCACCTAAAAGTAAGGAAAGAAAATTAAATATATTTTCATACAAAACTAAGGAAACTTACCATTGAAAGATCTTCAAGGGAAAAAATTGAAAGGGTTTATTTTAGGAAGAGGTAAATTAAACTCAGAAGGATTAATATGCAAGATGAAATGGCATATTTGTAGACAACTCAAAGTACTTATGATGTAAAATAGTGATGATAAACTAATAATAGTAGCAACTTTTTTGAGGTAGAAATAAAGATAAAACTAAGAATATTGTAGACAATGGTATTATGTTCATTGAGGATGATCCAGTTTTGTTTGGGAGGAAGATAGAAAAACTGAGTATGTTAGATTTTGTTATGTAAAATATTTAAGTAAATTTTAAGGACAATACCTAAAATATAGAAATATCATGTACAAACTTCAAAATTGTAAATAAGGAAAAGAGAAAATGAAGGATAACTTCGTGGAAACAATAGAAGTCAAGAAAGAAAAACCAAAGAAGATGCATCAAAATGAGCAATCACAAAATAGGAGGATAAAAATAAAATCAGAGTAGTAATTGCAAAATTTTAAAAGATTAAATTCACCACTTAAAAGAGAGACTATTCTAATTGTTAAAAAAATAATAGTAACAGCACTTGGCTCTATGTTCCTACTAAAGACATATGTAAAAGATGACAAGGGAGGTGGAAAAATAGTAGGAAAAGATATAACAGTTCAGATTTTACAGTTTCACTTTCTCTGTGATTCTTTCACTTCTAGTGCCCTGAATTTTCAGATACTCATGTCCCCAGATTTGGTCTCTGATACCTCAAGCTGGTAAGGCTTCCATTCTCTGCTGACAGCTAAGTGCAGTTTGGGGAAGACGTTGAGTCAAAAGCATAGCAAACTTGCAGATCTTATTAGGAGTAGTTCTGTCTTTCAAGGGTACTCTGCCAATTTCAGTCCCCTTCACCTCTGACTGATTTTCTTGTAGTCTACCTAGAATCTACAATGATTAGCTGTCAGTCGGTGGTTGGGGAAAAAATACACTCAGAATTTGGATTGCAGTCCTTTTATGGTTGTCTCATTTCCAGCATTCCTTTATATTTCCAGCTGCTCTGCTGTTCTGAATTATAATGTCTGCCACCTGAAACCAGTAAGATTGCAGTTCTCCACTTCCAGACCTAAAAAATGGAGTGTCCTCTAAGCAAGAAAATCAACATCTTTTAGGGTTAAATGCAGTGAAGTAGGAATTTTTTAGAAGTATAACTCTACTCAGGTTTCTGGCTGCCTGTAGTATTTTCCATTGCCTTCAAATAGTTGTTTTTAGTATTTTTGTTCAATTTTATAATTGTTTTCTGTAGGAGGAATCATTTAGAATGTTCACACCATCATTTCTAGAACTTCTACCTCATTTTGTTTTTTGCTTATTTTTAGTTATTAAAAATTTGTGAAAATGAATACATATTAATTTTATATTAAGATAAAGGCCATTATTCAAGTTATCAAATTAGAGCATTGGTTTTTAGTGTGAGGTGCTTTCACAGATTTGGTCCCAGAGTATTCTCAAATCCAAGAGTCCTGTCTATGTGAGTGGTGGCAGCTGAGGAGGTAGATGGAGTAATTGTTTACAAATCTCTTTGCTGGAGAAATAAGCTAATTGTATTTTCTTCTTGAATTTTAAAATACTGACCACATTGCTGTAGAGCTGTTGTGATACACTGATAATTTGGGTATTAATGGATAAATCATATATTTCATTGAATGAGTGTAGCTCATTTATTTTTTTAGATTGTCAACATATTTCCCACAAATATTTTTATGGTGTCAGAACCAACCCTTTTTGAGTTCCTACCAAGAGATATTTTTACCTAAAGCCTCAAATAACTTAAATATAGGATATGTGTGTGTGTGTTTGAGTGTGTTGTGGAGTCACATTTTGCTTCTAGAATTCAGACATACTACTATAATAGTATCAACTGAAGAAAATAGTCAAAAATTGATGCAAAAGTTGTATGGTTAATTGTATGTATGTAAATGTATGGTTAATTTATGCTTTTAGTAATACTGGGTGTAAAATGTACAATAAATATAAGGATTTATTAAAGAAAACCTGGCTCTGGGTCCTGTTTGGAGCATGTGCTTTGAACTATTTTTATTTTTTCTTTTCAGTAAATGATAAAACAAATATCTGTAGTTATGAATTTCCTGAACATTAAGTTTCAAATTTTGGGCCCAGTGAGTAAAAGTTGTTGTGACCATATAGAACCCATGCATGGTGATAATTTCTATTACTCTGGCTGCTGGAAACATTTGGTAATCTCAAAATAGCGCAATGTCTTTAATACTGTGGAATAAAACATATATCGGGACAATATAGGGTGCAATATGATTAGGTTGCAAATTTCAATCTTTATATTTTTTATATGCTTCTCAATTTTAATAGCATATTTATACACTGAGGATTTTATATGTAAATTTTCAATCAGTCGCTTCCTTTTCAAATAATTTAGATTTATGCATCAAAAATATTTATAGTTGGTTAGTAAAGGTGTTACTGTACCGTGTGAATAGAATCTATTCTAGTGTTTTACATCTGTATTCTTCTTTAAAATGAATTATAGCAAATAAAAGAAAGTGTTCATATGTTCACTTTCCTATTACTACTGAAAGAAATTTATCATAATATTCATCTTTACTCAGAATATATCAAAATATATAGAATTTTCATCTTGCAATATTTTTGTTTTCAATGAATATCAAAATAAATGTTCTTAAAGTTTTTGAAAATACTGTGGAGACATGACAGTATTTACTCTGCCCAGTGTTGTTTAAATTGATGCTTCCTTATTATAGACTATTTATAAATTATATTGTGTTCAGGGAGCTAAAGGACATCAAAACCCCATTTTTTCTCTTTAAAATTCATCTTGGATTCTTGCCATAACTATATAATACAAAATTTTAAGTGATCTGATCAAAGTTTAATGCAAAATTATTGCTCAGAATGATTAAATGCATGGTACTGAAGCATAATGAAAGCTAGTGAAGAGAAGAAAACCAAAATTGGCAGAGATATTATAGGAAGTTGGTGAAATTATTGTAGTAAGAGAATTATTTCTTTTGCACTTGTGGCTTTCCATAATGTTTTATAAAAAAAATAATAAAGTGGCTGTGAAAATTATTTAAGTGTGGGGTTCAAAATATCTTGAATGTTAGATTCAAAGAATTCTGCTTTAGGCAGTTGACTTGTTTGCTTCCTAATTACTGATTTTCTGAGGCTTTTCATTCATTTCCAAGTTCATAATAAAAATGCAATAAATCATTGAAGGAAAACCTTGGTTACAAAATGTATATATTTTACACCATCAGAATTCTCAAGATTTCTTAATGAACTTAAAAGCTCTCTCTTCTCATTATTTTCACTTGGCTCTGAGTCTTTTACAGAGGTAAAGTTGAGGTGTGTTTCAACAAAGATATAGATTAAGGTAAAAGAAATCTAGAGGATAAATAGCAGAAGGGTGAGGCTTTAGAAAGGAGTATGAGGCTAAAATAGATGGTTACCAAAAATAGATTAGAACAGAGAGATGGCAACATTAACAGAGAAATAGAGAAAATGAAAAGTAAAAAACAAAACTGAAAGGGAATGGCAAAAAGAAAGCAAGAATGTAGTAATCAGAGGGTTTAGGAAAAAGGCAATATAAGATGTGTTCATATGTTAGATATAAATAACTTATTGAAAAATTCTTGTCTTTTAAAATGAAATGAAATGTATTACTACCTAGCACTTAAAACAAAAAATTTCCTTGACCTTTTTTTTTTTGCGGTACGTGGGCCTCTCACTGCTGCAGCCTCTCCCATTGTGGAGCACAGGCTCTGGACGCGCAGGCCTAGTGGCCATGGCTCACAGGCCTATCCGCTCTGTGGCATGTGGGATCTTCCCGGACCCGGGCACGAACCCGTGTCCCCTGTATCGGCGGGCGGACGCTCAACCACTGCGCCACCAGGGAAGCCCTCCTTGACCTTCTGTTAATAGAAATGTAGACATGCAGCAATAAAAAACAGTAAAGTTATCTTCTATTGAATTTTATAGATTTCTAATGTCTGGTAGTTCTATTTTTCTGAAATTATATGTAAAGTAATATGCATATTATTCTCGAAAAATTAGTAAATTAATTAGTACTACCTTGAAACTTAATAGTAGTATATAAAAACCCTTCCCCTAAATTATTTAGGATTATAATATGGGTTAAGAGTAACGTCTCATTTTATTAATATATTATTCCACATAATATATTAATTATCTGGAATAATATATTAATTATTAATATAATATAATATATTATTAATTAATATATTATTGACTTTCTGCAAAATTATGTCCACAACTACCTCTCAAATAACATGAAATACAAATATATACTTTAATTCAGTTCTTTTTTTTTATATTACAGGCAATTAGCACTTATTCCCAAAGGAATAATTTTAAAAGAGCTGTTCTGTGATTTGTGTTCCTCCATTAATATGCACTGGTATTGCTACCAATTATATTACATTTTTTCAGCTTTATAGAGATATAGTTGACAATTAAATTTGTAAGATACTTAAAGTATACAATGTGATGGAGCCCAAAGGCTCCATCTCCAAATACCATAACACTGGGATTAGGATTTCAACATATGAATTTGGGGGTGGAGTACACAAATATATAAACCATTGCAGTAAATATTCCAGTTTTAACACTAAATCCTAATGACCAATATGTTTTTATTACTGATATGGTTATACTGATTATTCATCACTGGATATCAGAAGTGATATTTAAAACAGGAATTCAGTTCAGCAGTACAGACTTCAAATAGTTAAGAACAAAGCCAAGGCCAAAAAGTAGATGTTAGACAAACATCAAAACGAAATCCAAAATTCAGAACATCCCCTAACTTAGCCATTTGATAGAATAAAAAATCCTTATACATTTTAGCTTAATGCCTTCCTAGAAATTATTTTTTCTGTGTTTATATAACCTATTTTAAACATGATTTCTAAGGTATTTTAACAATGAGATCGTAATGATAATTAATGTTATAGGACTACAGATTCATTCTTTCATCCCCAAATTTTGTACTATGATGGTGATTTTGGCTTTGGTCTCTGCTTCAGCTAAGGATTTATTTTACTACTTGTCTAACCAGCATTTGGCAAAAATGTATGAAATGTATTTTCAGGCTAACTTAGACCCTGGGAGCTCCACAGTAATGGTATCATCTCTCTATCTATGTATCTAATTTTTTTTTTTTTTTTACTTCCCTTGATGAATTCTAGAGGATGCTAGTAATAGGGTGCAAGGTTTGCACCGTAATTCCTAAGCTCATTTTAATAATCCTTTGAGAAGGATCAGTGCTGAACATTTTAAGAGTCAGAATGTATGTGGCTATTAGCATTCACAGGGTTGAGGCTAAAGGATTAGATTAAATTTTATTTGCTCATCAGTTCACAATGAGCAGTCAAACAAATAAATAAAACAAAATACTAAGCTGAGAGAAACTAAGTCGTATATGCCAGGATGCTTGAAGTATTCAGAGAATTTTCCCAGAATACACTGAGATTCTCAATGTGGTGTAGACTGCAGCCATAAGAGAAGATATGTATTTTGGACTCATGAAATGGTGAAACTTTACATATTTCAAAAGTATGATCTTAATGTTATTCTTCACGGACCAAGCACGTGTGACTCTTAGATTTTAGTGAATATTCCTGAAAGGAAAAATAAATAAAATGCTATTACTTTATCAAGATATCAATGCCAGGGATCATTGTTGAGACCTGCCTTTCTGGATTCTAACATTATCATGTCATAGTGGCCCTGACATGCACAGTTAAACCGTGGGTACCTCAACAGCCTGCTAGTCTTACTGCACGCTTTTTCATGTCCATGGAAAAAAGTCAGGTAGGAAAAAATAGCAAATGCGTGACATACTCTCATTTAAGAAGCAGAGCTATAAGGAGAAGGTAGTCGAATGTTCTGTGGAAAGGAATTTCCTTCTTGGGTCTTCATTTTGGAGAAAACCAGTGCTTGCGTATCCTGCTCATGAATGTGGTGCATTTGAAAACAAATGTGAAATGTAATGACATTATAAAGCACCTTGAAAGGAAATTGTTTTGCCTAAAGAAGTTTACAAATAGGAGAAGCATTAATTAGTAAGAAGGCAGGGCAATGCAGCAGAGGGCCTCAGGAGAGACCTCTCACCCCATAAGCCAAGGAACACATCACCTCGCTGCTTTCATTTCAGGAAAAGATGGCTAAATTTTCATCGCTGAAGGGTAGTCAGGCTAAAGGGTCTATGGTTGGGTTGTTATGCATGAAATACCTCTGAGCTGAATTCTTAAATTCTAGAAAATGAGGTTGCCGAATACATACACAAACACACATGTACAAACGCACATAAATACTATATGTATGTGTATACAAAATCAGTATTGCAGAGAACCAGTGTATTTGAAGGCTGAAATTTTTAACAATATGTATATTTTTTCTCATATGCAGAATATTAGGGTTGTTGAGATTTACCTCCTTGGTTTTGACCTGTCTTTTATTTTGCAGCCAGGTACGCAGCCCCCATCATCTATAGAATAAAATAAAATTTCTTAATGTGACAATGTCCATGTTTCACCCCCTACCTTATCTTGCAAACTTCATCTAGACGTATCTTAATGTTTTTGTTCTTATCTCTCCCTTAGACTTAACTGTCTGCCTCATCCTTTCCACTGATTTATAGACTGTCTATAAGTCCTTCAAGATTCAAGACAAAAGTCTCTTCCTGTAAGAAACATTCCAAAATACCTCCAATCATAAATGAATACTCTTTCTTTTGCCAAATTAACAATTAGTGCCTTTTTTTCTGCCCTGTGCTCTACTGGGACAGGAATCATCTGTGTTTCAAGGTCAAATGACACTGCTGCAGTTACCCCAGTTAAGATGACCGTTGTCTATTTCTGGTATGCATGGTTATTCCTAACTAGCTCTTTTGGATGGAATCTTGCTCCTTCTAACAATTCATTTTCTACCCCCGTAGTTCTCCGTTGTTAGTCTATAGCACAGGATATAATTCAAACTATCCATAGGCTGTGTCACCAGATTTTAATGAATATGTGAGTTTTATTTTAACTAGAGCTTTATAAATAAAGTGTTAAAATAGTTTGACAAGATGCTGAGCAGGGTAGGACACATAAAACTGGGGTGTAGCTCGCTCCAAGTCATAATATAATGTGGAATTTATACCAGAGGAAAATCTAGTGTATACTAAAACATGTAAAAACACTTTGTCTTTGATGAAGCAGGAGAACTAAGATTATTAAACAGAGACACAGAAATGAAGCACAGCCGATGAATCAAATTCAGTCTGGATGCTTTTCTACACACCATAAATCATTGTTATACTACCCTAATGTCAGAGTCATAATTGTTACTCAGTTGTTTGTTTTGGTTTTCAGACTTACACTGCCTTCATGTGTGTCTCTTAACATTTTTGATATATGTCCAAAATCCCCCATTCTCAATTCTGAATTCAAAATGCTCTGACACCAAATGTTTCATCTTAATTCTTTTAGTGACAAACCTGATCTGAACTAATTAGTTTCATTTAAGATGAAACTTACACATTTTGATGGAGGAGATATTTTCATGTATTTGATTGTAGTGTGTTGCTTCATATCCCTCTGAGGGGTCTTATATAATATCCAGGGCATTTACCTTATTACTTTTCCAGAAGTCCAACATATTCTGAATTCTAAATCATATCTGGTCCTAAGGGTTTCAGTTAAGAGATTGTGGCCTTGTATTTAAAGTTTGTCTCTCAAAACAAATGTTCAGAATGGCTGATATATAGTGTTTTCCAAAAGGCAAATCTGACTCTGCCTCTCTGCTCCTTTCAACTCTTAGTATCTCTTCGTTGTCCTCAAGATTCAGGCTTCTCAATCCAGCACATGTGGTCCTTTATGATTTTGCCTCTGTTAACATCTCCATCCTCCACTCCTGCTCCAGTCACACTGAAGCTTTCAGAAATTGCCCATGTTCTTTTGTAACTACTGCTTTCCACATGTTTATTTCTCAGCCTGATGTATTTTTTCCATTCTACCCAGTTTATTAACTCCTACTAAGTCTTGTGTTATTGGTTTAGTTTACTTACCCCTTAAGACTTGACTTGTTGTCACTCTTACGGGCTCCCATTTTATATTGCATTTTCTCCAGCTGTAGCATTATTCTATGCTTTATTCTAATTTCCTATTAACTATACCCTACTTCCTCCTGTTTTGTTGTATCTTTAAAGGATGAGATCTTGGTGGCCTCATTGTATTCTTAGTTATTAGTGGAATGGACAAACAATAAATATTTGTTTAATAAATGCATTAAAAGATGAATAAAACATAGTAGTCTTTAGTTGAATGAAGCTCTGAGGAGAGAGAATATTTGTTGATTTTTGATGATGTATGTTGATATATATATATAGAGAACTTTTATAATTTAGCATGATCAATGAGTACGATGTTTTTACCTAAAATTTCAAATGATCCAGTCTGGATCCAAAAAGAAAGAAAAGTTGAAGAACTGATCCAGATTAAAAGACACTAAATAGATGTGACAAATAAATATTGCACATAGTCTTAAATTTGATTCTAGACCTGGAAAAAATAGCTATAAAGCATTATTAGGAAAATTTTTAACATTTAAATATGGGGTATGGATTAGATAATCATATCAATATCAAATTTCCTGATTTTGTTAACTGAACTGTGAATGAATCATATTCTAAAATTCCTGTATTAAAATTATTGGTGAGCACATGAAATAAAAGCACCAGATATTGTTGATGAAAAAACCTCACGTGCTTTATAAATCAGGAATGCAGATGATGACATTGACATTTGATTAGGAAAACTAATGCCTGACAGTTTTTTCATAGTCATAGTTTAATCCTTTCCTATTTTAATCAAATGGAATTTTCAAATTGGTTTATTATTTATTAGTTACTGATAATTTATTCATTTATCTCCAAGTTTTTTACGGGAGTATGAACAGGAAGACAGTACTGATTAGAAATCTGTTATAATAGCTTCAAAGATAAGTGTGAGAAAAGAGACACATTTTTTAGAGGCAAATCATTTTCTTGGGTATTCTTTTAATTAGATAGAATTTCAAACTTCAGTTTGTAATAATAGTAAAGAGTAAAAGGAACTTCACTCTGCTTTTTACCCAGGTTCACTAATTGTTTCATTTATATATACACACATCCACACATATTGTTTTTTTCTGAACCATTTGAAAGTAAGTTGGAGACACCATGCCTCTTTAACCCTAAATAATTTTAAGTGAACTTCCTGTGAACAAGGATATTTTCTCACATAACTACAGTTAGTTTAACAAAATCAGGAAATTTGATATTGATATGTTATGATTATCTAATCCATACTCCATATTTAAAAGTTAAAAATTATCCTAATAATGCTTTATAGCTATTTTTTCCAGGTCTAGGACCAAATTTAAGATTATGTGCAATATTTACTTGTCACATCTATTTAGTGTCTTTTAATCTGGATCAGTTCTTCAACTTTTCTTTCTATTTGGACCTTGAGATTTTGAAGAGTAAAATCCATTTATTTTGTAGAATATCCCTCAATTTGGGTTCCTCTGATGTTTCCTTATGATTAAATTTATGTTAGGTAATTTTGGCAGGAATATCATAGGTGTGGTGTTGTCTCTTTCTCAATACATCGTATCCAGAGACATATGACATGGGTTTGTTTGAATATTGACAAGGCTTTACTTATTAGTTAAGTAATTTCTCTATCCAGTAAACATTTCTGTAGACCTATCCAGTTTGAGTAACTATGCACTTTTCTGTTTTTAATATATTCAGCATTTGGTCTAATCAGATTTCAGGTGAGATTATGAATAATTGGAAAAAAGAAAAGACATAGGCCCTACTTTTAAGGAGTTTCATATATCAATACAAAGAGACAAAAATATAAAAGCAAAAAATTTGAATAGAATTCAATAACTATGTTAAACCTATATTCTTAAAGCTTTCCTAATGGCTCTTTTAAAAGAGTTTTCTTCCTGCTCTGCCCATCCATAGTAGCATAATGTCACAGGGAGACTGCATGATTTGACTTCTGAAGTGCACTCTAATCTGTAAGCAATGACAACTTAAACACAATACATTCACTCTTGTCATATTCGTTAAATGAGGATGATAATAGTGTCCTTACTAAATAGGTC
Organism: Orcinus orca; assembly: GCF_937001465.1. Taxonomy (NCBI): domain Eukaryota; kingdom Metazoa; phylum Chordata; class Mammalia; order Artiodactyla; family Delphinidae; genus Orcinus; species Orcinus orca. The sequence continues at coordinate 75,167,650 of NC_064564.1, read as the reverse complement.
CTTACCGATAGATTAAATGAGAACATATTTGTGAAAACATTTGGTAATCTGTAAATTCTACACTGACCTAAGGTGGTATTATTTATTTTGGTAACTATAATAGAGAAGGCACAAAATTTGTAGTCAGTGGTCAAACAACACAGTCAATGGTACTAAATTCTCCATAGGATAGTGATAAGGATCAACTCATAATATTTGTGAAAGTATGGTTAAACTGATGCACTTACATATACAAACATCTTTATGGTAATTCTGTTGACTTGTCAATATACAAGCTTCAGTCAATTTTGTTATTTTTGAGAAGAAACTATGTAATTTTTCTTTGTATGTCCTTCAGGGTGCTTTTCAGTGTATTGTACTGAGTAACTTTGTTGATGTTATTGATTACGTGTTCAAAATATTATGAGCTATAATAGTTGTGTACATTTAAATCTCATATTGACAAAATACTTTTTAAATGTTTCTAGACCTTAACTTATGGCATAGTTCAATACTCTCATTAATGTGTTGGGACACAAAATGGTTGGATGCATGTAGGTAGAGGGTCAGTAAATGAGTGGAGGACCTGGCTTCCTATCTGCTATGTGGTCTTACAGAAGTCATTTTTTCCTTTCTTTACATTATGTTATATGTTCCCTTAAAAAAATTCTCAACTGCTCTCCCGTGTCTCAATTTTTGCCTCTGCCTTAAATGAATTCAAGAAAATGAACATCCTGGAAATATGTTTAAAATATATGGTATTAACTTAGAAACTTAGTAAGAAGACAAATGAAAGCAAGTAAACTGGCACATAACTGTTTCTGTCATTTTACAAATTCATAAACAATAGTTAAAATGAAAATGTTACATTCTCCAGCCTGTTTGCATTAGTCATCTTTTCATCTTTTCCCACTGATTCTGTTTTGGTCTTTCAAATAATAGTTACCCATGTGTCATTGAAAGGATCTGAAATGTTCATAAATGATGGTAAATGGTCTCCACTAACTGTGACCACATCCAATTTAGCCTTGAGTAAGAGCATTTTAACTTTGGCACACACTGAACACTATTTCCTGTTAGCTTCAAAGAGCACACTTAAACCCAATTCCTTTAGATAGTTTCTTCAGCTTTCTTGGCTTCTGAAGAGAGTACAATTTGTTGATGACTCTGCCCATGACTAGACACATGACACAGACACATGCCCATGACACAGACACATCCAGTGTCTGTGTTCTCAAAGATAGCATTTTAGGTGCCTGAGTTTTTGGTAATTACACATAATAATCTTGTCTGAGTAATTTCTCAGTAGCACTAAAGCACAGTCTATGTGATCTGTATCCCTTTATAAGGACTAATTTCTCCAGTCAGTCCCCTCTAGGCCAGTAGTACATGGTAAGAATTATTAAACCACCATTATTGCAACCATAAGATGATTTAAGAAAGTGACCAACAGGGTAAAAAGCCAAATAATCTCATGCCCAGGCAGTAGTGAAGGGTCTGAGTGATATCCAGGGATAAAGGAATGTATAACTTGAGATGAATTTTCTTTATTGAGTAAAAACTATACTTAACACTAAAGAACATGCTAGCATACAGTTATTATTTACATTTGCTTGGACAGGAAGACAAACCATTGTGCTATGTGTTAAATATACCAAGAGGTCTTAAGTGAGTAATGCCCTCCAAATTCAAGAAACCTATAATGCTGGAGAGGGAATTAGCCAATAACACACACACACACACACACACACACACACACACACACAGCCAGTAATATAGCCTATAGTCAGAATTGGGGTTATTTAGTTTAAATAAGTGTAGAGAGGTGATGCCTGCGTAGAGGGATAAGAATGGCTTCATGGACTGGGTGGCATCTGAGATGTGTCTGAAAGGATAGTGTTATTGACTCTATTTATTGAGCAAGACTCTAACATGTACTAGGCTATGCATATATTTTCTCTCTAATAATTATGATTATACTGATAAGAAGATTGTTATTATTTCTATTTTATAGGTGAAGAAACCTATTCAGATAGTACAATTTAGTGCTTCTCAGGCTTGAGCATGCATCAGAATTACATGGTGTGCTTGTTAAAACACAAATTTCTGGGCTCCACTCCCAGAGATTTTTTACTTGGTAGGTCTGAGGTGCAGCTGGAGATTTTACATTTCTACCACGTTCTCTCGTGATGCTGATGTTGCTAAGTCTGGGACAACACTTTGGGAAGGACTGGATTAAGTGATTTGACCCAGGTCTCACATGGTTAGTATGCAGCAGAGTTAGGACTTGAATCACAGGTCTGTCTTCCTGTGTCAAAAGGCTGCATTTATTCTTGCCATTGAACCTATGCATCCTCCAAGTCTATTTAATGAATGAATGAACGCATTTGGTAAGATAGTTCACTTTATCCATTACTCTTCTTCTCTTGTTTCTTTCTCTACATTAGTGCAACATATTTTTTTTTCCTGTCACTTAGGGAAATCATTTACTTGTTTGCAGTTATACATGTTCTAGAACAGATCAGAGAATTAATGATTAATTAATTAATTAATGATTACCATTTAAACTATAAATTAATTTTTGGAAACATCTATATTTAGTATCAATAAAGACACCCATTTTAATCCTACTGTGTACCCTACGTTTGTACTGTGCTTTGTTAAGGTTTACAAACTCCTGTATATTTGCACTAACTTCTTTGATCCTCATGGCAACTCTGTGTCCAGTTGGCAGGGCACGTTTTACATTGCTGTAAGCCTGTAACATAGGAAGCCCAGGCTCAGAGGATGAAGTAACTTCTTCAAGGTTCCTGGGCTGGTCGGCCTTCTGAATTTCCACGTAGTAACGTAACTCTCACCAGCAGAAAAGGACTCAAATGCATTTTAAAGACAAATTTAAAGAAATAAGGCTTTGTGACAGCAGATTGGTTTTTATTTAGAGTACAGTTATCTTTAATTGCTGAAATAATGATTTTCTACTCAAGAACAGAGAACTTGAGTTTTCAGTAGTGGAAGAAGAGGAAATAAAATTTTCAGTTCTAGTTGTATTGCTAACATTAATACAGAGGGTTAAATATGATTATGTTAAATTTCACAGTCTTTTACATCAAGAGGGACCTCTCTTTTGTGTACATAAGGTAAAGAAAGGCAAAGGAAATTTAGTATTAATTCCACTTTCTCAGCATATGTATATCTCTAATAATTCCACTTTTGTTAACTAGAGATTCACTGGGTCTCTTGCCCAGAATGATGATGATTATTACTCTTTTCTAAAAGGATCTGTAACACAAATATCCTGAAAGATGGTTCTTTTCACTTACATTGGGCAGGAAAACTTTTTACTACATGCAGAGCTTCAGCAGTACTGAGTTGGTAAAGTGATATGCCTTCCTTCTTATAGTAATTGAAGAAATTTCTGATGTAGAGACTTCCTAGACTTAACTAGATTACCCTAGGGCACTTAGGGAAAGAAGTCCCTAATGGAGCTGAGATCCTAAAAGTAGAACAAAAATTTCACAGTCAAGAGGGACCTCTGTTTTGTGCCTGAGGTCCATTCAAATTGAAATCCATGCGGCACTTCTTTTACACTTATAAAAGCCAAGCTTTTTGAATATACTTTACTTTTCATATTTGCCTCTGAGGGACTATCACAAAATGAACCAAATGTTTAACATGGCAAATTATGTTACTTATATAATAGGATTCCTGAAAACCTGCAGTACTAGCTATTGAAGGAAATCACAGAGAAGGGGGACACTGCTGTAGAGTGTGTCACTGAAGTTTTCTAGCCAGAGCTTTGGGGAAGCAACAACAGTGGCATATCAAGTTCTTACTGCTTTGTAGCAAAGGCAGGTTAACTCAGTGTAGGAAAGGAGGTCAGGCTTTTTCTGTGACAAACAAAGTTGAAAGCAACAAAGGCCTTGCAAGTGGTGGTCCCAAGCACTAACCAAAGAACAAGCTTCTGTGTACTCTGTGGAGAGGTCTGGGGTCACACGTTGGCTCTTTTAGCAACCTCCTGCATGGAGGAAAGAGCATGGGCACAGACTTCATCTTCAAATACAGGGCTGATGACACACATCGCCCGGTCCTGCTTCTCACACTTGAACAGATGACAGGATTTGCCTTTCTCTTTTCACCAAGTTGTTGATCTCCTATGAGTAGCTCGGTGAGAGGCATCCTTTTGTTCTATACTGGGGTGAAAATACATGACTATTTCTGAGCTTAGAGCATCCTAAAGAGAAAAGTGCATCCCAAACCTAAATTTCAACTCATTTTGTATCTGGAATTAAGGTGTTTAAATAACACAGACATACAGTCATGCAAAGATTCATTCTACTGAAGTTCAGTGAGACTCTAATGACAACAGTTTCACATCTTAATAACTGCAGTTGCACAACACAGAGGCTTAGTATTTCATTTTCCCTCAATTAGCCTTCCTGAAAGATACTGAATATTCAGCATAATTATTTTAGGGCCAAAAAAATTGCCTTTAGTGCTAATGGTAATGGCACCCTATGGCTAATCACTTTTGGTGATAAGTTCTGAAAGAGTTTGGTGTTTTGTATTTTTCATTTACAGTACACTTAGGAATCTAGAGTTAATAAAGTAAACTGCATATAAGATAGTTAAAGGAAAGTGTCAGAAGTTCAGAGTATAAGTTCTTGTAGTTTTTATTTTTAAAATGTGGTTATCCTAAAGAAGCAATGGTTTACATTTGCTTTATTATTATTATTTTTTAATGTTTGCTGCATATTGCCTATCCTAGGCACTGCTGGAAAAATAAAACTCTGTGATCCCTGACATGAAGGAGCTTACCATCTAGTTAAAAATACTAACGATCAGCTTTGTGGTACAGAGACTTTGCCCAGATAAATGCCTGGGCAAAACGGTGTTGCATGAATGAATGGATGGATAAATGAATATTTTAAAAAATAACTTAAAAGACCTAAAGGAGTAAATACAACCATTGGCAAATAAAATGGTTGCACCAATAAACATTACAGCCATTGTGCCATCAATGTTAGAGAGAGAAGAGAGCAACATGAATTCAAATGGTTAAAGCAGGCCTCTTTGAGCCTCAAATTCCTTATCAGTAAAAATGCCTATTTATATCAGCTCAATTAAGTGAATTAACTGTGATTGTCTGTGGAAACACTTTGTAAACCACAAATCTGTGTTCAATAAAAGGACATTGTATTTCATAAGGAAAAGTGGAATTTAACCTCAAAGTATGGTCATAATTTGGCTGGCCAGGAATGCAGTAAATATACATTTCTATGACTGTAGAAAAGAGGAAGGCACACCTAGGAGGCAGCAAAAGACATACACACACAGCAAAAGTATACCTAACTAGATTTATATATGGAATATAGGATTGGTACTGGAAAGATAAATTGGAGTTAGAGGGGCAGATTTGGGGATTTTTGTCTTAGAGAAGAGTCTCAGTGAAGAGTTTCAAATTGGCAGATAGCATGATGAACATGGTGTTTTAACAGTGTAATTTGAAGGATGGTGAATAGGCAGAATTGCAAATAAGAAGAGCTTAAAGTCTGGGAAGCCACTGGCAGGGTATCAGTTCAGTCTAGATGATATTCACCTGGAACATGGTGGACAGGACTTGAAGCCATGAAAAGATAATCCCTGATGGTGGTCAATAAATTCATTAACATAAGATATAATATGCAGAAGATATAAAAATCTCATCTCAGGCAATGTTTCTTAATATTTCAATAATTATGATTCTTTGATAAACATAATTCTCAAGACTCCATTCTACTCAGTATAGATAGGCATCCCTTGTGGACTGTTTACTCTCTTCCCATTACAGCCAATCTAAATGACTGCAGTTCAACATTATTATCAAGTACTTATAGGAGGTGTTTAATATTAATTGGTTCAAAAATTTCAGATCAACTGGTGTTCAGGCCTAATTGAAAAAAAAATGGTGGACAAAAGTCCTCACTGGGTTGTCTCTAATAATATATAGTCTAAAGAAGTTTTCTATTAAATGTAAGATATGGAAAATAAAATGAACTTACCCTGTTTCTTAGCATGCAAATGTCACTAAGTGATAGATGAAATATCTGTAATTAACAATAGGAAATGATTTTTTTCTAACAATTTAAAACTTTTTTTTCTATTTTTTATTCAGGAAGATTAATCACATGCAAATTCAGTTATCAGCACTTTTTCTGTGAGGAAAAAAATCCTTGAAAATGTGACCACTATCAGACCTTTGTCATATTTTTATTTCTGAAAACCTAGAGGAATAATGTAGAATAATATATATGTATATGCAAATTTTATCAAGTTGATTGACTGAACTTGATTAAGAAAGGCATGTGATTTGAAATATGTGTCTGGTATCTTTGAGATTATATGCTATAGGCCTTAAAAAAAAGTAAGAGGAAAGTACAGAATAATAGCATACAGAAACTGATGGAGAATAAATGTTATGAGTTTATAGTACAGATCATCTCATATGAATTTGGATGACTTCCCTCTAATACTTATTATAAAATACGAAACGTATAAATATAATACATAAAAATTATGAGGAACAAGAGAAAAGTAGACTTTAAACTTAGACATCTGCTGGAAGTCTTACTTTTTTTTTTTGCGGTACGCGGGCCTCTCACTGTTGTGGCCACTCCCGTTGCGGAGCACAGGATCCGGACACACAGACTCCGCGGCCATGGCTCACGGGCCCAGCTGCTCCGTGGCATGTGGGATCTTCCCAGGCCGGGGCACGAACCCGTGTCCTCTACACCGGCAGGCAGACTCTCAACCACTGTGCCACCAGGGAAGCCCCTGGAAGTCTTACTTTTTAAAGTTGTCTTACTTAAAAAGAGAAGAGGCAGTATTCAGCAATTGCCTTCTGACATTTTCCTTTTTCAAAATTTTAGGCAGCAAATGAGGAGAGCCTGTAGTTAATTATTTCAAAAGAAGATAATTTGTCAATAATTAAAGCTGTTAGAAATATTAAAAGAAATTGGACATCTTTTTAGAGTTTAATGAGCCAAGGAAGGAAAGTATTGTGTAGGTGTAATTGATTAGCTAGTCAGCTGCTAACTATTAGAAAGTGCTATCTGTTTGACAATGAATTTTCTACTTGGCTGGCGGACACCCTCTATGAGATGGTATCTTACCTGGAAAATGGAGATGATAATAGTAATTATTGTATAAAATCTGCACCTACCTCCTGGATCTGAGCCCCTACACATTGGAGTGCCTTCACTGAAGTTTTCTAGATCTCCTTCTGTGCCTGGGACCAGCCAGCAGTGCCACACATGGAGAATGGCCTGACTCAATCACCTGTGTGTCATGGGCACTGAAAGTGCCATCTTCGTAATTTTTGAGTTCTCCTTTGGTACCTGGGAGTAGGCAGGGTTGGCAATACCTCATGAGAGGGTGTCCTGGACCTACTGTAGTCCCACTCCCTTCCCTTCTTCTCTTCTACCACTCATCTGTGTCAGTCCATTTGGGCTGCTATAACAAAATACCACAGACTGGATGGCCTATAAACAGCAGACATTTATCGCTCACAGTTGTGGTGGCTGGAAGTCCAAGATCAGGATGCCAGCATGGTTGCTTCCAGGTTGCAGACTTCTCATTGTATCCTCACACGACAGAGGAGGCTAGAACTCTCTCTGGAACCTCTTCTATAAGAGCACTAATCCTATTTATGAGGGGTCTACTCTCATGATATAATCACCTACCAAAGGCCGCATCTACTAATACCACCATTTGGGGGAGTTAGGATTTCAACATATGCATTTTGAGGGGACACAAACATTCCAAACACCACTGGTGGGGTTGCCCAGATGTCCCAAGAATTTCCAGGACACATAGCTATGGGGTCATTTTGGGCCCTATACTTGGGCCCTAGTTCTCAGAAGGCATCCTAGCAAACAAATCACTGTTTCATAGTATCACTTGAAATTGGGCTGTTAGAAAGCTGCATACACACTGATTTTTGTTATTCAAATTATTTATACAGGCATACCTCATTCTATTGTGCCATGCATTACTGCACTTCGCAGATACTGCACTTTTTACAAATTAAAGGTTTGTGACGATCCTCTGTTGAGCAAGTCTATCAGTGCTGTTTCTCCAACAGCATTTGCTCACTTCATGTCTCTGTGGCACATTTTGATAATTTTCACAATATTCACAATATTTCAAACTTTTTCATTATTATTATATTTGTTATGGTGATCTGTGATCGGCCATCTTTGATGTTACTATGATAATTGTTTTAGGGGCACAACAAACTGCCCATATAACATGGCAAACTTAACTGATAAATGTCATATGTATTCTGACTATTCCACTGACCAGCCATTCCTCTATCTCTCTCCCTCTCCTCTGTCTTCCTTGTTCCCTGAGACACAAAAGTATTGAAATTAGGCCTATTAATAACCCTCAATGGCTTCTAAGTGTTCAAGTGAAAGGAAGAGTTGCATGTCTCTCATTTTAAATCAAAAGCTAGAAATGATTAAGCTCAGTGAGGAAGGCATGTCCAAAGCCAAGAGGCTGAAAGCTGGGCCTCTTGCACCAAACAGTTAGCCAAGTTGTGAATGTAAAGGGAAAATTTCAAAGAAATTAAACGTGCTACTCCAGAGAACACACAAATGATAGAATGATAAGAAAGTGAAACAGTCTTATGGTTGACATGGAGAGAGTTTGAGTGGTCTGGATAGATCAAACCAGCCACAGCATTCCCTTAAGCCAAAGCCTAATCCAGAGTAAGACCCTAAGTCTGTTAAATTCTATAAAGGTTGAGAGAGGTGAGGAAGCTGCAGAAGAAAAGTCCGAAGTTAGTAGAAGCTGGTTCATGAGGTTTAAAGAAAGAAGCCACCTCCATAACATAAAAGTGCAAGTGCTAATGTAGAAGCTGCAGCAAGTCATCTAGAAGATCCAGCTAAGATAATTAATGAAGGTGGCTCCAATAAACAACAGGTTTTCAATGTAGATGAAGCCTCACACTAGAAGAAGATGCCATCTAGAACCTTTTTAGCTAGAGAGGAGAAGTCAATGCCTGGCTTCAAACTTCGAAAGACAGTCTGACTCTCTTGTTAGGGGATAATGCAGCTGGTGACTTAAAGTTGAAGCCAATACTCATTTACCATTTTGAAAATCATAGGACCCTTAAGAATTATACTCAGTCTACTGTGCCTGTGCTCTATAAATGGAACAACAAAGCCTGGATGACAGCACATCTGTTTACCACATGGTTTACTGAATATTTCAAGCCCACTGTTAAGACCCACTGTTCAGAAAAAAAAAATGTATTTCAAAATATTACTGCTGACTGACAATGCACCTGGTCACCTAAGAGCTCTAATGGAGATGTACAAGATTAATGTTGCTTTCATGCCTACTAACAGAACATCTGTTTTGCAGCTCATGAATCAAGGAGTAATTTTGACTTTCAAGTCTAGTTATTTAAGAAAAACATTTCTTAAGGCTATAGCTGCATATATAGTGATTTCTCTGATGGATCAGGGCAAAGTCAACTAAAAACCTTCTGGAAAGGATTTTCCATTCTAGATGCCATGAAGAATATTTGTGATTTGTGGGAAGAGGGCAAAATATCAACATTAACAGGAAATCGAAAGAAGTTGGTTTCAGCCCTCATGGATGACTTTGAGGGGTTAAAGTCTTCAGTGCATATGTGATGGAAATAGCAAGAGAACTAGAATTAGAAGTGGAGTCTGATGATATAACTGAATTGATGCAATCTCATGATAAACTTGAACAGAGGAGGAGTTGCTTCATATGAATGAGCAAAGAAAGTGGTTTCTTGAGATGGAAGCTACTCATGGTGAAGATGCTGTGAACATTGTTAAAATGACAACAATAGTACATAAAGGTAGTTGATAAAGCAGCAGCAGGGTTTGAGAGGACTGACTTCAATTTTGAAAGAAGTTCTACTGTGGGTAAAATGCTATCAAACAGCATTGCATGTTACAGAGAAATCATTCGTGAAAAGAAGAGTTAATTGATGCAGCCAACTGCATTGTTGTTTTATTTTAAGAAATTGCCAAAGCCATCCCAGCCTTCAGCCATCACCACTACCCTGATCCATCAGCAACCATCTAGACAAGACCCTCCACCAGCAAAAAAGATTATAACTCACTGAAGGCTCAATGATGGTTTGCACTTTTTAACGATAAAGTATTTTTAAAATAAGGTATATACATTGGTTTTTTTAGACATACACTGCACACTTAATAGACTAATATAGTGTAAATGTAATTTTTATATGCACTAGGAAACCAAAAAATTCATGTGACTCAATTTATTGTGATATTCATTTTATTGCAGTAGTTTGGAACCAAACTCGCAACATCTACAAGGTATGCTTGTATACCCAGGAGTTGTCCATGAAATGTTTACATAAAATCTCCAAAACACCTGTTAGCCACTTTATTATTATTATTCATAGATATAATTTAAAAATCATCTAGAATATTGGTTTAATGACTTTCTGTTATAATAGTCATATGTGAAATTTAAAACCCTTGTGACTGACATCAGGCAGCCAACTATAATTTCCTGGGAAGGCATTTGAAAAAATGACATTTTAGTGCCATAAGGAGGTAAAGATGATGCCGCAGAAAAGTCACATTCCTTTAAATTAAATATATTTTGCTTCATGAAAAACTCGATATTTTGCCTCTTTTTTTCCACAGTTCACCAGGAACTAGCAAAATCTGTCATGGCCTAACATACCTGCTCTTGGTGAAGCCTAATCTAAAGAAAGTGTCCAGAGCCATAGGGAAAATGCATTCTCGGAGAGGAGGGAAGCACAGAACTGACATCTGTATAGAAGCAGAACTACGCACACACCTTAGCCCTTGAACATGATGTAGAATTTGCACTTTTTCCTCTTTGCACAAAGCAACCACCAAGTACCCTCCACCCCTCTCTTGCTTCCTTCCTGCTTATTACCCTCTTCCAACAACAAAGAAACATATACACAATTTCAGAGGTCATAATAATAGAAAACAGCCTTGTGTAATTGTGAGAACCTGGGGACTCCAGGAATACAATATATCAGGGCTATTCTGTTTGGGGTCAGGAGTCAAAGAATGAGAATGGATTTTAGTAGAGGAGGTAATTTCCTCTACTGAATAACAAGTGTGCTGAAAATGAGTCATATTTGAAAAGGAAAGAATGACTAGAAATGAATACACTAGTCTATTGTTAAATTAAATTAGTAATAAAACAGCAAGGAGAATTTGTCCATAGAATTTCCTGAAACATATACATGAATCAAAACTAGGTTATATTGTTACTAAATCTCAGATCATTCAATTTTCTATCTTATTATATGATGGTGGTCAATGGATTTTTAAAAACATGTTTCATTTTTCTGTTTTTTATTTGAGATTTCAGTTTTAAAGTATGTTGAAAGGAAAAACTACTTAGTGAAAGACATATGAAATAGGCAAATTGGAGTTAGGAGTGATCAGTCTCTCCAGTGCTATCAATGAAGGGAAAATTGCATACAAGATTAACAAAACTATGAATATCTTTATATTCATTGGAAAGTTTAGAGGAAAGGGATGAAGAGATCTCTATTTAAAATAGCACCAGTCTAGAACTCTGGAGGCTACAAAAAATGACCAGAAATGTGATATTGGATAACACATAAGTCCATCTGTGCACCAATCTCATAATTTATAGAATAAAGTGATTAAAGTAAATTATCGCTTGGATCTTTTTCAGTTGTAAGACTTTATGCTTTAAGATCTTAATTTATATCACTCTAGCAGGTAAGATATGATGTTCAGGAAAGAAATAATAAATTTGGGGAGATAAATTGTATCATTACATTAATGTACCAAGTTTAGCAACTTTTTCCACTGTATTTAAACAAAACTTGTAAGTAATAAGAGTATATTTTGTAAGAAAGAATATATAAAACAACTTTGAGTGTAAGGGTTTCCTTCACAACATATTTTATTTAATTTCTTAGTTAAAAGCCTATATTATATGTATATACACACACACGTACAGTCTCATCCAATCTGTTAGAATTTGGAATAGTGTGTCTACGGTTGCTTTAAAATTACAAAAATGTGAACTAAGAGGGAAAACTCATCAGTTCAAAAAATATACATTGTTTTTAAAAGAACAATATACATAGCAGAATTGATTAAACCATGGAAAGAAAAATGTTATGGGAATTAAAGTTGAGTGAAAAATCAGTGGGATAGAATACTTGACCTCACTGGTACTATATCAAAAGGAGCTAAATTAGAGATAATGTAATTTAAAATTCTACAGAGTTTATTGGATGCTTTCCAAATTGCACAGGTGTGATCTTTTGGACTCAGGAAGGTACTATGTTGGCAGTGCAGAGAAACAGGTGGAAAAAATAACCTATCTTAGGATAATGTGTGAAGACTAGAAAATATTGATGGCACATTGATATGATTAATAGAATGTAGAATTATTAGAAGGAAAAAAAATTGGCACAGTTAGTACTCAAAACAGGAACAGCTGAAAGAACTACTGAAGGAGCAGTTGGTGAGAGGAGAGAATAGACACTGTCTTAGAAACCTGGGTGGGATAGAATCTGTCAGAAAATTTGGAAATTTACTATTTCCATGGTTTCTAAGAAAAGAATAAAATTTACATTCCTTTAGCCAACAAGTTATATTTTCCAAAACGTATTCATTAATCTTATTTTATTTCACAAGTATTAAATATTAATATTAAGGTGTAACTCAATAACAAAGATTTAAGGAGAGTAAAAATAAATTTATTTTTAATAAAAAGTTAAAAATAATTAAAGATATGCTTACTACCAAAAGTATATAGAGAACAAGGTTTAAGAAAATATATATTAATATCTTCAAAAATATTTTTTGAACACCACCAATATGAAGATACTTTTCATGTCAATGGGAAAATAGCCATACAAAAACAAAAACAAATAGCAGACAGAAATTTGTAACTCTCAAAGAGAAACTGTACATTATTCTCATGGCCAAGGAATTTTTCTAAAAAACTGATCATGTAATGAGCCAAAAAAGAAAACATTACTAACGTGGAATTAGTAGCATTGCATAATGATTAGTCTTAATTTCTATTTTTGAATAGTATCATTGAATAAATGAACAAATAACTCAATAATTTCTTGGTTCTTCATGATAAAAATCAGAAACACTTAGTGCCTGGAAAATAGATTATAAATAAATTCTGGATCAAAAATAAGGTAAAAAAAACCTTGAAAATTATTTAGAATTAATGAAGAGAAATTACTGGGGCACAACTGTACTTCAGAAGACAATAGCAGGTCTTCAGTACTCCTAAAACTAACAAGAAAGAATGATACTAAATAAGATTATAATTAAAATCTAGAGGAAAAAGTAAAAACAGGATGAAACAAGGCAGAAGGAAGAAATGCATAAGAATAAAGCTGAAAGGATAAAACAGAATAATAGGCAAGAAGGATAAATAAGATAAAAAGTGATTCTAAGGATAGATTGCTAAAATGGAAAATTTTTTGGTGAGTCTGATATTAAAAAAAGAGATAAATATAATAAAAATATTGCAACCCTTAAGAATGATGGAAAACATATAACCATAAACATAGAGATGATTAAAATTTTATGTGCATCTTTCCAGTATTAATTTTAATACCTAATGTGAAAGGATAGTTTTCTGGCAATATATAAACTAATAAAATTGACTCGAAGAACCAAATAACCATAGAGAATTTGGAAAACTAAAGACTGCAATTAAAAATCTGCCACATTTACATGGTTTTATCACAATATTTTCTCTAACTTTTAAAGTGCAGATAATCTCTTTGCAAAAACTATCCCAGAAAATATAAAATTTAAAAAGATTTTATCAGTTTGTTTTATGAAGCTGTCATGCTTTTACATGAAAACTTGGGAAAATAATAGAAAAAGGTAAATTATAATTAAGTAATATTAGTAATAAATGCTAGAATTTTAATTAGATAATAATATAATGAATATAGCAATATGTTAAAAGATTAACATACCAGTACTAAGTAGGATTTCCTTGAAAAATGGAATGACAGTGAAGACCATAAAATCCATCAATGTAATTCATAAAACCAACAATAGAAGCTTAAATAAAATTTAATAATACTTAGCAAAAATTCCAAATAAAACTTCTATGTAAAATAGGCATAGATGGAAACTAATGTGTTAAAGAGTATCTCAGCTAGGAAACTGCATTGAAGAGTGAAATAATAAGCCTAGTTCCTCTGTATTTGGACATATGTTACCACTGCTATTATTGAACACCATTCTGGAAGCACTAACTAATGAAACAAGACAAGAAAATGAAGTAATACCTTATAAATATTGAAAATAAAGAAGTGAAAAAGTGTACATTTTAAAGGATATGTTTGCTTACCTACAAAGCATGCAAGATGAGTAAAAACAAGATAGGATTACTCAATTAATCAGTTGATTATGTATAAGGTAAAATTTAGCAACGATTTGTTCAAAATAAAACAAATATTAGTTTAATAATAAAAACATTGCAAACTGATAAGAAACAATTTAAAAAGAAAAGTTCAGATCATAAGAAAATCTCTAAAGTTTTTCTGAAGTACAAAAGCTAAATGTAGTAAATGAAGAGAGACTATTACAAAATGTTATGTTGTACCTAAAATGTAAATACTATCAATTTACTCTTCGTTAAAATCAAAATGAAAAAATTTAACAAAAATTCTACACAATAATTTAATATTGATTGGGAAGGAAAACATTTCAGAAGAAAGTCTGAGAATGGCAAAGCTTTAGGAGGAATTGCATTATTATTATATATGAAGTTTTAAAATATAGTTATTAAAAGAAATTGACATATACATATAAATTTAGAAAGAATATTTATTTTTAATAAAGTACTAATAAAAGTGGCTCTCTATTCTTAAGAAAATACCTATTGAGCTCTAATTTATGTAGTGGGCAAATACAAATTTTACATGGATAAATATCTACAGGGAAGAATATAATGAAACCTTAACATATAAAGACAAATAAATGATTTGTAAGCAACACAATTGAAAGAATCATCATAGTATACCAATTATGTGAGAAACCTTATTATTTTTTAAATAGAAAGAGAACCATATCATCCAGTTTCCTGTAGATAAATGGGCACATTCAAGTAATACACATAGAAGAAAGTAAAATGATCAATTAACATATATTCTGGTTTATAAAAAAGGAACTAAAATAGTAATACAACCAAATAATGATGTCACCTTCACCTACTCATTAGATTGGCAAATATTTAAATGAAGATTTCAAATTAAGTGTTGGAAAAGGGGGAAGGATGTTGGTACTTCATTACGTTATTTGTTAAAGGCTGAATAGTTACAATATTTTATGAAAATAATCTGGCAGTTTCATTTAAGTGAATATTCTGCAAAATTTTTGACCTAGGATCTCACTCTGAAGAAATTATTCTACAGAGAAAATAGCACTAGGATGTATAGTGATTTTATATATAAACACATAATACATATATAAGTAAAAAAAATTGTATCACATCACTGTTGTAGCTGAGATGTAGAAATTACATGACTTTTTCAATATACATAATTATGGTAGTATGGAGTAAAATGCAACAAGAAAAAAGTGATATATATGTGTGTATATGTATATAGTGAACTGAAAGTTATTGTCACTAATCTTCTATTAATACATTACATTTGTTTAAAAAAACTATTATGTAACTACTTCTTTGATTTTTTGATATCTTTATTTTACAATTCTTCAATAATGCTCTAAAAATCCAATACTTATTTATATGTTGGTACCTTTGAGATATAATTCTTCTGTGTCTAATTTGTACAAACAAAAAGATATGCCTTTCCTACATGAATCACTACCTTCAAATATATGAAACAGAGTGAAAGAACTAACTAATTTTGATGGCAAACTTGAGAGCTGTTTTCATGAAACAGGTGTTTGATCTGTAGGTAATTTATAAAGAAAACATTATTGAAGATAAACTGCTCATTCTTTCCCTTCAATAATGACTGTGATCTGAAGCAGAAATGAACAGTTTTGTTGCACTTAAACATTGATGAACACTATATTATTTCTCACTTTTCTCTGGTCATATTGTGCAATTCCCCATCTTTAACTACCAATTACATTCGGATAAACCCAGGTCTGTGTCTCCAGTCTGGACCTTGCGCTGCAGCTACAGGCTAATATCCAGCTGTACACAGTGAATATCTAATGTCTCACAGACCTCTCAATTTCAACATAACCAAAGCTGAACTGATGGGGAGGGGGAATTCTGTGAAGGATTTAAGGCTGGGCTTGTAACTTCATATTTGATATTTGGTAGCTGTGTGATCTTGGGCAATTTATTTAATGTCTTTACTTGTTAGTTTTTCTTATGTGAGTGTTAATAGCTATCTCATAGAAGATTAAAGTATATTTGTGTATAAGGAAATCTCTAAACATGCCTCAAGAGGAGGAGAAATTTTTGGCCCGTTGCCATCTGACAGTGCTTCCTTCTTCTGTGAATAGATGGGCTTGAGAAGCTATTACTGGGAAATATTTTTCTGTTATATGTAAATATAACATATTTATTCCATTTCCATGAGATAATATATATTTTATTCAAAAGTGCAGAGAATAAAGGCAATAGATCTTATATGGTCTTTATAGAGTCTAAGATGTTATGAGAATTTTTGTGTGCTTGATACTTTATATTATTTCTATAAGAGAAGACAGAATGATCTAACTTAAAGTACCATAATTGAATAAATGAAAATTGTAATTGGATGTGAATAATTGTCAGTCTTCTCAGGCCTTGTCAAAGAAGGTGGCACACTTTCAGGGAACAAAATTGACTATGGATGGATGACTTTCTTCTCTCTTCCCTAAGATGTGTGGGTGGTGGAGTTGGGGGTCTATGGGCATGGAGGGGGTCTCTCATTCTGTCTGGGCCTTTGAAACAATTCAAAAATTCATCATTATTTAACATTATCTTATTTAAAAGTAAAGGAACTTTGTTGAAAGGCACTTCTGATATCTCTTTTCTGGAGTTTTAATTAATTTTGCAGGGCCTCCTAAGGAATAGAGACTCTCCACCCTGATCTGTGCTTGAAATTTGCCTTAATGTAATTTGTTTTACATTTAGCATGGTGCTAAGTGCAAAATAAATTCTCAGTAAACAATAGATATCATTGTATTCAGGAATTGTTCTGCCTCTCCTAACACATGGACCACTGTTCTTACCTCAGTGAAAAATATTACCATATATTCCTTCCCACGTATGAAACCTGAAAAATGATCTTACCCTTATAGTCTTCTCTTTTACCATCATCATCTCTTCATCATGTCCTGTCAATTTTACCTCCTGGTTGACACTTATTTTGAGTCTCCTCCTCTACCTTTTCATCATTGCTGCCATAATTGGCACCTTCACTGCTTTCCTCCTAAACTTTGCAATAACCCACCCACTTCCAATTTTGTACTATTCTATTCTCTATACTGTTGACAATATTAACCTTAAAAATGTTTAAATCTGATAAAATGCCAGTCCTAGAATCCTCCTTTCCAGATTGAAGTTATACATTGAATCTCAAAAGTTTTCAAAGATATTATTATTTCTCCAGTTACATTTTCAAGATTCATTGTGCTCAGAATTTCTTTCACCTCACCAGCTATTCTATTACCACTCAGCAATATTGACAACTTATAATTCCCTAAATAACTCTTATTATTTCATGTTTCTGTGCCTCCTTATATATGGTTCATACTGCCTGAAACAACAACAAACATTATCCTATGGTCTTGCTTAGTCTTAGTTAACATGGATTCATTCCAAGTGGGTTGAGCACCTTTTGTCCTGAAAGGTGAGATGTAGGAGGAGCAGACATTATCCTCACATAAGTCATAGTTCATTCAGACTGATGGGGTAAAAAGACTTGAATGATTAACTTAGCTCTAATCTAGTGATTAAAATATATGTTTTTGGTTATATGGTCTTCCCATAAGTCGTGGTTTTTAAAGTACCAAACACAAACATTTTTACAGGTATAACTCCTCAGCAGCTTGCCCATCTGCAATACCATTCCTGGATCTCTGACAGCCGCAAGTCCCAAAACCCCTGTTTTTTTTTTTTTTTTTTTTTAAACCCCTATTTTTAATTCTTGGAATTCATCCTATCGCCTGTTAATTTTCTATTCACATAGCCTGACCCACAGCCACCATAACAGAGGCAGGAAGAATCCTCTGATACCTGCGTTTGTCTTTAGTGGGAAAGGGTATTCGTTTCATCATGGGCAGGACCATTCATCCTGGATTAGTGAGGAGAAAAATCAAAATTGCAATTTTCTGATGTGGTATCTTAGAAGCTTCATTCAAGGACACTGAACAGAACAGAAGGTTACCAAAGCAAAGAAGATCAAAGAAGTACCAGGATCAGGAAGCAGAAAACAGTTTATTTTATAACTGTAAAGAAGCCTTAATATTTGTCTATTCTTATAAATTTATATTTTTCTTGATTTTTACATATATATACATACATACATAGTTTTATCGAAAATATATCAAATATTTAACAGCACTACTTAAAATGTATTCTAATTGATTAAAAAAAAAAGACCTAGTATTATTACCTGAAATAAATCCTGAAAGAAGAGCACTGTAATTCTACACTGAAATTGCAATCATTAATTTGGTCTGCAAAGTAATAGGGCACCAGGCATGCGAGTCAGAGTATAGCAGAATATCAGGGCCAAATCAGGACAATGGAAATGAATGTATCAGTAGTACTCAGAAGATTTGGTGTGTCAAGCTGAACAGAAGATAGATTTTTCTCATTCAGAGCTACGTTGCTGTGGATTCAAGCAAGAGATTTAGTAGTGGGAAAGAGAATAAGCCTATCTGAATAGCTTTATGTTGGAAAGGATGATGTGACTAGGGAAGTAAACAGGTCAGAACTTGACCTTGGATTTTGTTTTAGGGAAAAGAGAAGAATTTGATATTGCCTCTGATAAAAATAATATTTGAGCAGCTGTAGAAGATTTTTTGGGAGTAAACCTAGATTTTTGTGTTTGTCCTCCTGAATTTGTTGTGTATTTAGAACTTACAAATTGAAATACCTAAGCTGGTGAGAAAGTCCAAAAAATTTGGAGGCAAAAAAAACAAAACACGAAGAGAGGTCTGAAATCTTTCTGTACTAGGTAATAAGAGAAATTATGAAAGAAACAAAAGTAGCCTCCAGTCTTGTGTAAATGTAAGTGCATCAAGATTATATTTCTAACTTTTTTGCGGGGGGAGGTATCAGTCACATATAGCCTGCACATAAGGAAGAGACCCAGAGGTATTTATCTGAAATGTGAGATCTTTGCTATTAAATGTCAATCCACCCAAAGTAGGACCTTGCAGGCCCTGAAGGGTTAACACTCCTCCCAAAGGATCTTATATCCAGAGCCTGGTACAGGAGGGAATAGAGCTCAATTTCTAATATGATTCAGTCTAAAGATAATTAGAAGGCTTAGTTCAGTCCCTAAAACCCTTCCAGAATTCACGTGAGTTTGCTGGAGCACTAATGGACTTTGCCTCGTCATGAATTCCAGCTTGAACTTGCTTATTCTGAGTTATTTTAGTATTCACCAAAGAGAAGTTAGTGTAAAATTTTACTGCTTGGATTTCTTCTGTCTCTGGAACACAGGGAGTGACTGATGATCTAGGTAGTGATTCCGCCCCCAGTTAGCCACATTGGGGTCAGCCCCCTAGATTTCCCTGAAGAGCAGCAAAATACTAATGAAAATAAGGTTTGAAAATAGGGCAAGAGAGAAAATAAAAAGAAACCCACTCAAATATTGATAGTTTAATTACTTTTTTATAGAAACCCGAGAGACAAATAACTAACAGTCAAAACCTTATTCTTAATTTTATAAATGTTGGCATAAGAGAAACTCTTATTTTATCTGTCTCCCCTCTCTCCTTTTATAAGGGAGATTCTATGAAGTTCAGTGCCAACAGCAGAAAAAAAACAAAAGGTATAAACTAGATTTCTTGACCTCTTCTTTTTGTCAAGACCACACTGTTGAGTAATATTCACTGATAGCACAATATTCAACTCCAGTTAGCCCTCTCAATTTAACTAGATGCATAGATACATTGTCCTTGGGGAAGCCATTTTCCCTTGCAGAGCCTGTTTTCTCATAACTAAAACTGGCATAAGAACATTGCCTGCTTTACTTATTGGCCAAGATTATTATGCAGTTTAAATAACACATATATGTATGTATTTATATATATATAATGTAATTGGCCTATATTAGAGTTACTATAATCTTCAAGTTTTTACAAAATCGTCTTTAAGATTGAGGGTACAGATAAAAAGTTATGCTTTAATTTCTTTTCTCAAGGATTTACCTCATCATTGTGATGTGTTTGCACTGAAGAGAAAGGGAGAATAATTATGTTCTTTCATGTTGGAAATGTGGGCTGGCCTGGGAACAACAGTGACTTTGGGCAGAGATTCTCAAAGTGTGGCTTCCTAAGACACTTTCAGGAGTTTGTGAGATCAAAACAATTTTCATAATAATGGTAAGCGGTTACTTGTTCTTTTTATTTTATTCTCTCATGAACATGTAGTGTAGTCTTCCAGAGACTACATGTCATGTGATATCACAATAATTTCAGTACAGAAGGAAATTTGAGAATCCAGCTGTCTTCTAATAAGCCAGGCATTAAACAACGTTTTAAAAATGTAAAGCAATGCCATTATTCTCAAATTGTTATGGGATATTGGAAGATAGTTATTCTTCAAAAAAAAACGATGTTTGTGTTAACATGTAAGAGACATTGTTATTTTAAACTAAATAAATAATTTTTAAATTTCTGTTTTAAATTATAATATAGTAAATTTTCATATATATAGCCAATGTAAACAAAAACTCTTAGGGGTTCTCACTAACTCTCAGAGAGTAAAAACTTCCTGAGGGCCAAAACTATGAAGAACCACTGACTTAGAAGATAGCAGAGGATGGTCAGTGGATTGATAATGAGTAATTATGTTAATAAATAAAATGTTTATATCATTTTAGTAATTACAAAGTGCTTTTCACCTCTTTCAATGATTTGAATCCATGCTATTTTGGTTATTTAGGTTAGTGATCCTTCCTATCATTTCTCTAATCTTCCCTTGTCTTCAGTTCTCAACTCTGTGTCGTATGGAAGGCATTGGTAAGGACAGTTTTCTCTGCCAAGTTCTTAACATTAGATCGGTGGAACAGTGAAGTCGAATTCTAAAAATAAGAGTCAAGAGACATGCAAAGAGTAGGTCTTTACTTCAGGCTCAGTTTCCTTTTGTGAGCCAGAGCAGCCTTCTTCAGGTGAAATCTGGAGGGTTGCACTCTTTGGTCAGCTTCTGCACCTGCTCCTCCATAGGTACTGAAGGTTCATCTTTCTTGAGGCTATTCATGGAGTTCTCCTGCCAGACTCTCCAAGACTTGAATCACTGAGGAGTCCATTTCTTTTCTTTTATTCCATTATTTCTAGCTTTTTTAAACCCCTTGTTGCAAGCTGTATCTCACTTTCTGTCTGTCCTGTTCTGAGTTGTCAATATTTCTGTTTAATCCCCTATCCTGAGTTTTGTTTTATTTCAATTCATTTCTTATTTATTTATTTATTCAATGCATGGGGAGTTTTATATTTATGTGAAGGAGGGGAAGAGTAAGAGGAGGAGAAGAAAATTTCTTGCCCTGCTGTATGTACATATGTATGTATGCATGTATGTACATGCTCAGACCCGATAGGAGAGAAATGAGTACATGCCAGGTGTAAGGGGAAGAAAAAAATGCCATCCAGAGAAAATAAGTTCAGATGGAAAGACTTTCTGGAAATTTAGATATGCTTTTTCTCTCAATTACCCAACTAAACTAAGAATCTAAACTCAGATGAAAAGTTACTGTATTTTAAATGACATCTCCTAGAAAGCTCAAAAGTTTGTGGACTTCATTAAGTCCCATTTTTAAATTTTTGTTTTTATTTCCATTTCTCTAGGAGGTGGGTCAAAAAGGATCTTGCTGTGATTTATGTCGTTGAGTGTTCTCCCTATGTTTTCCTCTAAGAGTTTTATAGTGTCTGGCCTTACATTTAGGTCTTTAATCGATTTTGAGTTTATTTTTGTGTATGGTGTTAGGGATTGTTCTAATTTCATTCTTTTACATGTACCTGTCCACTTTACCCAGCCCCACTTATTGAACAGGCTGTCTTTACTCCATTGTATATGCTTGTCTCCTTTATCAAAAATAAGTTGACCATATGTGTGTGGGTTTATCTCTGGGATTCCTATCCTGTTCCATTGATATATATTTTTGTTTTTGTGCCAGTACAATACTGTCTTAATTACTGTAGCTTTGTAGTATACTCTGAAGTCAGGGAACCTGTTTCCTCCAGCTCCATTTTTCTTTCTCACGATTGCTTTGGCTGTTCAGGGTCTTTTGTGTTTCCATACAAATTGTTAATTTTTTTGTTCTAGTTCTGTGAAAAATGCCAGTGATAGTTTGATAGGGATTGCATTGAATCTGTAGATTGCTTTGGGTAGTATAGTCATTTTCACAATATTGATTCTTCCAATCCAAGAACATGGTATATCTCTCCATCTGTTGGTATCATCTTTAATATCTTTCATCAGTGTCTTTTAGTTTTCTGCGTACAGGTCTTTTGTCCCCATAGGTAGGTTTATTCCTAGGTATTTTATTCTTTTTGTTGTAATGGTAAATGGGAGTGTTTCCTTAATTTCTGTTTCAGATTTTTCGTTGTTAGTGTATAAGAATGCAAGAGATTTCTGAGGATTAATTTTGTATCCTGCTGCTTTACCAAATTCATTGATTAGCTCTTGTCGTTTTCTGGTAGAATCTTTAGTATCATGTCATCTGCAAACAGTGACGGCTTTACTTCTTTTCTGATTTGGATTGCTTTTATTTCTTTGTCTTCTCTGATTGTTGTGGCTAAAAGTTCCAAAACTATGTTGAATAATAGTGGTGGGAGTGGCCAACCTCGTCTTCTTTCCAGTCTTAGTGGAAATGGTTTCAGTTTTTCACGGTTGAGAATGATGTTGGCTATGGGTTTGTCATATATGGCCTTTATTATGTTGAGGTAAGTTCCCTCTGTGCCTACTTTGTGGAGGGTTTTTATCATAAATGGGTGTTGAATTTTGTCAGAAGCTTTTTCTGCATCTATTGAGATGATCATATTGATTTTACCCTTCAATTTGTTAATATGGTGTATCACATTGATTTATTTGCATATATTGAAGAATCCTTGCATTCCTGGAACAAACCCCACTTGATCATGGTGTATGATCCTTTTAATGTGCTGTTGGATTCTGTTTGCTAGTATTCTGTTGAGGATTTTTGTGTCTATGTTCATCAGGGATATTGGCCTGTAGTTTTCTTTCTTTGTGACATCTTTTCTGGTTTTGGTATCAGGATGATGGTGGTCTCGTAGAATGAGTTCGGGAGTGTTCTTACCTCTGCTATATTTTGGAAGAGTTTGTGAAGGACAGGTGTTAGCTCTTCTCTTAATGTTTGATAGAATTCTCCTCTGGAGCCATCTGGTCCTGGGCTTTTGTTTGTTGGAAAATTTTTAATCACAGTCTCAATTTCAGTGCTTGTGATTGGTCTGTTTATATTTTCTGTTTCTTTCTGTTTCAATATCAGAAGGTTGTGCTTTTCTAAGAATTTGTCCATTTCTTCCAGCATGTCCATTTTATTGACATAGACTTTCTTGTAGTAATCTTTCATGATCCTTTGTATTTCTGCAGTGTCAGTTGTTATTCCTCCTTTTTCATTTCTATTTCTATTGATTTGAGCCTTCTCCCTTTTTT
Source organism: Orcinus orca (assembly GCF_937001465.1). Classification (NCBI taxonomy): domain Eukaryota; kingdom Metazoa; phylum Chordata; class Mammalia; order Artiodactyla; family Delphinidae; genus Orcinus; species Orcinus orca. The sequence continues at coordinate 75,143,797 of NC_064564.1, read as the reverse complement.
TCTTGATGAGATTGGTTAATGGTTTATCAATTTTGTTTATCTTGTCAACGAACCAGCTTTTAGTTTTATTAATCTTTGCTATTGTTTCCTTCATTTCTTTTTCATTTCTTTCTGATCTGACCTTTATGATTTCTTTCCTTCTGCCAACTTTGGGGTTTTTTTGTTCTTCTTTCTCTAATTGCTTTAGGTGTGAGGTTAGGTTGTTTATTTGCAATGTTTCTTGTTTCTTGTTGTAGGATTGTATTGGTCTAAACTTCCCTCTTAGAAGTGATTTTGCTGCATTGCATAGGTTTTGGGTTGTCATGTTTTCATTGTCGTTTGCTTCTAGGCATTTTTCATTTCCTCTTTGATTTCTTCAGTGATCTCTTGGTTATTTACTAGTGTATTGTTTGGCCTGCATGTGTTTGTGTTTTTTACAGATTTTTTTCCCTGTAATTGATATCTAGTCTCACAGTTTTGTGGTCAGAAAAGATACATGATACAATTTCAATTTTCTTAAATTTACCAAGACTTGATTTGAGACCCAAGATATGACCTACCCTGGAGAATGTTCCATGAACACTTGAGAAGAAAGTGTATTCTGTTGTGTTTGGATGGAATATCCTATAAATATCAATTAAATCCATCTTGTTTAGTGTATCATTTAAAGCTTGTGTTTCCTTATTTATTTTCCTTTTGGATGATCTGTTCATTGGTGAGAGTGGGGTGTTAAAAATCCCCTCCTATCATTGTGTTAATGTCGATTTCCCATTTTTTGGCCGTTAGCATTTGCCTTATGTATTGAGGTGCCCCTATGTTGGGTGCATAAATATTTACAATTGTTATGTCTTTTTCTTGGATTGATTCCTTGATCATTATGTAGTGTTCTTCTTTGTCTCTTGTAATAGTCTTTATTTTAATGTCTATTTTATCTGATATGAGAATTGCTGCTCTAGCTTTCTTTTGATTTCCATTTGCATGGAATTTCTTTTTCCATCGCCTCACTATCAGTCTGTATGTGTCTGTAGTTCTGAAGTGGATCTCTTGTAGACAGCATATACAGGTCTTGTTTTTGTATACATTCAGCCAGTCTGTGTCTTTTTGTTGGAGCATTTAATCCATTTACATTTAAGGTAGTTATCAATATGTATGTTCCTATTACCGTTTTCTTAATTGTTTTGGGTTTGTTATTGGAGGTCTTTTCCTTCTCTTGTGTTTCCTGCCTAGAGAAGTTCCTTTAGCATTCGTTATAAAGCTAGCTTTCTGGTACTGAATTCTCTTAGCTTTTGCTTGCCTGTAAATGTTTTAATTTCTCTGTCGAATCTGAATGAGACCCTTGCTGGGTAGAGTAATCTTGGTTTTAGGTTTTTCCCTTTCATCACTTTAAATATGTCCTGCCACTCCCTTCTGGCTTTCAGAGTTTCCGCTGTAAGTTCAGCTGTTAACCTTATGGGAATTCCCTTGTATGTTATTTTTCCCTTTCTGCTTTTAATATTTTTTTCTTTGTATTTAATTTTTGGTAGTTTGATTAATATGTGTCTTGGTGTGTTTCTCCTTGGATGCATGCTGTATGGGACTCTCTGCACTTCCCAGACTTGGTTAACTGTTTCCTTTCCCATATTAGGGAAGTTTTCAACTATAATCTTTTCAAATATTTACTCAGTCCCTTTTTTTTTCTCTTCTTCTGGGACCCCTATAATTCAAATGTTGTTGCATTTAATGTTGTCCCAGAGGTCTCTGAGACTGTCCTCAATTCTTTTCATTCTTTTTTCTTTATTCTACAGTAGTTATTTCCACTATTTTATCTTCCAGGTCACTTATCTGTTCTTCTGCCTCAGTTTTTCTGGTATTGATTCCTTGTAGAGAATTTTAAATTTCATTTATTGTGTTGTTCATCATTGTTTGCTTGCTCTTTAGTTCTTCTAGGTCCCTTTTAAACATTTCTTGTATTTTCTCCATTCTGTTATCAAGATTTTTGGATCATCTTTACTGTCATTACTCTGAATATTTTTCAGGTAGACTGCCTATTTCCCCTTCGTTTGTTTGGTCTGGTTGGTTTTTACCTTAGTGCTTTATCTGCTGTGTGTTTCTCTGTCTTCTCAGTTTGCTTGTGTTTGTGGTCTCCTTTTCACAGGCTGCAGGTTTATAGTTCCCATTGTTTTTGGTGTCTGCCCCCAGTGGCTAAGGTTGGTTCAGTCGCTTGTGTAGCCTTCCTAGTAGAGAACTGGTGCCTGTGTTCTGGTGGATGAGGCTAGATCTTTCTTTCTGGTGTTCAGGACCCTGTCCAGTTGTGTGTTTTGGGGTGTTGTGATCTTATTATGATTTTAGTCAGCCTCTCTTCTAATGGGTGGGGTTGTGTTCCTGTCTTGCTAGTTGTTTGACGTGGGGTGTCCAGCACTGTAGCTTGCTGGTTATTGAGTGGAGCTGGGTCTTAGCATTGAGATGGAGATCTCTGGGAGAGCTTTCGTTGTTTGATATACATGGAGCCGGGAGGTCTCTGGTGGACCAATGTCCTGACCTTGGCTCAGAGGCACAGACCTGACCCATGGCTGGAGCACCAAGACCCTGTCAGCCTCACAGCTCAGAAGACAGGGGAGAATAAAAGAAAGAAAGAAAGAAAAAAATAAAGTAAAATAGTTATTAAAATAAAAAAATAATCATTAAAAATAAGAAAATTGAAAAGTAATTTTAAAAAAGAAAGAAGAGGGCTTCCCTGGTGGCGCAGTCGTTGAGAGTCCTCCTGCCGATGCAGGGGACACAGGTTTGTGCCCTGGTCCGGGAAGATCCCACATGCCACAGAGCAGCTGGGCCTGTGAGCCATGGCCACTGAGCCTGTGCGTCCGGAGCCTGTGCTCCGCAACAGGAGAGGCCACGACAGTGAGAGGCCCGCGTACCGTCAAAAAAAAAAGAAGAGAGCAAGCAAAGCAAAACACAAATTCAGCAATGATAACAAGCGCTAAAAACTATACTAAAAAAGAACAAAAAACGGACTGACAGAACCCTAGGACAAATGGTAAAAGCCAAGCTATACAGACAAAATCACACAAAGAAGCATACACATACACACTCACAAAAAGTGAAAAAGGAAAAAAATACATATATATATATATATATTTTTTGCTCCCAAAGTCCACCACCTCAATTTTCAGATAATTCATTGTCTATTCAGTTATTCCACAGATTCAGGGTACATCAAGTTGATTGTGGAGATTTAATCCGCTGCTCCTGAGGCTGCTGGTAGAAATTTCCCTTTTTCTTCTTTGTTTGCATAGCTCCTGGGGTTCAGCTTTGGATTTGGCCCTGCCTCTGCATGTAGGTCACCTGAGGGCATCTGTTTTTAGCTCAGACAGGACAGGGTTAAAGTAGCAGCTGATTAGGGTGCTCTGGCTCACTCAGGTCGGGGGGAGGGATGGGTAAGGTATATGGGGTGAGACTGCCGAGGCAGAGGCCAGAGTGACATTGCATCAGCCTGAGGTGCACAGTGTGTTCTCCCAGGGTAGCTGTCCCTGGATCACGGGACCCTGGCAAGGCGGGCTGCACAGGCTCCCGGGAGCGGAGGTGTGGATAGTGACCTGTGCTTGTACATAGGCTTCTTGGTGGCTGCAGCAGTAGCCTTAGCATTTCATGCCCGTCTCTGGTATCCATGCTGATAGCCGCGGCTCGCGCCCGTCTCTGGAGCTCATTTAGGTAGTGCTCTGAATCCCCTCTCCTTGCACACCCCGAAACAATGGTCTCTTGCCTCTTAGGCTGGTCCAGAGTTTTTCCCAAACTCCATCCCAGCTACCTGTGGCGCACTAGCCCCCTTCAGGCTGTGTTCACGCAGCAAACCCCAGTCTTCTCCCTGGGATCTGACCTCCGGAGCCTGAGCCTCAGCTCTCAGCCCCCATCCTTCCTGGCCGGCGGTTGAGCAGACAAGCCTCTCGGGCTGGTGAGTGATGGTCGACACTGGTCCTCTGTGTGGGAATCTCTCCGCTTTGCCCTCTGCACCCCTCTTGCTGTGCTCTCCTCTGTGGCTCTGAAGCTTCCCCCTGCCACTCCCCCCGTCTCCACCAGTGAAGGGCCTTCCTAGTGTGTGGAAAGTTTTCCTCCTTCACAACTGCCTCCCAGAGGTGCAGGTCCCGTCCCTATTCTTTTGTCTCTGTGTTTTCTTTTTTGTTTTGCCCTACCCAGGTAATGGGAAGTTTCTTGCCTTTTGGGAAGTCTGAGGCTTTCTGCCAGCATTCAGTAGGTGTTCTGTAGGAGTTGTTCCACATGTAGATGTATTTTGATGTATTTGTGGGGAAGAAGTTTATCTCCACGTCTTACTCTTCCGCCATCTTAAAGGTCCTCCCTGTTATATTTTCTTTCACAGTATTTTAGTGTTTAACCCTATAATTATATAAAAGCATAATTCCATTAATTACTTTGTAGGTTTGTGAATTTTGTTTTGCCTTTCAGCAGCGTACTATCACTATGTCCAGTCTTTGACTCCCAGTTTTTCTTAGTGTAATATTTCTTACCATAACTTCTCTTTTTATTAGTATTAAACTTAAGCAGATATTTACTAACATTGACTCAGAAATGCTTTGCGTTCTTTCATGGCTGGCTGTATTCTGTCCCTTAAAAAGAGTTCATGGGAACATTGTTCCCTCAGTTCTTGCGTGTGTACTTAAGACTGTTTGTTCCTTTTGTATTAGAATGAAAATTTAGCCAAGAAGAGAATTCTGCTTTTTTTTTCTTTAAAATTGTAGGTATTGCCTCACTGACTTCTAGCTTTTAACGTTGCTGTTGTTAAGTCACAGGACAGACTGATTTTTATCTTATAAATGCCTTTATTGTTATTATATTTAGAATCCTTGAAATATAAAACTTTCTTTCATTGAAGTATGACAAATTTAGTAGGCTAGGGGAAAATTCATTAGTCTGATCATTCTGGATTAATTTTCTGAGTGTCATGGTGACCTCTTCAATATACAATCAATTCTTCTTTTAAAGACCTTTTTTTTTTTCCTGACCAGGGATTGATCCTGGGCCCATGGCTGTGAAACCACCAAGTCCTAACCATTGGACTGTCAGGGAATTCCATCTTTAAGTACTTGCTCATTTATATTATTCCCATTTTTTTTCATGGATTCCAATTATACATTTAAAGAATCTCTTTTGGCATCTTTCATACCTATCATTTTCTCTAATTTATTTATTTATTTACATCATTTCCTATTTATTTATTTATTAGTAGTAGTATTTTTTTAATATTTTTATTGGAATATAATTGCTTTACAATATAGTGTTAGCTTCTGCTGTATAACAAAGTGAATCAGCTATATGTATACATATATCCCCATATCCGTTCCCTCTTGCATCTCCCCCCCATCTTCCCTATCCCACCCCTCTAGGGGGTCACAAAGTACTGAGCTGATCTCCCTGTGCTATGCAGCTGCTTCCCACTAGCTATTTTCTCTAATTTTTAAATTCTCTATTTTTGTTTCATTTTCAAAACCTGATTTCTTTATTGTTCTCTGTGTTATTCATTGTATTGTTAGCACTATACTTTTGCTTTTACCAGTTTAATCTTAAATGTGACATTTCATTTTTCCATTTCTCAAGGTCTACTAAATTATATTTTGAATCATTATGTTGTGTTTTATCTCTTCCTTGAGTTTTTTTTAATTCTGATTTCTGTTTTTCTTCCATAGTGACTATCATTATTATTATAAATTATTTAAGTTTTCTCCACAGCATGGCAACACTTTTCTCTGAGAATTCTACACTAAGCATTTGCTTTTACTTCTTTCTTTTTTTATTAAAAAAAATTCCTGCTGAAGGAATTAAGTTTTCTTACACAAGCCGTTTTGAAGGGTATTTGTGTACGCAGAGACTAGGGACAAATTCTAAGCCAATGAAATTTTCTTTGAGACCTGGGTTACTGTGTTGCTTCTTTTAGTCTTTCCTTCTCCATTAACCATGAAGATGGGGAGCTGAAGATGTATTTTTTTGTACATTTTTTTAAATTAACAAACTATTTTTAGGTTCACAGCAAAATGGAGCAGACACTGCAAGGAGTTCCCATATATTCCCTGTCTCCACACCTGCACAGCCTCTCCTACCACTGTCAGCATCCCCCACTAGAATGGTGCATTTGTTACCATTGATGACCCACATTAGCACATCATTATCATCCAGACTCTGTGGTTTACATTAGGGTTCACTCTTGGTGTTGTACATTTTATGAGTTTTGACAAATGAATAATAACATATATCCATCATTTTAGTATCATACAGAATAGTTTTAGCACCCTAAAAATCCTCTGTGCTCTGCCTATTCATCTTTACGTCTCTCCAACCCCTGGTAACCACTGATATTTTTACTGTCTCCATAGTTTTGCCTTTTCAGATTGGCTCCTTTCACTTAGCAATATGCATTTAGGTTACTCCATGTTTTTTCATGGCTTGATAGTTCGCTTCTTTTTGGCACTGAATAATATTCCACTCTCCGGATGTACCACAGTTTATTTATTCATTCACCTAACGAAGGACATCTTGGTTGCTTCTAAGTTTTGCCAATTTTGAATAAAGCTCCTACATACATCCATGTCCATGTTTTTGTGTGAACATAACTTCTTAACTCCTTTGGGTGAAGACCAAGGAATGCAAGTACAGAAATGATAATAAGAGTATGTATAGTTTTCTAAGGAACTGCCAAACTGGCTTCCAAAGTGGCTGAAAAATTACAAGCTCAATCAAAAAAAAAGAAAAACCTATCAAAATGTATTTGTAAAATATAGAATAGTATTTATTATTCAAAGGAAAATAACATTTATTCATAGTCATCCTATTTTCTTCAAATAGAAAGCTAAATTATTTATCCTGCATACTCAATCTGTAGGGGAAATTAATTTGAAAATTGGAGAACATAGAGACACAAACATTTAGTTCCATTTTAAGGGTAATTTATTTGTAGAGATTTAGCTTTTCCAAACATTAGTATTAATCTTTTTATATTTAAAAAGTACTTCATCATTTTTTATAACTTATTTCTCATCTGAAACATATGGACCACCCAAAAAAACAACTGAAAAAAACCACTCCCCTTATTTTCGGTTTTATTTGTGCCAGTTCTGCAATTAATTTTGTAAAGCTAGCAAGGCTCCTATAATTCTATTAGGCATATAATATTTGTATTAAACCCCTCCACATTTAATAATGTCAAAATTCCATTGAAATGTTTAACTCTTACTTATTCTTATGGCGCCAATCCAATGCAAAACATGCAAACTTAAATAAATGGAGAGGAATGAAACTAACCTTTTAAAATACCATTTATATGCCAGGCATTCTTCTTGCCTGCAAATACTGTATTTCCTTCTTCCAACAATTCTGCAAGGTAAGGATTGTAACCCTATTTTGTAAGTGAGAAAATAAAAGTTCAGAGTATTTGGTAAAACTAAAACTGTCCAACTTCAGTGGGTGGTCTTTCTTATTACTTCAATATACTGTATTCCCAACAGCAGTAAAACACACTCCAAATTCCTTCACTAACTAAGGACATCAAACAAAATGACCCTGAAATATGTGTCTGAAACGTTTTGTGTTCACTAATCGGTGGTAGTGTCCAGCAATGGGTGAAACATGGTCTTTTAACCAAGGTGAACACTGGTTATGAAACAGGATCTGCCTCTTACAAGAAGTATGTATGACTTTATTTCCTCTTCTACAAAATGCAGGTAGTAATAACTACCTTGAAGTGTTTTCATGAAAATTGCCAACAATTCATTTTAATCATGTAACGTTTTTGTTGAAACACTATGGTTTAAATAAATACTATCTTGTAATATAAGAAATTATACCAGTTTCAACTGTACAAATTTTTATTTGTCCTATGCTACTAATCTAATTTGTCTGACTGCTAAAATGCAAAGGTGTTGTACAAATATGAAGGTAGTTAGATTTTAGTAATTCTAACTTCATCAAAAAAGTAATGCAAGGGGTCATTTTTTCCCCCAAGAACAGTTCTTTTTCCATTTTCTTTTTTTTCCCCTGCCTATTTGCTTGAAGTCAAAAGGAGGGAGAACCGGTGAACTAATAACTATGCTCTGTGTCCCTCTTTTTGAATTTATTAATTTCTCTTTTAGCTATTTTATAAAATGGGATTTCATGATATTTTGTTTGAATAAAGAGCTCCTTAGCCAACAGACAAACAACAAACATAGGCTTTCTCAAACCTTCCTAGCTTATGGATACATAAAATTAGGTCCAGGGAAAATGGAGCACAAATGTAGAAAATATGGACCCAAGGTCATAACAGAATCAGGTCTAAGATGTACTTATGTCTAGGGAATTTCAGTGGTATTTTAGTCAAAATTTATATTTATTAATTTAATTAAGTTTTTGAATTTTATTTAATTTTTTTTATACAGCAGATCATTATTAGTCATCAATTTTATACACATCAGTGTATACATATCAATCCCAAACGCCCAATTCATCACACCAGCATCCCCACCCCACCACCGCTTTCCCCCTTGGTGTCCATATGTTTGTTCTCTACATCTGTGTCTCACTTTCTCCCCTACAAACCAGTTCATCTGTACCATTTCTCTAGGTTCCACATGTATGCGTTAATATGCGATATTTGTTTTTATCTTTCTGACTTACTTCACTCTGTATGACAGTCTCTAGATCCATCCACGTCTCTACAAATGACCCAGTTTCATTCCTTTTTATGGCTGAGTAATATTCCATTGTATATATGTACCACATCTTCTCTATCCATTCATCTGTTGATGGGCATTTAGGGTACTTCCATGACCTGACTATTGTAAATAGTGCTGCAATGAACATTGGGGTGCATGTGTCTTTTTGAACTATGGTTTGCTCTGGGTATGTGCCCAGTAGTGGGATTGCTGGGTCATATGGTAATTGTATTTTTAGTTTTTTAAGGAACCTCCATACTGTTTTCCATAGTGGCTGTATCAATTTACATTCCCACCAACAGTGCAAGAGGGTTCCCTTTTCTCCACACCCTCTCCAGCATTTGTTGTTTGTAGATTTTCTGATGATGCCCATTCTAACTGGTGTGAGGTGATACCTCATTGTAGTTTTGATTTGCATTTCTCTAATAATTAGTGATGTTGAGCAGCTTTTCATGTGCTTCTTGGCCATCTGTATGTCTTCTTTGGAGAAATGTCTACTTAGGTCTTCTGCCCATTTTTGGATTGGGTTGTTTGTTTTTTTAATATTGAGCTGCATGAGCTGTTTATATATTTTGAAGAATAATCCTTTGTCTGTTGATTCATTTCCAAATATTTTCGCCCATTCTGAGGGTTGTCTTTTCATCTTGTTTATGGTTTCCTTTGCTGTGCAAAAGCTTTTAAGTTTCATTAGGTCACATTTGTTTACTTTTGTTTTTATTTCCATTACTCTAAGAGGTGGATCAAAAAAGATCTTTCTGTGATTTATGTCATAGAGTGTTCTTCCTATGTTTTCCTCTAAGAGTTTTATAGTGTCCGGTCTTACATTTAGGTCTCTAATCCATTTTGAGTTTATTTTTGTGTATGGTGTTAGGGAGTGTTCTAATTTCATTCTTTTACAGGTAGCTGTCCAGTTTTCCTGGCACCACTTATTGTCTTTTCTCCATTGTATATCCTTGCCTCCTTTGTCATAGATTAGTTGACCATAGGTGAGTGGGTTTATCTCTGGGCTTTCTATCTTGTTCCATTGATCTGTGTTTCTGTTTTTGTGCCAGTACCATATTGTCTTGATTACTGTAGCTTTGTAGTATAGTCTGAAGTCAGGGAGTCTGATTCCTCCAGCTCTGTGTATTTCCCTCAAGACTGCTTTTGCTATTTGGGGTCTTTTTTGTCTCCATACACATTTTAAGATTTTTTGTTTTAGTTCCGTAAAAAATGCCATTGGTAATTTGATAGGGATTTCATTGAATCTGTAGATTGCTTTGGGTAGTATAGTCATTTTCAAAATGTTGATTCTTCCAATCCAAGAACATGGTGTATCTCTCCATCTGTTGGTATCATCATTAATTTCTTTCATCAGTGTCATAGTTTTCTGCATACAGGTCTTTTGTCTCCCTAGGTAGGATTATTCCTAGGTATTTTATTCTTTTTGTTGCAATGGTAAATGGGAGTGTTTCCTTAATTTCTCTTTCAGATTTTTCATCATTAGTATATAGGAATGCAAGAGATTTCTGTGCATTAATTTTGTATCCTGCAACTTTACCAAATTAATTGATTAGCTCTAGTAGTTTTCTGGTGGCATTTTTAGGATTCTCTATGTATAGTATCATGTCATCAGCAAACAGTGACAGTTTTACTTCTTGTTTTCCAATTTGTATTCCTTTTATTTCTTTTTCTTCTCTGATTGCCATGTCTAGGACTTCCAAAACTATGTTGAATAATAGTGGTGAGAGTGGACATCCTTTTCTCATTCCTGATCTTAGAGGAAATGCTTTCAGTTTTCCTACATTGAGAATGATGTTTGCTGTGGTGTTTCATACATGGCTTTTATTATGTTGAGGTAGGTTCCCTCTATGCCCACTTTCTGGAGAGTTTTTATCATAAATGTGTGTTGAATTTTGTCAAAAGCTTTTACTGCATCTATTGAGATGATCATATGGTTTTTATTCTTCATTTTGTTAATATGGTGTATCACATTGATTGATTTGTGTATATTGAAGAATCCTTGCATCCCTGGGATAAATCCCACTTGATCATGGTGCATGATCCTTTTATCCCTGGGATAAATCCCACTTAATGATGGTGTATGATCCTTTTAATGTGTTGTTGGATTCTGTTTGCTAGTATTTGGTTGAGGATTTTTGCATCTATATTCATCAGTGGTATTGGTCTGTAATTTTCTTTTTTTGTAGTATCTTTGTCTGGTTTTGGTATCAGGGTGATGGTGGCCTCTCAGAATGAGTTTGGGAGTGGTCCTTCCTCTGCAATTTTTGGACGAGTTTGAGAAGGATGGGTGTTAGCTGTTCTGTAAATGGTTGATAGAATTCACATGTGAAGCCATCTGGTCCTGGACGTTTGTTTGTTGGAAGATTTTTAATCACAGTTTCAATTTCATTTCTTGTGATTGGTCTGTTCATATTTTCTGTTTCTTCCTGGTTCAGTCTTGGAAGGTTATACCTTTCTAAGAATTTGTCCATTTCTTCCAGGTTGTCCATTTTATTGGCATAGAGTTGCTTGTAGTAGTCTCTTATGACGCTTTGTATTTCCATGGTTTCCATTGTAACTTCTCCTTCTTCATTCCTAATTTTGTTGATTTGAGTCCTCTCCCTCTTTTTCTTGATGAGTCTGGCTAATGGTTTATCCATTTTGTTTATCTTCTCAAAGAACCAGGTTTTAGTTTTATTGATCTTTGCTATTGTTTTCTTTGTTTCTATTTCATTTATTTCTGCTCTGATCTTTATGATTTCTTTCCTTCTGCTAACGTTGGGTTTTGTTTGTTCTTCTTCCTCTAGTTCCTCTAGGAACAAGGTTAGATTGTTTACTTGAGATTTTATTTGTTTCTTGAGGTAGGCTTATATAGCTATAAACTTCCCTCTTAGAACTGCTTTTGTGGCATCCTATAGGTTTTGGATCGTCGTGTTTTCATTGTCATTTGTCTATAGGTATATTTTAATTTCCTCTTTGATTTCTTCAGTGAACTCTTGGTTATTTAGTAACGTATTGTTTAGCCTCCATGTTTTTGTGCTTTTTACATTGTTTTCCCTGTAATTGATTTCTGATCTCATAGCGTTGTGGTCGGAAAAGATGCTTGATATGATTTCAGTATTCTTAATTTTACTGAGGCTTCATTTGTCACCCAAGATGTGATCTATCCTGGAGAATGTTCTGTGTGCACTTGAGAAGAAAATGTAATCTGCTGTTTTTGGATGGAATATCCTGTAAATATCAATTAAATCTATCTGGTCTAATGTGTCATTTAATCCTTGTGTTTCCTTATTCATTTTCTGTGTGGATGATCTGTCCATTGGTGTAAGTGAATTGTTAAAGTCCCTCACTGTTATTGTGTTATTGTCAGTTTCCTCTTTTATAGCTGTTAGCAGTGGCCTTATGTATTGAGGTGCTCCTATGTTGGGTGTATATATATGTATAATTGTTATATCTTCCTCTTGGATTGATCCCTTGATCATCATGTAGTGTCCTTCCTTGTCTCTTGTAACATTCTTTATTTTAAAGTCTGTTTTATCTGATGTGAGTATTGCTACTCCAGCTTTCTTTTGATTTCCATTTCATGGAATATCTTTTTCCATCCCCTCACTTTCAGTCTGTATGTGTCCTTACATCTGAAGTGGGTCTCTTGTAGACAGCATATATATGGGCTTGTTTTGTATCCATTCAGTAAGCCTGTGTCTTTTGGTTGGAGCATTTAATCCATTCACGTTTAAGGTAATTGTCGATATGTATGTTCCCATTAGCATTTTCTTAATTGTTTTCGGTTTGTTTTTGTAGGTCCTTTTCTTCTCTTGTGTTTCCCACTTAGAGAACTTCCTTTAGCATTTGTTGTAAAGCTGGTTTGATGGTGCTGAATTCTCTTAGCTTTGCTTGTCTGTAAAGCTTTTGTTTTCTCCTTTGAATGTGAATGAGATCCTTGCTGGGTAGTGTATTCTTGTTTGTATGTTCTTCCCTTTCATCACTTTAACTATATCTTGCCACTCCCTTCTGGCTTGTAGAGTTTCTGCTGAGAAATCAGCTGTTAACCTTATGGGAGTTCCCTTGTATGTTATTTGTCATTTTTCCCTTGTTGCTTTCAATAATTTTTCTTTGTCTTTAATTTTTGTCAATTTGAATCCTGTGTGTCTCTGTGTATTTCTCCTTGGGTTTATCCTCCCTGGGACTCTCTGCACTTCCTTGATTTCGCTGGCTATTTCCTTTCCTATGTTTAGGGAAGTGTTAGACTGTAATTTCTTCAAATATTTTCTCGGGTCCTTTCTCTCTCTCTTCTCTTCTGGGACCCATATAATGTGAATGTTGGTGCATTTAATATTGTCCCAGAGGTCTCTTAGGCCATCTTCTTTTCTTTCATTAATTTTTATTCTGTTCTGTGGCAGTGAATTCTACCACCCTGTATTCCAGGTCACTTATCCATTCTTCTGCCTCAGTTATTCTGCTATTGATTCCTTCTAGTGTATTTTCATTTCAGTTATTGTATTTTTCATCTTTGTTTGTTTATTCTTTAATTCTTCTAGGTGTTTATTCTTTTATTCCTCTAGGTCTTTGTTTAAACATTTCTTGCATCTTCTCGATCTTTGCCTCCATTTGACTCCATTTGACTCCAAGGTCCAGGATCATCTTCACTATCATTATTCTGAATTCTTTTTCTGGAAGGTTGCCTATCTCCACTTCGTTTAGTTGTTTTTCTAGGGTTTTATCTTGTTCTTTCATCTGGTACATAGCTCTCTCCCTTTTCATTTTGTCTGTCTTTCTGTGAATGTGGTCTTTGTTCCACAGGCTGCAGGATTGTAGTTCTTCTTGCTTCTGCTGTCTGCCCTCTGGTGGATGAGGGTATCTAAGAGGTTTGTGCAAGTTTCCTGTTGGGAGGGACTGGTGGTGGGTAGAGCTGACTGGTGCTCTGCTTGGCAGAGCTCAGTAAAACTTTAATCCACTTGACTGCTCATGGGTGGAGCTGGGTTCCCTCCCTGTTGGTTATTTGGCCTGAGGCAAGCCAACACTAGAACCTACCTGGGCTCTTTGGTGGTGCTAATGGCAGACTCTGGGAAGGCTTACACCAAGGAGTACTTTGCAGAACTTCTGCTGCCAGTGTCCTTGTCCCCACGGTGAGCCACAACCACCACCTGCCTCTGCAGGAGACCCTCCAACACTAGCAGGTAGGTCTGGTTCAGTCTCCCTTGGGCTCAGTGCTCCTTCTCCTGGGTCCCGATTTGCACACTACTTTGTGTGTGCCCTCCAAGAGTGGAGTCTCTTTCATCCCGTCGAAGTCCTGCAATCAAATCCCCTAGCCTTCAAAGTCTGATTCTCTAGGAATTCCTCCTCCCGTTGCCAGACCCCCAGGTTGGGAACCTGACGTGGGGCTCAGAACCTTCACTCCAGTGGGTGGACTTCTGTGGTATAAGTGTTCTATAGTCTGTGAGTCACCCACCCAGCAGTTATGGGATTTGATTTTTCTGTGATTGCACCCCTCCTACAATCTCATCGTGGCTTCTCCTTTGTCTTTGGATGTGGGGTATATTTTTGGTGAGTTCCAGTGTCTTCCTGTCGATGATTGTGCAGCAGCTAGTTGTGATTCTGGTTTTCTCGCAAGAGGGAGTGAGAGCACGTCCTTCTATCTGCCATCTTGGTTCCTAATCTAGTCCAAATTTATAATACAGAGTTTGATCAGTTACTAGATAAGAGGCTTGAATGCAAAATAAGTTGTATCTCCTGCTTACCCCCTAAAATGTTCCCTACAATAACTGAAATTCCGGAAATTTGACATTTATGTATGTGAACAACCCCTCTATGAAAATTCAAATCCTCTGTAAGGATAACCAAAGTTGTAATCATAATTGTAAAATTAATATCAGATTGTTTTCCTTCTACAACCACTCTGGAGGAAATGGATCTTCAATTGAATAAGGTCTGAAGCGGTAAAGGTAAATTTGAAGTACATAGAACTGGTATAGAAGACAAGCTTAGATGGGGCCTTACACTGAGAAGCTCTAGAACAGTAGAGAGCATCCAGTGATACTAGGACCTTTGTCTAGGCTTGAGGAAAGATGCCAAATAGCAGAGGGAAAAATCAAAGATGAGATTCTTTCACTGGTAGCTCTGCTCTAGGTACACATGGGTTGTAGTGAATTAGAGAAGTGCTTTCCTGGAAAGTGTGTTAGACTCAGTTCTTGGGTACAACCTCCAGAGAATATGATTTTGTAGATGATATGAATGACCATGGTTTGAGCTCCAGTGAATTAGAACATAGGCAGAAAACTCGAGAATTGTGGGTCTCAAACCTGGATGTACGTTAGAATCACCCAGGGAGCTTAGAAAACTTCTTCTGACCACTTCCTCAGAGATTCTGACTTAATTGTTCATGATGGATAAAGGGAATTCATACTTTGAAAAGTTCTACCAAGTGATTAGCATGTGCACCAAGTTTGAAAACTACTGGAAGGACAACACCAAAAGGGCACATAGTGTTTCAATATAAATGACTGCAGTTGGCCCTTTAGAGTGAAACTAACTGTAGAGTGCTAACAGGCAAGCAGTCACTATCCTGTTACAGCTGATTATTTCTATGAGGGTAGGCAGACTCTGTGCTGATCTTTATGTTGTTTTGAAAGAAGATTAAAATAAAATATTTTGAGAAATCTCTAAATATTCACATATTGACAACCATTTCAAATAAACTTTAAACTACCATATGGGTAAAAGATAAAATGTTTATGACCAAATATAGCCCACAGGACACAGGTTGTAAACTTTTGATTCAGAGAATTTCCAAGCAAATTGGCTGTTGGTTCTAATTAGTGTACAGATAGGGTGTGGGTTTTTCATGTAGAATGACATCTAGCTCTTAAAAACAAATTGGAGTTACAATTATGTTGAAAGAATGATCTCTTCTGTATTTGGCTGAAGGAGGTAACCCGAATTAAAATGGCTTGAAAATGTTAAATAACTACCCAAATATGATGAATTATTATTATTTTGAAATAAGAGGTTCCAAGATTTGAAAAATATTTGAAAATAAAATTTATTGTTTTGGGCTCTAACAATGTCTCACCAGTATAGATAAAGCTTTATTAAATTGGATCATTCAACAACTTATTTTGCCTTTATATCTATCCAGAATTTTAGATTGCACTCTAACTGTAGGATATATTCTGTCCCACAACTAATCAATTCATAGATAACTGTGTCCTAAAATACTATACATTTCATAATTATAAAAATTTCATGCTGTGTGTGTTTAAATTTGCAGTGCTATAAATGATGATAACTCAACTAAAATATTATTAAAATTAAATATGTAAAGTTAAAAAGAACTCTAAACAAAACATTTTGTTTATACTGTTAGAGCATCTGTTAGTCTAACAGACCCTTCTGTGTAATTATTGATGAGGTCTATATAACAGCTCTCTTACTGCTAAATTAACTGGATTTTTAAAAAAATACAGCAAATCTGTAATTGAAATATGTTTCAGAATTTTCACACACATGTGATGCAAAATGAATGTATCATTCAAACATAGGCATAAAATGAAGATGAATCAGAAATCATTCCATACCATAATGAATACATCAAAAAATGTCTTCTTCCTTTTTACCTAGCATCACATTATGATTCTAATACAGTAGGTGAAATGGAGACTCAAGTATTTCTAAGGCGGAAGGGCTATAAAATGATTTTACATAACATTAACACACATTTTATACTATTTTTATACATTTTACATATCCTCTAGATCCCTTGGTTTTAACAGGGATGTTATAACAGAGACTCCATTTCTTCAATCAGCAACATATGACCCTGACAGTTACCATACTTCTGTGTACATTCTCAAAATGCAAATCAAAACAAAAAGGAAGCTACAACTGCCAACAGTGACTTACAGCAGGGGTCAAAAAGTCAAATGCGTACAGGGGACAAGCAGGTGACTTAAATGAGGAGAGCAGGCCAGAAATACATGCCCTGTCTGTAGGTAGAGTAGCTCTTCAGATATAGCTAATGGCTGTCATGAACAATTGTAGGTCCTGTGTTGTAATAGATTGTTCAACAGAAGCCAGAAATCTGGATTTTTTCAGGGAAAATATTCTGCTTTTTAAATATTTCCAATCTGTAGAAATGCCTTTATGACATTGTATAAACCAAACAAAGTATCTCTGTGCAACATCAATCTCTGGCATAAAGGGGTAGAGATGACAACTAAGGAAACTGAGATAAAATTCTTACCATGGTTGTATTACAGAAAACACATATTGGACAAGTCGTACACATACAAATGCCTGTGTGCACAGACACAACTTCCTCACTGAAAATTTGCCAGCAGAAGGTTGTTAAATGTAAATGAGTATAAGGGGCTGGACGCTGTGATAATAAGGAACTTTTCATTCATTCATTCATTCATTCTGCAAATATTTACCAGGCCCTGTTCTAGGTGCTAGGAATATAGTATTAAAAACATGGTCTTTTTCCCTTGGAGTTTATACCCCAGGGAGGATATAGCCAAATAAATACATATTTGATATGTGTTAAAACTAAAGCATTATGCAGTACGTGCTATCAAAAATATTTAGCTATGTAAGTTATAGGATTGTCACTTGGAAGGTTTATGAAAAAGAATGTTTAGTTCTTCTACTTATTCTGTAAAGAAAAAAAGAAAAAGAGTTCTTAATTATTTTAGCTTGTTTATTTCATGGGTAAAAAACAGACATTATTAAATCATACAGACAAAGTAGAATGGGGAGTTATTGTTTAACGTCTAGGATTTCAATTTTCCAAGATGAAAAAAGTTCTTGACATGGATAATGGTAATGGTTATACAACAACATAAATGTGCTTAAACCCACTAAACTGCAAATTTAAAAAATGGTGAAGATGGTAAATTTTATGTTATATGTATTTTACCACAATAAAAAAATTGGGGAACAAAGTAAAAAGAACAGGTGAGGGCCAGAATTTGGCCTTCGGGCTGTAGTTTACTGACCCCTGACTTATTGTATACCCGTCTGGGTTATCTGATTCTGATCTGGCGTTGCTTTTGAGCTACCTTACAGTCTGTAAGTTGCAGATAACTGATAGTAATGCAAAATAATTATTTTCTAAACATGGAAAATAAATTATGTCCAGTGGAGATTCAGTTGATTTCCTTCTCCCCCATGGACAAAATCATTTTCATGTCCATTTGCAAGTTTAATTTCAATATTCCTTTACTTCCTGTAAATTTGCATTTCTCTAACTTTTCATTTGAACTGCTTATAACATCTAAAACAGGTACCTCACATAATCAGTTAAAATCTTTAATACGTGGGGTTTTTTTTAATAGCTGTATGTCTTATGATTTTACCTTTTTTTGGAAAATTATCCATTAATAGTGTGCATATTGTTGATACCTGTTTCTTTGAAGTGGAAGGAGTTGTATTGCTATCAAATAATATAATTATGTGGTTGTTCATTATAATTTCTTTCCAGGAATATTTGTTGAATGAACCATTTTACCCAAAAAATAAGATTGTGTTTTCACTTAAAAATAGACTAAAAATAGACAATTTTTTTTAAAAAATGTGTGTTGTATATGGAAGTGAAAAAATCCCAAATGAGGTATCTATCTAGTCATTCATTCCCTGTCTCCCTCAAAAGAACTTGTTTTTCCCTCTTCAAACATAGGATCTAATCACCAAATTACCTTATATACCCTAAGTCTGTGTTATTTGTGTGATTCTCAGTTGATGTAGCATCAAGTATTGAAAAGTCCTCTGAAGAAGACTAAAATAAGAGTAGCATTGTGACAGTGACAATCAGTGACAGTTTGGAGTAGCACTGCTAACTTTAATGGAGGTCTTCTTGTTTGCCAGCAGACAACATCCATTTCGGTTCCCACTTAGGAATACATTATACCTTACTGAACCTTATTAAATGAAGAAAAACATGACTAAGGGAAGAGAAGCTTTTCAAAATTATACGGCAGTACAGAGCAAGTTCTCATTCAAAGACTGTTATTTAATTTTCCATTTATATCAGTCTAGGTTCAACTTATAGCAGATACACTTCACCCTAGCTAGTTGATGCAGAAAGAAAAATACTAAATGGAAATAAATGGATTTCAGATCCTTTTAGAAGGCTGAAGAAACAAGGTTTAGGCTGACTGTGGAGGTTGGTTTCTCAAAGCCACGCCATATAACTGAGGCTCCAAGGGAGTTGATGATCTTGCCAACGTCAGTAAGATGCCTACATAATTGGAAACCTCAGCTGCAGCTTCTGCCTCCAGACAAGTCAGCATCTGATAAAACCCAATCAGCAAATTGGAAACCTCAAGGCCTGCTTCTTTCTTTCCTTACGTACTTCAATTCGTCTTGTCTGCAGGTGCTTCTGATTTGTGTAATCTCAACCACAAACCTAGATCTAAGGAATTCTGGGAAATGTAGCTTGTGACTCTCCATCTCTGCGATACAGGAAATCACCAGGAAGACACCAGAATATATGCTGAGTGAGTTAATGTATCTAACTTCTCCCCCAAATTATTGACTCAGAATGGTGCTTATTCCAAATCCTCCTGTCCTTTAACTGTTCTGCAAAGGTAAGGCTGAGGGTAATGCGAGTTGGGAGATGTCCACCCTCCTGAGCCGCTGCCTCCTGGCTCTTTTAATGATCGAATGTGTTGTTTATAGTTTGGGGTTTTTCAGCGCTTATGAATAAAGCTGGTATAAACATTCAAATACAGGATTTTGTGAGAACATGAGGCTTTATTTCTCTCAGACAAATACTTAGGAATGGTATGCTGAGATGTGTGGAAAGTATATGTTTATTAGAAGCTGCTAAACTGTTTTCTAATGTGACTATACTGTATTGCTTTGCAACCAGTAGGTTAATGACAAAGAATATTGCTTCATTCTTCTTACAGTTATTTTTTGTAGTAAATGAGAGTTCCAGATATTGTGTAACATCATCAGAACTTAATATTGCTATAACATTTTTGGTTTTGGTTTAGCCTTTCTAATAGGCGCACAGTAGTAACTGATTGTGGTTTTAATTTGCAGTTGCCTTTAATTAGTGATGAATGATGTTGGGCATGTTTTCATTTCTTGCCATCCATACGTTTGTCTTGGTAGAACGCTTTGTTTTTCTAATTAATGAGTTGTGAGGGTCCTTGATATAGACTGAATACAGGTGTTTTTATTTTTTTTAGAATTGAATATATTTTTCTTTTTTTCGAATTTTTGAATTTTATTTATATTTTTACACAGCAGGTTCTTATTATCTATTTTATACATATTAGTGTATATATGTCAATCCCAATCTCTCAATTCATCCCACGACCACCACAACCCCCCTCCACTTTCCCCCCTTGGTGTCCATACGTTTGTTCTCTACAT
Organism: Orcinus orca; assembly: GCF_937001465.1. Classification (NCBI taxonomy): domain Eukaryota; kingdom Metazoa; phylum Chordata; class Mammalia; order Artiodactyla; family Delphinidae; genus Orcinus; species Orcinus orca. Next base: position 75,123,785 of record NC_064564.1, on the reverse strand, counting down.
CTGTGTCTCAATTTCTGCCCTGCAAACTGGTTCATCTGTACCATTTTTCTAGGTTCCGCATATATGCGTTAATATACGATATTTGTTTTTCTCTTTCTGACTTACTTCACTCTGTATGGCAGTCTCTAGATCCATCCACGTCTTTACAAATGACCCAGTTTCATTCCTTTTTATGGCTGAGTAATATTCCATTGTATATATGTACCCCATCTTCTCTATCCATTCATCTGTTGATGGGCGCTTAAGGTGCTTCCATGACCTGACTATTGTAAATAGTGCTGCAATGAACTTTGGGGTGCATGTGTCTTTTTGAATTATGGTTTTCTCTGGGTATATGCCCAGTAGTGGGATTGCTGGGTCATATGGTAATTGTATTTTTAGTTTTTTAAGGAACCTCCATACTGTTTTCCATAGTGGCTGTATCAATTTACATTCCCACCAACAGTGCAAGAGGGTTCCCTTTTCTCCACACCCTCTCCAGCATTTGTTGTTTGTAGATTTTCTGATGATGCCCATTCTAATTGTTGTGAGGTAATACCTCATTGTTTTTCCTCATTTTTAATTGAAGTAAAGATGAATACAATATTATATGTTACAGGCATACAATACAGTGATTTACAGTTTTTAAAGAATATATTTCACTTATTATAAAACATTTGCTATATTTCCTGCATTGTACAATATATCCTTATAGCTTATTTCATATCTAATAGTTTGTACCTCTTAATCCCTTACCCTTATATTGCCCCTCCCCCCTTCCCTCTCACTGGTAACCACTACTTTGTTCTCTATATCTGTGAGTCTACTTCTCTTTTTTTGAATACAGGTTTTTTTTAAGATATGTGCCTTGCAAAAATCACAGTCTGTGTCTTGTCTGTATATATGTATACATAGAATAAAAAACACAAAACCCCAAAGAACAAACAAAAAAAAAGAGCAGGTATTAAGATAATACTCATACTCTCTGCAGTTTCCCTAATATCAGCATCCTGCATCATTAATGTAGTATATTTGTTACAATTAATGAACCAATCTTGATGCATTATTATTATCTAAATTCCGTAGTTTGAAGTTCACTCTCTGTGTTATATAGTTCTATGGGTTTAGGCAAATGAACAATATCACATATCCATCATTACAGTATCATACAGACTAGTTTCACTGCTCTCAAAGTCCCCTGTGCTTCATTTATTCATACCACCCTCAAAACCCCTGAGCCCCTGGCGAACACTGAGCTTTTTGCTGTCCTCTATAGTTTTGCCTTTTGCAAATGCATGCAGATTTAATCAAGACAGGTGAGACCACAAACTACCAGCTGTAACCTTTTCAGATTGGCTTCTTTCACTTAACAGTATGTATCAAGGGTGAGGTGGTAGAGCACAGATGTGGGAATCCTCTTACTGTCAAGGGAGCCCTGAACAAAAGGGTCCTGTAGTTTTATGGACCTGGGGTCGAGTGGGGAGCAAGAGGCAGGAGGGCTCGGAGTAGAAAAGTACTGAGTCAGAGTAGAGAAAGAGTTTTTAAGTTTCCTCCTGTGCTCCCATAAAGGTGTTTTGGCTGAGGTACCTGAGGAAGGCATTGGCCCAAAGTTCCAGATAAAGAGACCTTCAGAATGCAGGCACCTGGGCTAGGAATGCAAATATCCATAAGGATGTGGCTGCCCAGGAGCGTCTAAATCCTTGACTACAGCTCCCTTTAAAGATGGTAGTGAATGGTTGGGGAAGGGAAGTTCTCCTCTGTGTGGCCTGTTAGGTAAAGCCTCTGTCATTGTCTGTGGTTGGGCTTGAAAAAAAATCACCCATGGGTTTTTTAGTCAAGAGCCAGTGTCTTCAGTAGATTTTATTGTTGTTTCAATATGCAATACCCTGATGACATATAATGTCGAGCATCTTTTCACATATTTATTTCCCACCTGTAAATCTTTGGTGAGGTGTCTGTTCAGATCTTTTGTCCATTTTTAAATTGAGCTGTTTTTCTTATTATTGAGTTTAAAAAGTCTGTGTATTTGTATATTTTTGATACAAGTTCTTTATCAGATATGTGTTTTACAGACATTTCCTCCTAGTCTATGGCTTGTCTTCTCATTCTCTTAACAGAGTTTTGGCAGAACAGAATTTTTAAAAATTTCACTCAAGTTCAACTTACAGATTTTTTTTATTTCATGGATTGTGCTTTTGGTCTTGTAACTAAAATCTTTTCTCCAAACCCAAGGTTACATAGAATTTTTCCAAAATTGTTATAGTTTGTATTTTACCATTAAGTATATGATTCATTTGAGTTAATTTTTGTAGATGGTATAATAAGGTCTTTGTCTCTCTCCGCAGAAATGTGTAGTTTTCCTCATATTGATCTTGTACATATTTTCTTAAATTTATGCCTAAGTTTTTGAATTTTAGAAGATGCTAATGGAATTGTTCCATTTTTTCTAAGTTTTATTTCTGAGCAAAGAGTTGTTCATAATATTTTCTTATTACTCTTTTAATGTCCATGGGATCACTAGTGATGACCCCTCCTTCATTTCTGATATTAGCAGTTTGTTTCTTGTTTTTCTCATAGTTACCCTGGCTAGAAGTTTATCAATTTATTGATCCTTTTAAAGGTTAAGTTTTTGGTTTCATTGGTTTTCTCTGTTGATTTACTGTTTTCAATTTCATTGGCTCTGTGCTAATTTTATTTTCTGTTTGCTTTAGTCTTAATTTTAATATTTTTTTCTCTAGACTCCTAAGGTGAACACTTAGATTATTGATTTTAGGTCTCCTCTTTTCTAATATATGTATTCAATGCTATATACTTCCTTCTAGTTCACTGCTTTCGCTGCTTCCATAAATGTTGGTAATTTGTATTTTCATTTTATTTTAGTTAAAATATATTTAAATTTTTCCCATCTTTTTATTTTTGACCCATGTGGTATTTAGAAGTGTTTTGTTTAATGTCCAAATATTTGGGGATTTTTTTGGCCATCTTTCTGTTATTGATTTCTATTTTAATTCATTGCCGGCTGAGAATATACTTTGTATAATTTCTGTTGTTTTAAATTTGTTAAGATGTATTTTATCACGAGTCTCTATTACTCCTTCACCTTTGAAGGATAATTTCACTGAATACCGAATTCTAGGTTGGTAGGTTTTACTTTGGTGCATATGCCACGTGAGCGTGGGAAGAATGTGTGTGTTTTCTGCTGCTGTTGCAGTAAACATGCTTGTCCTATGGTCTGGAGGGAGACATTGTCTCTATCTTCCAATGATAATTGCCATATAAAGATTCTTGAGAAGATTGTGCCGAAAAAGTAATCGGTGCCTCATTCCAAGACAGGCAGAAATACTGGGAGAAATCCAAATGCAAAATTTACAAATGCACCCTCTTTAATAGAGTACTATTCAAGTTAGCTATTTTATTTTGAGTGAGCTTTGGTAGTTGCATTTTTAAAGAAAATTATCTATTTCATATAATTGAATAAACTCAATTATATGAATTGTTGAATTACTGGGCATAGAGCGTTTTTTGTAACATTCCTTTTTTATTCTTTAAAGTCTATAGACTTGGTAATATTTTCCCTTTATTATTCCTGTTACCAGTAATTTGTATTTTCTCCTTTTATTTGTTAGTCAGTTTGGTTTGATATTAATCAATTATAATAATCCTTTCAAAATACTAGCTTTTAGTTTCATTGATATTATCTATTAATTTTTGGCTTTGTAATTCCATTGACTTCTCTTTTTGTTTTTGCTATTTCCTTCTGTATGCTTTCTTTGTGTTTAATTTGCTCTTTATAGATTCTTTTTTAATTTTTAATTTAAAAAAATTTTATTTATTTTTGGCCGTGTTGGGTCTTCATTGCTGCACGCAGGCTTTCTCTAGTTGTGGTGAGAGGAGGCTACTCTTCGTTGTGGTGCACGGGCTTCTCCTTGAGGTGGCTTCTCTTGTTTCAGAGCACGGGCTCTAGGTGTGCAGGCTTCAGTAGTTGTCACGTGCAGGCTCGTGGGTCAGTAGTTGTGGCACACAGGCTCTACAGTGCAGGCTCAGTAGTGGGAACTGAGTGTCCCCTGCATTGGCAGGCAGATTCTTATCCACTGCGCCACCAGGGAAGTCCCTAGATTCTTTTTTTTTTAAATATTTATTTATTTATTGGCCACGAAGCATGCAGGATCTTAGTCCCCCAGCGAGGGATCGAAGCCGTGCCCCCAGCATTGGGAGCATGGAGTCAACCACTGCACCACCAGGGAAGTCCCTATAGGTTCTTAAAGTGGATCATTGATTTGAGACCTTCTTTTCTAATAAAAACATACATACCATAAATTTCTAAGCACTCAACAAATTTTTTATATTTTATTTTCATTTTTATTCAGTTAAAAATGTTTTTTAATTTCCCTTGACCCATGAAGTCCTTCCTCTTTGAACCATAAATTATTTATATTCCAAACAGTTCTATGATAAGCCTTCCCATTTTGTGTTTTATTTCTTTTAACTTGCCATTTGTATTTTTGATTCCCTTACTTCATTCTTGGTAAATTGTTTAGATATATCATCCAGATTTCTAATTCTTTCTTTAGCTAATCTATTACAATTTTTATTTTATCAGTTATATTTTTTAATTATGGAAATTAATTATTCTCAACTATGTTATTTTTCATGGTTAATTATTCTCACCATTTCTATAATTCATATCATTATTTCTTTAAACATTTCATATAATTCTGCTTTCTGTATAGGATAATGACAATTGGCAAGTCTTTAGTGACCAAATATTATGCTGTTTGTTTGTCTTGACTTTCAGTAGTTTCTTTCTCCTCAGTCTGGTGATGATTTGTGTGTGTGCACTTGTGTGTTTGTGTGATCATTCAGGATTTTAATCTCTGGAAGTTCTGTTGCTTACCTTTAGGGACACTTTAGAAAGAGAGTTTGACTTTGCTTTAAGGCCCCAACTACTTTTTATTCTTTTCTTTCTTTTTTTTTTTTTTTTTTTTTTTGAGGCCCATCCCAATTCTTGGTCCTGGGTGTTCCTACTCTGCCTCCAGGTCATAGACATCTGGGCTTCTGGCCAACATTATACCCCCTACCCCCACCCATATAGAGCGTGGTATTCTTATTTGTTTTTTTAGAAGATATGGGGAGACGAGCAGTGCCACCAAAAGTGTGTCCAATCTGGAAATCTGCTTGTTGTGGATCAGGGGTAGTTATTCACAGACTTGCAAACATAAATAATACCAGTTATTGTAATCTTTATGTACTAATTGCTAAAGTTCAAAATATGATAAAGCTTAAGTTAAGAAATTTCTTAACTAGTCTTCTTACAATTGGGCTATATCTTTCACCTGAGTACAAATGAGAAAATTTATTTTGTTCTATCCCTAATTAAAATCTATATTAATTCTCCCTTGCTTGCAGAATAAAAATCAAGCTCTTCAGTATAACCTTCAAGTCCTCTCTTTATCTTTTTCCAATCTGTCTTCTTCCACTTTTCTATATAAACTTGTTGCACCAGAACATCTAGGCTCTACTTAATATGCTGTAATCTTTCAACAACTATTGTTTTTGATGTTTCCTCTGTCTGTGCGGCCCTTCTGTTGAAATTCAGATATATTTGTTTCATCTCTCAAAATCCTGCACAAGTATTTGCACTATTATGAAGGCTTATCTAAGTTTCCCTCTATAAGAAGAATAAATGCTATCCTTCCCTCTTCTTCCGTATACTCAGAGCCATTTTGTATGCCCTGTTATAGTTCATGGTTTTATGATTTTTTATGTACCTATTTTGACTTACTGATGATATATTCTTAAGAAGTGGGAGAGTGTTCTCTGTATCCTCAGGGCATAGCAATCAGTGTATGCAGGTGCGTAAACCAAATACTAAGGTATAGTTGTTGACAGTGTATATCTAGACAGAAACAGCACATTACATGGAAATATTCTATAATTGGTGTAAAAAAATCCATTTTGAGTTCTATATATTACCACTTACTCTCTGTCTTTGGCCAAATCTAAATATTGACCATGTTAAAGTTGACTTTTGTCATCTACAGATAAATACTTGCTTCCATTGAAATATACATTAGGTATATAGCATCTTTCTACACTGAGAAGCATTATGATAAATAGCTCTAAGAAACTGAATTGGTATCTAATGAAGGGTGTCTTTGAGGTTGGTGTTTACTGCTTTATTTACTCTCCTATTGTAGAAGAAGGGAAGAAAATTATCTTTTTTAATTAAAATAATTCATTAATCCTGCATAACTATTTTGTTATTATCCCTTATATCATCAGAATCATATGTTAATTGTGTTTCCCTCTGTTTTATTTTCTAGACGTTCCTTTCTGAAATGTGTGACTAATTTCTGGTAGGCGTATTGGACTTTCTGACATGGATTTATTAACTTTACCCTTATATTAATATATTTTTATTTATTTTCCTCTTGATTTTATGCTTACAGTAATCGTGGTCATCATGTTATAATTGTATACATTATTACAAATACTTCTCAGTCAGTGGTCCCCAACCTTTTTGCGCCAGGGACCAGTTTTGTGGAAGAAAATTTTTGCACGGAAGCAGGGGCAGTGGGGATGGTTCAGGCGGTAATGCGAGCGATGGGGAGCTATGGCGAGCAGCAGATGAAATTTCTCTTGCTCTCCCACCACTCACCTCCTGCTGTGCGGCCCAGTTCCTAGCAGGCCACGGACTGATACTGGTCCCTGGCTCGGTGTTGGGGACCCCTGCTCTAAATAATGTTTGGAATTATGAAACTTTATCAAACAGTAAATGAATCAGTCCTTTTGGCTTACTCATATAGTTGTTAGGAGAAGCAAATTAGTTGGTGTAAGTGAAAATACATTGTAAGTTACTAAGCATTTTGTTTTTACGAACAATTATTATTTGATCCCATAAGTTAATGGTAGTACACCATCTTTAATGGTTTATAAGCAAATTAGAGTCAAATAGGGAATTATCTAACCAATAATTTATATATGCAGTCTCTTTCAGAACTAATAAATTATTGAATAATTTTAATTAGGCAACTTCTCAGAGTGCTGAACATTATTATCATTACTAATAAAAATCTGTTCATTTATCTAATACCAAATCTATGCCTATAATAAAAGTCTGTGGATAACTTTTAAAAATTCTTCTTCCTTCCCAAAAGTGATACGTTGAGGTTTTTATACAGGATCCTTAACTACCCTGGTGTAGTGTAAATAGCATGGATTATCATCTTGCTAAAATTAGACCAAGTTGAAATCATAGTTCCCTCAACTATGAGATCCAGAAAATGTACCAATCACTAGATTGCAGGAAGTATTAAATCACATAATATGTTCATACTAGACATTCATTAAATATTAGTGCTGTTTTCTTCTTCCTTTAGCTAAATTAGGAATTATATGAGCTAGTAGAATTTACAGTGGCACCCTGTTAATTGTTGTTTGTTTTCTGTAGGACCTCAAATAACATTGGGCTCAAAAATCTGTCATTTTATTGATTTGTGCAAGTGTTCCATCTCAATTTGCCTAATCCTCAAAATATTCTCTTCCTCTATGCTCTCTCAATTTTCTTCCACCTTAGAGGAAAAGAAAGTGATTGGCTTAATTTATATTTTGGTGTAAAAGACTGTGTTCCTTACCCTGCATGGGAATGTTCATATTTTTTAAAAGGAAAGGTTTTATATTAAAGAGATCTTTAGTACTTAGATGATAAAATAGGTTTGCTGACTCTGAACCAGTGAATTACCAGCTGGACCTAGAGCGGGGGAGACGCACACACACACTCACTCTCACACATTTTTTTTCCTCTGACAAGGAGATAATCTGAATGTTTAATGATAATAGAGGTCAGGCCAGAGAAAGATCAATGTAATTATTTTAAAAATTAACAAAAGTTTTCTTTTCCCCTCTGGAATTTTAGATGATGCATTTTATCCATGTAGATAAAAATGGGAAATTAGATAGAAAAAAATTACTTCTTTATATGATGACATTAAAAAATTCTAGATATATAAATTAAAACATGCCTAAATCAGTTGTACATTTATCTCAAGTACAGATATGTATAGTAGCCACTATCATTTTAGAATGTGCACTTTTATTCTTTGACATGGATACACATCAGTTCAATAAAATTGCATAATTTATTTCATCAGAGATTTTCTGTCTTTGCCTCTTGGCTAAATTGAAGGTAAATTGAATTTTTCAAATTATACAATGGGTATTCTCACAAGGATATTTAAAATTTTTTGGCTAACCAAAATTCAGTTACTAGATAGAAAATTTACATGAAATCATTCTGTGGCTGCTTTCTCAGTATTATAGAATGGTATACAATCATCTCTAAAATAGTTCTTTTCTATTTTAATTATGCTACTTAAATATTATGTCTTCAGCTTTCAATGTCAATTAAGCATTACTGTATGTGCATATAAATTTTAATGTCTAATTAAATTTCGATATTGAAAACTTTGTTATTCAATTCTGAGATCTATGAATCAACAAGAACTTGCTAACAGTGCCAAAAAAGAAAATAGTAGAATCATTAATAGTAGAATCATTAATATAGATGTAAATGCTTGTTTGTACACATATTCAAATATATTCAACTAACATTTTTTCTTGTAAGCCTCATAGATCCAAAGTATTGTTTTTCTCACTTTGATGCGTTACGGAAGTTGTTCTTAACTGGGGTGGTGTGGGGGGGTTGCATTTTGCTCCCAAGGGTACATTTGGCAATGTCTGGAGGCTTTTTTCATTGTTACAACTGAGGTGGGAGGTGCTACTGGCATCTCATGGCTGGAGGACAGGGATGTTGCTGAACATCTTAGAATATACAGTACACCCCCTCTTCCCCAACAAGAAATTATCCAGTCCAAAATGTTAGTATTTCCAGGATTGAGAAACACTGCCTTACAGTCTATTATGTAAGATGATATAGATACATTAGTAACTACAGTTAAATTAACAATAACTAGCTGATTCTAGGCATCATGAGGAGTATTCTGTTCAATATTTAGCTCTTCTAATTTAATTTTCACACAATCCAAGGACTGTTATTATCATTTTATAGACATATGAGGAAATCTAATATATCTCATATAGAAAGTACTAATTGTCAATCACTTAATTCAAAACAAATATTATACTAATAACAAAACTACTGGAATTTCAACCACATACTACAAGTGATGGTAATGTCACACTTATCTTGCTTCTCTTGGTACCAGATGTAAATAATATATTGGGCAAATAATTTACCAACTAGCTGTGTTTCAGACAGGGAAGGAAAGGATCACAGATTTTAATGTCTAAATAAATTTTGATGTTCAAAACTTCATTATTCAATTCTGAGATCTACGAATCAATAAGAACTTGCTAACAGTGCCAAAAAAGATAATAGTATTAGTAGAATCCTTAATATAGTGATTCCAAGTCCCTAAGGATCATTATTAGGCTAGAAAGCAGTTAACTTTTTGAGCATTTACTTTGTTTTGTCTACTTTTTAATGCGTTTTGTAAATACTATCTTATTTAATTGTAGCCACTATCCTGTGAAATAGATATTATACTGATTGCATTTCATACTGGAAAAATAAAGCTTAAGAAGTATGGCAGAATATCACAGAGTCAATAGAAGACTGGGTTTATAACCTAAATGTGTCTGGCTACAAAGCAATGCTGTTTCTAACACTATGTGATCTCTTCCTAGTTTTACTTAGAGATGAGATATTTTGCTGTCTGGGCCAGTAGAAAATAACCCAGATTAGTAATGATTACAAACTTAAAACAATGTATAAGTAATTCCCAAGGACTAGTATATAAATTATAAGTTTTGAAGGCTAAGTGCCAACATTATTAAGATGTTGTACCTGTTAGGAATGGCTTTGACTGCAATTAATAGAAAACCTTACTAATAGTGTCCTAACCAATCCCTATTCCTCCCATAAAGAGAAAACATGAGGTAGGTCTTCTCATCATAGTAGGAGTGTTTCAGTGAAGTCTGGGTCCTCGGTTAGGACCTCTTTTATTCTCGTGGACTTTTTCTCATGGTCACAATTAGTTTGGAGCAGCTCCAAGCATTATTTTGTCACACTACGGAGAACAAGGAAGAGAGAAGCAGAAAGGGCTTTATTTTCACGATACTTTGGCTGGCGGATGGGGGTGGTGGGGAGATATAAGAAAAAAAAGCTTTTCCAGAAGCTCTAAGTAGACTTGCTTTACATTTTATTGGTCAGAACTAGATCACACAGTCACCTCTAGTTGCAAAGGAGGTTAATTTTTCTTTCCATTCTTTTAGGAACCAGGTTGGGAAATCTCTTAATGAGCCAATGAAAAGTGGCACTACAGATTTTGTAGTTAACAAAGCAATTTCACGTTTTGTCTCATTTGCTGTATCTATAATAAAAAATAACAACAGAATGCTATATAAATATCCTAAAAGTAATGCATTTATTAGTTAACAGCAACATTGTTGAAGATTATTTGACCATATATATGAGGGTTTATTTATGGTTTCTCCATTTCATTGCTCTATTTGTCTTTATGCCATAACCACACTGTTATGAATACTGTAACTTTGTAGTATGTTTATAAATCAGGAAATGTGAATCCTTCAACTTTGTTGTCCTTTAACAAAATTTTATGGCATTTAGATTCCCTTGAAATTCAATATGAATTTTATGATGGATTTTTTTAATTCTGTAAAAAAAGGCTATTGGAATTTTGATAGAAATTGTGGGGCATTGTGTAGATCACTTGGGTACTATGAACATCATAACAATCTTATATTTTTTAATATATGAACACTGGATGTCTTTCCATCTATTTGTGTCTTTAATTTCTTTCAACAATGTTTTATAGTTTTCAGTGTACAAGTCTCTCACCTCCTTGGTTGAGATTATTTCTATATGTTTTATTCTTTTTGATGCTATATAAATGGAATTGTTTTCTTAATATCCTTTTTGGACTATGTGCTGTTAGTGTACAGAACCACAACTGATTTTTTTTGTGTGAATTTTTTATATTGCAGCTTTACTGAATTTAGTTATCAGTCTAACAGGTGTTTTTGTTTTTGTTTTTGGTGTGTGTGTGTGTGGATGGAATGTTTAGGGTTTTCTACATAAAAGATAATGTCAACTGCAAATTACCTTACTTTTCAGTATGGCTGCTTTTTATTTCTATTCTTGCTTAATTTACCTGGCTAAGACTGCTAATACTATGTTGAATAGAATTGGTGAGAGTGGGCATTCTTGCCCCGTTCATGGTCTTAGAGGAAAAGCTTTCCTTCTATCACCATTGAGCCGGATGTTTCTTGTGAGGTTTTCATAAATGGCCTTTATTATATTGAAGTAGTTTCCTACTATACCCAGATTACTAAATGTTTATCATGAAAGTGTATGTCATTTTGTCAAATGCTTTTTTTGCACCAGTTGAAATGATTATGTGGTTTTTTCCTTCTTTTTGTTAATGTGATGTATTCCATTAATTGATTTTCATATGTGGAACCATTCTTTCATTCCAGGATTAAATTCCACTTCATGGTGTTTAATACTTATAATGTGCTGCTGAATTCAATTCCCTAGTTTCTTCTTTTAGGGTTTTTGCATCACAATTCATCAAGGATATTGGTCTATAGTTTTCTTATAGTGTCTTTATCCATCTTTGGTAACAGAATAATGCTGGTCTCATAGAATCTAGAGGTTGGAAATACTCTCTCGAATTTTTTGAAGAAATTTGAGAAAGAATTATATTAACCCTTCTTTAAATGTTTGGTAGAATTCTCCAGTGAAGCCATCTTTCCTGGGCTATTCTTTATTGGGAGGTTTTTGATTACTGATTCAATCTCCTTACTAGTTATTGGTCTATTTATATTTTCATTTTCCATGTGATTCAGTCTTTGTAGGTTGTATGTTTCTAGGAATTCATCCATTTCTTCTAGATCATCCAGTTGTTGGCATGCAGTTGTTCATAGTGTCCCCTTATAATTTTTTTATTTCTATGGCATTGGTTGTAATGTCATCTTTAATTTCTGATTTTAGTAACTTGACTCTTCTCTCTTTTTTTCTTTTTTTGCGGTACACTGGCCTCTCACTGTTGTGGCCTCTCCCGTTGCGGAGCACAGGCTCCCGACGCGCAGGCTCTGGATGCGCAGGCTCTGGATGCGCAGGCTCCAGACGCGCAGGCTCAGCGGCTATGGCTCACGGGCCCAGCCGCTCCGCGGCATGTGGCATCTTCCCGGACCGGGGCATGAACCCATGTCCCCTGCATCGGCAGGCGGACTCTCAACCACTGAGCCACCAGGGAAGCCCTCTCTTTTTTTCTTGATTAATTTAGCTAAGGGTTTGACAATTTTGTTGATCATTTCTGCTCTTTTATCTCTTCTCTAATCTTTTTTATTTCTTCTTTCTGTGAGCTTTGGGATTAGTTTGTTCTTTTCCTAGTTTCTTGAGGCATAAAGTTAGGTTTTGGGTTTGAAATATTTCTTCTTTTTTAATGTATGCATTTACAGCTATAAACTTCCCTGTTATCACTGCTTTAGTGTGTCCCTTAAGTTTTGGTATGTGTGTTTTCATTTTCATTTGTCTCAGATATTTTTTCTAATTTCCCTGGTAACTTCTTTGGCCCATTGGTTGTTTAACAGTGTGTAGTTTAATTCGAGATATTTGTTGATTTTCCAGTTTTCATCGTGCTGCTGATTTCTAGTTTTATTCTATTTTAATCAGAAAAGACATTTCATAAAAGTTCAGTTTTCTTGAATTTGCTAAGACTTGTTTTGTGACCTAACATGCGTTCTATCATTGAAAAGGTTCTTTGTGTACTTAAGAAGAATGTATATTCTGCTGTTGTTGAGTGGAGTGTTCTGTATTTGCCTGTTACCTCTGATTGGTCCATAGTGCTGTTGAAGTCTTCTATTTCATTATTGATATCCTTTCTGATTGTTCTGTTCATTATCGAAAGTAAGCTAATGAATTTTCTTACTTTTATTGTGTTGCTGTCTATTTCTCCACTCAAGTCTGTCAAAATTTGCTTCGAATATTTAGGAGCTCTCAGTTTCAGAGCGTAAATATTTATAATTATTTTATCTTCCTGGTGAATTGATCCTTTTATCATTATATAATGTCTTTCCTTGTCTCTTACAATATTTTCTGAACTAAAATCTATTTTGTCTGATATTAGTAGAGTCATCCTTGCTCTCTTTTGGCTACTGTTTGCATGGAATATCTTTTTCCATCCTTTCACTTTTAGCTTATGTGGGTCATTAGATCTAATATGAGTATCTAACAGGTAGCATATAGTTGGATCTTTTTTAAAAATAAATCCATTCAAAGAGTAAAAAATTACTCTTTGGGAAGGACTTACTATTGTTATTGTAATTCTGTAAATTGTTTTCTGTACGTCTTATAGCTTCTTTTCTCCTCCTTTTCTCTCTTGCTTCTTTCCTTTCTGTTTCATTGATTTTTTATATGATATATTTTAATTTTCTTATTATTTTCTCTTGTGTATAGTCTATAGATATTTTGGTTACCATTGCAATTCTATAAAACATCTTAAAGCTATAGCATTCTGTTTTAAACTGATAACAACTTAACTTCAGTTGCCTATAAAACTATGTTTATAGCTGCATTTCCTTTATTTTATTGATGTCCTAAATTAAACTGTATACTTTGTATATTCATTAAGATAGATGTATAGTTATTTTAAAAGTTTTTTGTCATTTTTATTCTATACATCAAAATTTCAATAGCACAGGTTATGTTTGTCTGTATCTATCTTTGCCAGAGAACTTATATTTTTATATGCCTTTGTGTTGCTGTCTACCATTCTTTTATTTCAACTTGAAGAATTTCCTTTAACATTTCTTGTATAGCAGGTCTAGTGGTGAAGTACAACTTCAGCTTTTCTTTATTTGCAGAAGTTTTCATTCCTTCTTCATTTTTGAAGGATAATTTTGCCAGATACAGTATTCTTGGCTGCCTTTTTTTTTTTCTTTCAGAAATTTGAATATATCATTCTACTCCTTTCTGGCCTATACAAGCTTCCTTGTATGTGATGAATTACTTTTATCTTGCTGCTTTCAAGAGTCTCTCTTTGTCTTTGAAAGTACAGTTTGATTATAATATGTCTTGATAGGATTCTCTTTGGATTAACCTAGTTGGAGTTCCTTGCTCTTAAATCTGTATGTCCATTTAGCTTTCAGACTTGGCATGTTTTCAGCCATTGTTTTTTCAGATATGCTCTCTGCCTCTTTCTCGTTCTTTCTCTTCTCCTTAAGGTATTCCCATAATACATATCTTGATCTATCTGCTAGTATCTCATAAGTCCCTTAGACTCTTTTCTTTGCTTTTCCTTATTGTTTTTTCTTTTTGCTCCTCTGACTGGATGACTTCAAATAACCTGTCTTCAAGTTCCCTAGTTCTTTCTTCTGCTTACCAAATCTGCTGTTGAAACCTACTAATTAATTTTTAAGTTCAGTTATTTTATTTTGAGATCCAGAATTTTTGTTCTTTTCCACAGTTTCTATCACTTTGTTTTATCCTCATTTTGTTCATGCACAATTTTCCTGATTTTGTTCAGTTGTTTATCTTGTGTTTTATTTTAGCTCACTGAGCATCTTTTTTACACTTATTTTAAGTTTTTTGCCAGGCAGCAAAGTATGGTTGCTCTACAATATTATATAAGTTACAGGTGTACAATATAGTGATTCACAGTTTTTAAAGGTTATACCCCATTTATAGTCATAAAATATTGACTATATTCCCTGTGTTCCACAGTATATCCTTGTAGGTTATCTTATACCTAATAGTCTGTACCTCTTACTCCTCTACCCTTATATTGCCCCTCCCCACTTCTCTTTCTTTACTGGTAACCACTAGTTTGTACTCTATATCTGTGAGTCTGCTTCTTTTTGTTATATTCACTAGTTTGCTATATTTTTTACATTCCACATATAAGTGATATCATGTAGTATTTGTCTTTCTCTGTCTGACTTATTTCACTTAGCATAATGTCCATCCATGTTGATGCAAATGGCAAAATTTTGTACTTTTTTATGGCTGAGTAGTATTCCATTGTGTATATATACCAAATCTTTATCCGTTCATCTGTTGATGGATACTTAGGTTGCTTCCATATCTTGGCAATTGTAAATAATGCTGCTATGAACACCGGGGTGCATGTATCTTTTAAAATTAGTGTTTTTGTTGTTTTGTTTTTTGGATATATACTCAGGAGCAGAACTGCTTTGTCATATGGTCATTCTATTTTTAGTTTTTTGAGAAACCTTCATACTATTTTCCACAGTGGCTGCACCAATTTATATTCTCAGCAGTAGTGTACAAGTGTTCCCTTTTCTTCACATCCTTGCCAACGTTTGTTATATGTGTTCTTTTTGATGACAGACATTCTGACAGGTGTGAGGTGATATCTCATTGTGGTTAATGGAAACTAACTAAACTTCAACGCTTTTGCACAGCAAAGGAAACCATCGACAAAATGAAAAGACAACCTACTGAATGGGAGAAAATATTTGCAAATGATATGACTGATAAGGGATTAATATACAACATTATAAATAGCTCATACGATGCAACATCAAAAAAAAAAAAAAGAACCTGATTAAAAAATGGACAGAAGAACTGAATAGACATTTTTTTCAAAGAGGATATACAGATGACTAAGAGGCACATGAAAAGATGCTCAACATTGCTAATCATCAGGGAAATGAAAATCAGATCTGTATTTCTTTAGTCAGTTTCTGGAGTTTTATTTTGTTCCTTTCCTAGGCTTGTTCCTTTATTTCTTTGTATGCCTTATAATTTTTTTGCTAGGATTTGAGCATTTGGAAAAAAACACCTCTCCTAATCTTCTTATACTGGCTTCGTATAGGGGAAGACCTTCATTAATCATTTCAACCTACAGCTGGCCTGTAAGTTCTTGGATCTCTCAAACCTCTTCTGATCTCTTGTTCCCTCTGACATTGGCTTGCAGAACTTCAGCTCTAATGTGCTGCATACCTCTGTTTTCTGCAGCTTTTAAAGTCTGGCAATGGTCCTGTCAGTGCTCTGTGTCAAGTGAGACTGAAATCCATCTCTCAGGCAGCCCCCAGACAAGCCAGAACATTGAACACATGGTCCACTTTTTTGTTTCCATCCTAAGGGAGAAACCCTGTATGGGTGATTTCCTCTCAGTAGCTTAATGCTTTGCTGCATAAGGGAAGAACAGTGGACAAGGACAACAAACTCCACAAATTTTCATACCTTTGTCACTAGAATTCTATATTGGTTTTATAGTGGTCTGAGTGCTATAGCTTGAGTGGTTTCTAGAGTTCTCACAGAAGTATTCTGGTCTATACATACATTGTTGTTAACTTGGTTTCTTTGTGGGGGAAGGAGGGCCTGTGTCTTCCTAGTTCACCATCTTGACCTAAACTGGATTCCACATATTTTAATGATAATTCTCTTCAAGTAATGAAGCTCACTTACATTCCTTGCTCATTCTTAGCCTCTCCAATTTCACTGTTGTTTCCTCTGGGATAAGGCATCTGAGGGTGACTTCCTCTTTGGATTCAGTTCCAGAATCAGTCCATTCAAAGTCACAGTCTCTTGATTCATGAACCAAAAGGGACCTTCTCATTTTGTGATACCTTTTTGTAAATGTGCACCTTCATTTGACTCACCAAGTAACATATCACAAACAACCAGTTAAAAGGAGGAATAAGTGAGTCCACATGAATAAGTGAATACACATGATTTGGTATATTTTCAGGCTATCCTGACTACTATTGCCATTAGAAGGTGCATTAGTAGGATTCTCTGAGAGCTGTAAGGTCAGGATCAAATGATGCTACACCCTTCCCTATCCTCCACTTCTTCTCATAGCAATGTAGAGATTCTTTACATAAAAGATACATATGGCCAGTTCTTCTAAGGGCTGGTCATACTAAGTTCACAGTAATAAAAGGAAATACTCATTAGACATATGTACTCTACATTAGCAGAAAGCTGATGTCAAAATGCTCTGAGAAAATGTGGGTGTGGTTGATAATCACAGCCTCTAATTTTCAAGAGAGATTAAAACATGTAAATATAAGAGTAAATTTTAATCTTAAAGGGAAAACACCTCTAAAAAAACAAAGCATTGAAACTTTGAAAGTAATTCCTGAAAGAGCTCAGAATATAGCATTGCATAGAAGAATAGAAGGGAGAGAGATACATACTTGAGGTTCTTTAGAAATAATGGCAAGTGGCTGTTAAAATATTCTCGAGGAGAAAGAGTCCATTATCAGTTGAATAATGTAATAATGGAGGTAATAATAACAGTTTTAGAGTTCTACGCATAGGAAGAAAATAAATCTCCAAAACAGGAGATGTAATCTAGCTCCTAACAAAGAGGTATTGTAATGATCATAAGAGATGGAAAGAACTACTTGCTTCTACTTTGCTTCTATACATTTTTTAGAAGATAATGATCTTTTAAACTGCAGCATTAAAGCCAACATGGCTAATCATCACCCTTGGACCAAAGAGAGGAGGAAACATTTTCATAGTGATCACCATTTGTTGAGTGCCTACTCTGTGTCAGGAAATATCCTTAGCAATTTACATAAATTCTCCCTAACCTAAGAACCCTATGAGATAGGTATTATTTTCTGGATTTATAATTGAAAAAACTAATGCTAGACAGATAAAATTAAATGCTCATGGTCACACAAAAGTAGCTTGTATAGAATTGAAAAGCCATGTCTGTCCACAATACTAGGCTGTGTAGGAAGTTATTAAGACAATTATAATATGATTGCAAAAGCACTTTTTGTGGTGGGTCAGATAAAACAAAGAATGAGAAATTTGCTAGACAATTGGATGTGGGCTAACACATTTGTTTTTAAAGAAATAGCAAATTTGATTCTGGAAACCCACAATTGGTAACTTTGACTTTTGTGCATGGCACAAACAGATGATTTTGAACAATTTTGGGGGGTGAAGGAGGGAAGTGATAGTCACTGGATTTAACCATCAGTTTATTTAGAGTAATTAAGACCAAATTCACCTATCTTTGGTTTGTTTTTTTTCATTTGTTTAAACAAACCATATCATTCATAGTAAAAGCTTTATTTTTTTGAATAAAGTTAAAATGGTAAATATTGTTCAAGGTGAATATTGTTCAAGGTGAATATTGTTTTCATGGTTTGTTTTACATATAAAAGATTATATTAAAATTATTTTAACTGTAAATTTATTCAGTCTTTTTTTTTTTTTTTTTTTTTTGCGGTACACGGGCCCCTCACTGTTGTGGCCTCTCCCGTTGTGGAGCACAGGCTCAGCAACCATGGCTCACAGGCCCAGCCGCTCTGCGGCATGTGGGATCTTCCTGGACTGGGGCACGAACCTGTGTCCCCTGCATCGGCAAGCAGACTCTCAACCACTGTGCCACCAGGGAAGCACTATTCAGTCTTTTTTAGGATGAATTAACAGATGTAGGATTGCTGTTCAAAAGTATATGCATGTTTAAAACTAAACTAAAAATATATGCACATTTAAAACCTTAATAAATACTGTTAACTTGCTTATCCCAATGGTTTATTTTTAGCACCGATATTAAATAACAGTTTCTGATTTTCTGTCCTTTGATAACTTTGGGCTACTTTTACTTTTTGCTAAAGTTGTATTAGACAACTTATACCTCAATTTTTTTTAAATTTGAATTTCTTTGATTAATAGATTAAGTATTTTTTATATTTATTTTTTATTTTCATTTCAAATTGCATACTTATGTCCTTTGCCTATTTTTTTAGTGGAGTGTCATTTTTTAATTCTTTGCACTTGCTATTTACATATGAAAGGTATTAAAACTCATGTAAAATTTTGCAAATGTTGCACCTGAGTTATTAAATTTTTGAATTATTATTTCAAAGTAATGTGTTTTTATGTCTACCTCCTTACTTTACTCAGCAAGCAGTTGCACCTATTTAGGTTTTGTTAACAGATGTTATCAATCCTATGAAAGAGTATTTAATGGCACACATAGCATTTTCATGAGACAAAAGAAAAAAAAACTGGAGATATTGTTTACATGACTAAATCAGGGTTCAAAACCGTATCTCAACAGATTGAAACTGTTATCCAAGATATACAGGATCCATTTAACAGAAAGGGTTATGAGTTTTCCCTTATAGACTCAAAATATATGCTCAATCTTTGCATAAATATACATTTGGGGTGACAGATTAACAGCAGTCCTGGAAAAAAAACCATTTCATTTTCATAGTGCGTGATGCTTTCTAAAAGAAAATAAAGGCAATGGAGAGTGCCTTTTTAAAAGCAGGGCATGCATTACACAAAGATAAAATAGGTATGCAGTTCTACACATTGGCAAGACCACTTTTGGAATATTTCATTCAGTTCTGAGACTTGTGTTTTAAGAAAGACCATGAGAAACTATGGGAAGTCTTCTTGAGTGCATTTTTTTAGGAGTTGAGGATATAAGGGGATGAGAAGAGTGGGAGGTCTAGAATCTGCATCATGCAACTGTAATACTAAAGGCAAAAATCACATTAAACAAAACAAACATGAATGAGCTGTCCCTCAGTGTGCAAATAGTCTGTGCTTTAATGTTTTTGGAGATTTCTGAGTTGAAGTTCATGTTGAGCTAGATCAGCTCTCACTAAGAAATTCTAATCAGTTATTTGCCCTTTTGAGAAATCAAATGGACAAAATAGGATAAAATGTTTCCATTATCTGACAAAATAAATGATTTCAAATAGTGTAACATATTTCAAAATAGAATAAAATATATCCATCATCTTTTATTGAGCTATGAAAACAAAGACTAAGAAGCCCTCCAAGAAAATTAAGAAGGATAACAATATAACTGTACAGGTAGGAAGGTAATGTAAAAACTTGAAATCAGAGAATCAAAAGATCATATAAAAATGTAACTCAAAAAAGGAAGAAAAAATATAACTCAAGAGAAAACATAGTCTGTAAAATTTAGAGTCACAGAAACCAATTTTGAAAACATTGGCTCTGAACTTGAATGACAAAATGTGATAAATTGGCAGTTTACAATTTATAAAAAATTTTAATTTTACAGCATCAAACTTAAAAGTTATAACATCTATATTAGAATTAAGTTTATTTTTGCTTAGTTCATTTTTCCAATTAGATCCCGGTACTAGTTATGTTGATGTATATTTTATTACTTCATACATCTCACACATAAATGTATTAAAGTTATTATGTGTGTTACATCAAAATTGGCCTTTCGGAGTTTTCTAAAAGCAATGATTCTGTGACAACCGGACATTTATTTTCAATTACAGGAAATTTGTAGAAAGACCACTCTGAACTTTGTAGACTTAGATAGAAAAGAGACTAGAAATGTGTGTATATGTCTGTGTGTGTGCGCACATTTTTTATTTCACCCGTCAGTAGTTACCCAGCATCACTTTGATTCTTTCTTCTTCATGTTGAAACACAGCTCAAAGCACCAAACCCATTCTCCAGTGATTGGGACAAAAGTAGGTTAGTAGAGTGGGTTGCTAGGAGACCAATGTCAGCGTCATCTATGACCTTGCAGGATGTAAAAAATAAGTATGGATTTATCGAACTCAGTGGCACATTGTTTAAGTCCTCTGCTCTGGCTGTCTTATTTCATTTCTGTCTACCTCAGTGTTTTCCTCTTTCTCTTTTCTCTCCTTTTCACTAACACAAACGTGAACATATAGAGCCATACAACTTCCTTTCTTGATACCTCCTAATTCCTCAAAGTTATTACTATGCTTCATTTAACCACAGCATTGTCTCTTAGCTAACAACGCCCTCCAATAGCAGCGTCAGCAAGTTCTGATCCTTTTAAAAGGCTGATTCTTCATACCATTGCTGTAAGAAATACAGAAATCAGTTCTACTGGGAACAACATTATGAAAAATGTATAAACATCACAAAGTAATTTTGCTGTCACATTCAAAATGTTTTCTCAAAGTTGCATCCACAGTTTTCACAGTTGAGGTGGCTTAGGTTAAATAATCTCATGCAGGGGAGAACTCTAACATTCTTGTCATCTTCTTGGCATATCTTTTTTTGAAATTGTTTGCAATATGGATTTCCCAGAGAAAAAAGTACCAGTAGAGAAAGTTAAATTAAAAAAACAATTCTCAAATCCCAAACCATTTTTGTTTTCGTATTTATAGATCTTCATTTTAAAGAATTATAAATTATATTATAAATAAATGATGTGGGAGGTGGGATGAGGAGGTGTGTGTGCACGCACGCGTGTGTATACATGATTCTTTTCTCCATAGGTTGGAATCTTAATTGTAAGGTGTATGAGAATGCAGCCCTCATTCCATTTATAGCAAAAGTCCTGTAGACTTTTAGACTACAGGACTTTTAGACTTGCTATTATATTTGTATAGTTTAATCAGGAACAAAACTGAAATAAATATGGATGTACAGATATATCCTACCAGTACAAATATTTAGACTTTTACTAACTATTGAATAGAAAAAATTATTTCAATTAAGCTAACTTATAATGTATTTCCAAAATCAATTGAACAGCTGTTATTAATACAGAGCCAGGTTACTCAAATGAATTGTAAAGCTTTATGTCAGAGTGTGAATGTGTTGTGATTGCACAGAGAGAATCTTATGCAAATCTTAATATATGTGATGGACTAGATAATGGAATTTGAAATAAATTCTTGGTTTTTTTTAAAGTCTTAATAACGATCAGAAAATAGTTGCTGAAAGTCGCTGTGTACATACTTAATGTCTAAAAAAGAAAATAGAATTTACCAAATTCCTAAAATTTGAGAGGACAGAAAAATGTTCATAGAGGACCAACTATTACTCTACCAGTATGTAAACTAGTCCTTGGAAATGCATCTTATTTTTTCTGTTCTTAAGGCATTAATGATTTTCATAATCACTGATATATCATTTAGACAGCAAAGTTGTACTGTTCTATATAAACATATAGTGATTTTTCCATGAGTTTGCCAAGAGGTATTTAGAGATTAATGGAAGGAATGGATACTTAGAGAATACTAATACATTAACTAAAAATGGTGAGGTCTAAGAGCTAAAACAAAAACCTTTGTATGGTATATATTAAAATTCAAATAAGAGAAGTTAGGAAGAATTTTTTTAAAAAGGTATTGGAAGCAGCTCATGGAATTTTTTAAGCGTAATCATCAAGTTGTTACTTGTGAAAATTATGAACCAGAAAATGGCTAAGACCACTCTAGAATTGTGGGAGCAAGTTCTAGGGCAAAGAACAAATGTGTGATTAGAATAAAGAGAATAAGAATTAGGCAGATGAAGTAGGGGAAGAATGAAGAGTCAAGTATTGGGTGCAACATCAGTGGCAAAGCATTTTGCCAAGTAATCTTATCATCTCTGAGAATATGTATGCCTTCCTTACTTCCACAAGTCACTAGTGGAGGAAATACAAATTGTATTTCAATATCATACAAATACAATGTGGAAATCAATACCACATGCAATAAATACAAATTTTATTTCAATTAAAATGATGCATACCTTTGATATTCCATTTATTCATTAACCAAAGAAACACTTGAATCCCTGTGATGTGCTAAATCTTTTTACATCTGATCTCTGAGCCTAATTGAGACAGTTATGTAAAAATACAATACAAATTACAGTACAAAGTAATAAAAAAATTACAATAAAGTAATAAAAAAAAGTGCTAACAAGTGTAAGAAAGATTGCTGTGATGGCAGGGTGGATTTGCTTGTAATTGGCATATATGTTATTATTAGAGTGGTCCCAGGATACGTTTGAGATATTCCATAGAAACTAATGTGGTACATGGGATTTTGCACATTGTAAAATTCTGCAAATGGTGATTTGGTTCTAGTGACTCATTCATTTTCCAAAATGAAAACTGAAAATGATCCTAGAAGACCTACAGTTACATTAAAAACCATATCTGCTCCAAAAATCTTGATTTTCCCCTCATAATTCAATAATGGAAATTTCAACATAATTAGAATTATTATAAAATGATTGTATTTCTGACCAAGCATTAACACACACAAAATCAGTCAGAGGTATTATTAAGAAAAGAAAATTCCATAGCTGCAAATTTTTATCAAACATCCATAAGCACTCAGTATAGCAAAATTCTACTCTAAGTTTCACCTTGAATGCATGTACATACTTTACACATTGATTCAACGAGTCCCAGAAGTCTCAAGGGGTATGCAGAACATAAAACACAACTGTTCTATTTCCGATTTTTATCTCTAATATGCAAATTAAACTGAAATTATGTGAATAATGACTTAATATTCCTTTTGTTTTCTTGAGGTTTGGAAAGAATTTTTGGAAAAAATGCTGGGCTGCCATGGGTGCAGAGAGCTAAATAGAGAATTTTCCCCCTCTTAATATATTTTCATTAGCAACTAATCATTCAAATATATTTTTCTGGTATAAGATATGAGTATGAAGTGTCATGGAGGATGCTCTCCCTTGATAGTGTTTTCTCGGTAGAAAATTATTTATAAAAGCAAAATCTGAGAGTAATAATTTTCCCCTTCATCCCTTCTGACTCACAGGTGCAGCTTCTTAGAATCAGAGTAAATAAAATAAATTAGGAAGAAATGTATGCTATTAATGCATTCTCCCATCATTCTCTGCTTTAGGACTGACTTAACACTTCGCAATTAACAGAGTTTTTTATACTTCTCTGGAAAGTCGTAAAGAACTACAGAATCAATAGGATGGGCATTTAAAATGAATTTTCAGAAAATTTCTGACAGAGTAGTATAATCTTTTTGTGAATCAGACCTGGTTTACTAAATGCTTGGAAAACTGACATAGGACGCTAAACCAAGAATGTTTAGGTAAGTGGAAAGGTATAATTCAAGGCAGTAAAAGGAGGTGACCAGAGTATAAAGAGAATATCTACCAGTTTTGTACAGTTGTTTCTTGCTGAATTAGCAGACCCACAACTATCATCTCCTGTGACTTCCTGATTGGTCTCTAGGTATGTCAACTCTTGGAAAGGCTGATGGTCTGCAATCTCAGAGCTGAAGTGGGTCTTGTATGTAATTGAAACATTTAAGGATGTCTTAAATGTCTACCTTTGAGCCTACAGGGAAAGCATATCAAATATAGGGAGGGTGTGGGATAGCCCCAGTGGTCTGGTTAACAAAACAAAGGACATTGTGGAAAGTTAGTCATCAGAGACCTCAAAAACTTTGTACAACACTGCATTACATACAACAGCCATTTTAACTTTAAAACTGCAGAATTAACAACCCTGGAAGGTTTAAGAAACTAAGAACACCCCCAAGGTAATAAGCAGAAATTCACAAGGGCCTCTTTGGGTGCCCTATTGATTCTGCTAATTCAACAAGGGATAATTGCAGAAAGTTACCGGAGACGTTTAAAACTCCCTAAAGCACAAGGTTTCTATCAAATACTGGCCTATGGGCAGAGGGTCTACAAAAGGCTCTTTCAGCTTGCACAGCAAAATGAGCACTGTAGTTTTAACCCTCAAAGTGCCATATGCAGCATCTTCGATTCCCCACAAAGGGAAAAAAATAATTGTACTTTTATACCAAGGAATATTTGCCTATAACAAATCTGCAAAGGGGTTATCTTGATATGTCTGTACTAATTCAAATAAGAGACAGTTATGCCACTCAATGATTCTTTGAAACATACACAACTGTAATTTTATCAATGTATTCTGAAAATTAAAATTGAGTAGAGGTATTTGCCTATTTTTTTACTTACACGGGCTTGCAGTTCAAACATATTTTTAGTATATAAGAAGGTCTTATTTTTTTTCCTTTCTGAGTTTGCAAAGGACCTTTGTCAATGCTGATTTATTAATTTTTTTTCCTTATTGTTAGGGATTGGTGAGATTCTAATATTTATCTCCACTCTTGCCTTCTGAGCTCTAATCAAATTGAGAACAATTGCAAAAAATTAGATGAGAATTAAAATATAATACCTCTCTTCAAATTGTTAATATAATAGTAGAAAAATGTGAACTTTGAGAGCAAAATGAGACTTCCTAATTCATCCTGCTTTCCCAACTAGTCCTTGGGGCCTGTTTGTTAGGAGTGTTAGATGTTTTGAATAGTAAGCTACCTTTGCAACCACATGGAGAATAATGACCTTTAATATACCCCAGCATACGGGAAGCTAGGGCTGAGAGAGTCTTGACCTTATTTGGATTAATGTGGGCTTCATTCATGACAGCAGGAATGGTGGGAGAGAATGCACATCACTGGTGGAAAAACCAATGACAGAGGGAGTGAGAAAAGAGAAAGAAAGCTGAGACTGAGAATGTGGGTCATCTGTGAGCTGTAACTTTTACCCCAGTACACCAATTAGTAAAGTCACTCTTCTTCCCGTGGGGAGGAGAGAGTAAGAAAGGAGAAAATGGTGGAATTTTCCTCCCCAGTACCTCACTGACAGGATGGAAGTGTTGACAAAGGTTCCTATTTCATGGGACAAGGCAGGAGTGTGGAAAAATGTTTCTCCCAGATCTTCTAAATCTAGATAAATGGGCTATTTAAAATCGGAAAGGGCTGGGGACTGTGCCTTTGGTTTAGTATGAAATCTGGCTCCTAGTGCCCTTCACATATAATTTAGATAGTACAATAATTAAAAAGAAAATCTTTAGGAAAAATAAGTCTTAAGCTTTGTATACACGCCAGTTTAAATTATGGGGTATTACCAGTCTTTATTGTCACACCAACCATTTTTTCCAGATTTTTTGACGAGTATATTTTAAGGCAAGCCCCTTAGTCTTAGGTATGACTTTATAAGAACAAAATAAAAATGAATAAAATTTAGCTTAAGGTATATAATATAATAACAACATATAAACTTGAAAATTACCTCAGAATAGGGACCAGTTATTGTAAGTTAAAGCTAACTTTATGTAACTATGTGCAAATACATTTATCTATTTAAGTCACCTGAGAAAAACCCATGAGAAAATCTTGGGTACATCTGAGTCTTATTGTATGGCTTAGTGAGGGACGTTAACAAAAAAGGCTTAAAGTTTGAACATCTAAGTATTTTCTGTATTTTCAGAGACATGTGATCCACAGAATTATGTTACCTTCCATGAGAGCTTTCAATCCCTAGTTGAGAAGGGAATGGTATCGTCTCACTTCAATTTCTTGTTTGCTGTCAATCAGTATATTAAATCAGCTTTTGTGACAAATTTACGCTATAAAACGCTCAACAACCAGTAACACCAAAGAAGTTGATGAAAATTGCTGTGCAACATTGCCTAGGTCAGCAACAACTCCTGGTGTTCTCTTCTTATTTTTGCATTAACTAAACCTTTATGTGCACACAGTTCTGTATACCTTCATGTAGTACTTGAATTTCTAGACAGGAAGAACTTAATTGGCCTCTTTTCTACCATAATTTATATATATATATATATATACACATATATATATATATATTTAATTTTAAAGAATTTTGAATTTTTTCTAAATAGGGAAAAGAAGCTATAAAAAAAAAGGTTGGTCTCTTTCTTGGGATTGAATTTAATGCATATGGAACAACATGATCCTTCCATAGTTTTGTTTATTTCTCTTCCTTTACCTATTATTAAATTTTGCTTAATGTTCTAGGGTTACCCAGGATATCTCTGTTAAAAATTAGTGTTTTCTTGCTATCTTCTACTTTGGTTTGTATTTTGTCTTTACTTTGATCCCATCACCTTGATTTACATTCTCCCTTGCTTAAAGTGATATGTAAAATAAGATACCATGACTAACAAAGATTGAGAATTCTGTCCCTAATATAATTACCCAATCAGAATAATATTATCCATTTCAACCCAATACTACCATTATTCAAGGAAAATTGACTTAATGCCACAAATTATTTCAAATGTTCTATAGCAGGGGTCCCCAACCCCCAGGCCACAGACCGGTAACCAGGCCGCATAGCAGGAGGTGAGTGGCGGGTGAGCAAGCGAAGCTTCATCTGTATTTACAGCCGCTCCCCATCGCTCGCATTACTCCCTGAGCTCCACCTCCTGTCAGATCAGTGGCGGCATTAGATTCTCATAGTACGAATGCTACTGTGAACTGCTTATGTGAGAGATCTAGGTTGCGCGCTCCTTATGAGAATCTAATGCCTGATGATCTGAGGTGGAGCTGAGGCAGTGATGCTAGTGCTGGGGAGTGGCTGCAAATACAGATTATCATTAGCACAGAGTTTTGACTGCACAGAGACCATAATAAATCAATTGCTTGCAGACTCATATCAAAACCGTATCAGTGAGTGGCTGGTGACAGTTAAGCTGCATCTTATGGAGTAGACTGGACATAAGGAACACACTTTGGGTGTCACTGTCTCCAGTCATCCCCAGATGTGACCATCTAGTTACAGGAAAACAAACTCAGGGCTCCCACTGATTCTGCATTATGGTGAGTTGTATAATTATTTCATTATATATTACAATGTAATAATAATAGAAATAAAGTGCACAATAAGTGTAATGCACTTGAATCATCCCGAAATCATCCCCACCTCCTCCAGTCCATGGAAAAATTGTCTTCCACAAAACCAGTCGCTGGTGCCAAAAAGGTTGGGGACCACTGTTCTATAGTATATATGTATATGTACATGTATGTGTATCTGTATATATACAACATGCATATGTACGTGTGTGTGGGGGGGGTATACAGATTGACATAATGCATTTAGAAGACTTATCCATCTACAATTTCTCTCACCATACCAATGACATGATTAGAAAGATTCTTTTCAAGAAAGATTCATGTCAGCTCTGAAAACCCTAATGGGTACTAGCAGTAGATGACATATTTTGGAAAATTTCTGAAAGGGAGAAAAGATAAGGCTGTACTGATGGCTATATGAGGGCAGAGGAAAGTACAGATTAAACATCCAGGTGAGAAGGCTGCAAGCAGAAGTAAGCCACTGGTTCTGAAAATGCACCAAGTTCAGAGTGAGCACGTGCTACCGAAGTCATAGGGGGTTGTCTGGAGGGCAGCAATCAGAAGAGGTAATCGGAGGGCTGCCCAACGTACACAGGGAGCGCTGGGAAGGTAAATCCTTCTAGTTTCTCACTCCATCATCCAAGTTTACAGGGCTCTGGGTGCAGCACTTGTTCTGACTTGAATAAGACAGAAGAAAGCTGCTTTCTAAAGAGAGTGGTGGGCATGTGATACGGATGTTAGGGTTGGAGGAAGAAGAGTGACAGTATTCAGTGTAGAAAGATAAATCAATAAAGGCAGCCTCACAGCTCCACGGAGAGGTAAAGCACAGCAAAGCTAATTCCCTTGGAGTGAAGTCCTTCTGAACTTTGGGAATTATAGGAGCCCTGAGCCCAGGGACTGCCTTCTCTCAGCCCTTGCTCCCTCCATAAAGGGAAGCCCGAGTTATGGTAGAAATCACTCTTATATGATGGCCTTCTTTTATGCCTTCTATTTGGTTGAAAGGTATTTTGAGTAAACAGTTGAAAGAGATAGATCTAAGGAAATAAAACAATTGACTGGAGGAAGTACAGAAAATGAATGAAAACAAAAGAACGTATTACAAATTACAATGAATATTCTTAGGGATAGTTAGGAGAATATTACATCCATAATACAAGACCAGGCTACCATGAATAAGGAGTGAGTGTAGAACAAGAAAAAATTCTTGCTAATTAAAAATATGATTGCCAAAGCAAGTAAACAATAAATACAAAGTCTGGTTGATATAATAGAAACTGAGGTCTATTGTAGAATAAATGAAGAAAGGAATCAGGGAATACATGAAGAAAAATCCACAATTAGATACATTATCCTGACCTTCAAGTATAAATAGATATTCCAAAATCTTCTAGAGAAGAAAATCAGATATCTAGAAAGACAAAATTTTTCACATTGGCATCAGACTTATAAGAGAGGTACTAAATGCTAGAAATAAATGAAGCAAGGAAAGTACTCAGTTTGAATCTGGAAACTATAAATCATTTATGAGGCCAAAAATTAGTATATATATTTTTTAATTAGGCAAAGACAGAACGTTTAGTCCTGTAAAAGATTACTTAAGATTCTGGTCCAGCAAAACAAAAACAAGAGAAGCCCAACAAAAAGGAAAATATCAGATCCAAAGCAATAGAGGTAACCCAGAATTTTATTTGAAAAAAATTCCAGAAAGGCAGATGTGCAACTGACATAGACTTTTATCTGCCCAATTTAGACCAGGAAGTAGAAAGAGCTTTTTAAAGGATACTGTTTTGGACCCAGGTTTGAGGAGGAGTGTTAGGGTGTGGCAATCAAGAGACTTAGAAGCCCTTAATAAGAAGATGAAACTGTGGTTCTTTTCTGTTCAGAGAAAATAAAAAAGTAATTCGATCTTCCAGGAAAAGAGAAACAAGAACATCATGATTCAAAGATGAAACTAAACTGTGATATGAGGCAATGTAAGGAAAAGAGATCTGTTTGACCTTAATGCTTGAAAGATTCTATGTTAACTGGCATCTATTTGTAAACCTAGAATTATGTCTTTCTGAGCCCATTCACTCTAATTGACTCTGTTTTTTAAAAAATATTTATTTATTTGGTTGCACTGGGTCTTACTTGCATCAGGTGGGCTTCTTTGTTGTGGCATGTGAACTCTTGGTTGCGGCATGCATGTAGGATCTAGTTCCCCGACCAGGGATGGAACCCGGGCCCCCCGCATTGGGAGCGCGGAGTCCCATCCCCTGCGCCACCTCTAATTGACTTCTTAGTGACCAACATTTATATCACCAAATGTAAATAACTCATGATTTTCAATGTTTTCAAATTACCTTAGAAAAATTCCAGAAGATTTAATGGTCCTGTTTTGAACTTTGGCAAGATAAAAGAGTTCATAGAAATTGAGAGTGAGGGAAGAAGTGAAAGCAGAAAAAATATAAAAATCTGGAGGTAGATGAGTGAAAGGGAAATTAAAGGTATCTAAAGGGGTAATAATTATGTCTTACAGCTAGAAATCAAAAGATATTGTCTAAAATTTATCAACCAATCAATAAATGTTAAGACCCTTGCTTAGAATTATAATAATGACCATCAAAACAAAACGTAAAGAGTTAAAAGTGTTTACATCTCAAGAATAGTAAAGGAAGTAGGGAGTGGGGTGAAAATAAATATTTTACTCTCTTAAAAAAACAAATTAGGGCCTCCCTGGTGGTGCAGTGGTTGAGAGTCCGCCTGCCGATGCAGGGGACACGGGTTTGTGTCCGGGAAGATCCCACATGCCGCGGAGTGGCTGGGCCCGTGAGCCATGGCCACTGAGCCTGCGCGTCTGGAGCCTGTGCTCCGCAACGGGAGAGGCCACAACAGTGAGAGGCCCGCGTACCGGAAAAAAAAAAAAAAAATATATATATATATATATATATATATATATATATATCTGTTTTGATGTATAAATATGGGTTGTAAACAGATATGAAGGAGTCCCAATAGGTCAGTGTTAAAAGTCCTATATCAAGGATGTTCTCAAATCTAAGTAACAGTAACACTGACTCATAATGGCTTAAAGTGTAAAAAACATTATCTCGAATATCTTAAAGTCTATAGGGAGGGTGGCTATCAGGAAAGGCACCTTATGTAGTTGATTGGCTGTTTTAGGTTGTTTTAGCATCAGTGATATCATGGGTGTTATGCTTTCTTTACATTCAATTATTGTAACATTCTCAATAGTTTGGATTTGGCCTCAGGACTCATACAGTTACAAAATGGCTGTAGGAGTTCTAGGCATCCTATCCAAAATGTCAGGGACATAAGAAAACGAGGTAATTCTTATTCTC
This sequence comes from Orcinus orca, assembly GCF_937001465.1. Classification (NCBI taxonomy): domain Eukaryota; kingdom Metazoa; phylum Chordata; class Mammalia; order Artiodactyla; family Delphinidae; genus Orcinus; species Orcinus orca. The sequence continues at coordinate 75,092,997 of NC_064564.1, read as the reverse complement.
ATAATTCCGTTTCAGGAGTGAGAAAATCTTTCCCAGAAGTTTCCCCTTTATCTCATTGGCCAGAATTTGGTCACATAACCTTCTCTAAACTAATCAATAGCAGAGACAATATTATCATGATTTATTTAGCAAACTTATGAGCTGCAAACAGGAGCTAAGAAAAAAATCCATTTCCCCTTGATCCATATAAACATTGAGTGGATCATTTAATAGAACCATTATTCTGGTAGGAATAAAAACAAGTAAATGGATGCTGGGTAGGCAAACAACTGTGACCACAAGAGGGCTACAAGGGGAATTATTGATGCAGTGGAGGCCGGTGGTGAGCAAACCTTACTTTTAGTTCATACTACCAAATAACCTCTGAATCTGCATCTGAATTTCCTCACCTGAGAGATTAGAGTGATGACCTAGGTTAGTAGTTCTAATGAATCAGAATCACCTAGAAGGTCCATTATAATACAGATTACTAGGCACCATCCTCAGATATTCTGATTCAGTAAATCTAGGTGTTGCTAAAAAAATTTGCCTTTCTAACTATTTCCCAGGTGATGCTGGTGCGCTGGTCTGGGAACTGTACATTGAGAACCATTGACCTAGGTGATGATTTTCATGGAGACTCATATTGGTATCCCTGGTGCCTGAAATAGTGACCGAAAATAGTAAGTATAAATTTTTTTTAAAGTATTAAATGCGTTTACTCTAACATTCAATAAGTCTTAGCTTTTCTTTGGGTCTAGATTTATCACAATTACAAAGTCTATTCTTCATTCCAATTAAGAATTTGCTGTTACCTACACCCCCTGAATGCACATATATTAGAACATAATTTAATGTTAATTAATTCCTTGGTTTGATATCTCTCGTCATTTGCCTGCATGCACTATGCAGGTGTATTACACCAGTATGTCTGATTTGTTTTTTAATGTTTTGGAAATCAAGCACTTAATACTAACAAAATTCTATACCGGAGTTATTCCAATGCTCTTTTGTGGTGACCAGCATGTAGCCAAAATCCCATAACTATGCTCCAGGCGGTGACCGACATGTAGCCAAAATCCCATAACTATGCTCCAGGCTTCATACTGTGGGGAATCATTTCCTAAGCCTATTTGACTACAGAACACATTTAAACATTGGCAGACTATCAAGCAAAGCTCATGAGATGTAATGTCCATTTGGATTAAAATGGACAACAAAAATGATCTCACAGATGAATTATTTGCTATAAGAAATAACTGAACCCTGATTTATATGCTTTTTAAGAAACATTATAAACAACAAATTAGAACAATTAAGTCATTGTCATTATGAATAAAAAGGACAAAATAAAGTGAAATAATTCACTGTATATGTTGGTATGAAGCATAACACAGAGAACATTTTAATGAGACCAGTGTTTTTGAGTCATCACTTACTTTTATACTGAATAGTATGAATACTTTCACTAAATTAAGCTTTTATTCTGGGTAGAATTTTGAGTATTTTGATATGATATCTTTCAATTTTAATGCTGTATGACAATCCTGTTTGCACAGGTCTGTTGCATTAAAAATAATATGATGAACTGAATTTCAGCAATTAAAGACTCTTGAATTAAGATATTCCAAAAATTATTTCATTGATTTCTATTAGATCACTCATCTTCTAATATTTTAAAAATCAAAAGCTTCAATTTTTAATTTTCCCTTTGATTTATTGTGACTAATCCCAAGAAACCACTTATTGTTTAAAACTTTTTTCTTTCAACAGTAGGTATATGTGTTTTAAAAGTATTAGAATTTGAATAATATTGAATAACAAACATGTTGAAATTACAACCTATCTACATATATGTCTTAAGACATACTAAAGACATATATGTACATAGATTATATGAAGACATACTAAGATAAAGTAGATAGATAGGTAGAGATAGATAGATAGGTAGATAGCTAGATGACATATTAACCAAGTCAAGTTAGAACAACCTTGTGGTGGGAGCTTAGGAGTTTGAAAGAACTTTTATCTGGGAATTAACAATCTGCTTGAAAAATCTATAGCTAGGTTGTACATGAAAAGCACCCATTCCCTGATTTTATTCCTTTCTTCTTCGTCTGAAACTTTCCTTTGTGTAATGTTTGCTGTACCTCAAATTGGCTATTTCTCTCTTTCCTTGGTCTCATTTTTGTGCTCATGTATAAAAACTTCCCATGGAATGCTTTCCCTAAACCTCCTTCCATGAAAATTATTCTGTCTACTGCTGAAATACTTAGAACTTCACTGTGTATAGTGGCAGCCACTATCCACATGTGGCTGTTTACGTATAAACAAAATAAAATTTCATTTCTTCAGTTGCACTAACTGTATTTCAAGTGTTCAGTATTTACATGTGTTTAATGCTGACAGCATTGGACATAAGTACAAATATCAACTATTTCTATCATCACAAAAACTTCAGTCGAAAGCACTGACTTACAGTCTGATGTGTAATTTAGTATCTCTCTTCTAGTTTGTAACAGTTCTCAATATTTTGTCTTCTGCATCCTTAGGAATTCATAACGGTGTTTGCCACCTCATAGGTGCTCAATACTTGGGAATTCATTATATTTTCTCAAGTGCAATTGAGTATGATCTATCCTCCAAATTATAATTACTCAGTAAATACTCAATCTTTTTTTTTTTTTTTTTGGTTTCTTCCTCTTGGAGAAAAAAATAGAGAACCTCTAATTTCCATATGTCAAGAAATATTTCCATGTCAGATAAAAGGCAGATATGCTCAATTAATTAAATTGCAATCCTTTTCTTATCTAATTAATCAATCCAACATGAATAAAGTTGATCTTTTGCTTTAATAAGATTAGGTGTAATATTGATTTTGGAAAGTTATTGCCTCCTCAAATGCTCCTCTTACCATGGTGGATTGGCTTACACCCTTAGGGAGACAGTAGTAATATGCTAAATTTCATAAAATTCCAGGTAAGACGATTAAGTTTGCTTTTGTTTGTTTGCTACTTTACTAGGAAAATATAAGGTGAACCCCAAGGGAAATAATAAACCCCAAGTGATACCTGGTGGTCCTGAAGCTACTTTCATTTTATTGCTTCTTCTGTCTTATGCTCAGCTTCCAAGACATTGAAAGAGACAGGGAAAAAAATTGGTTTCGGTGGCACGTATGTGTTTGGGGAAAAATGGAGATTTCATATTACAATGAGACACAATGAGTAGTGAGTATAATAGAGTGATTTTTTAAAACATCCATTTTAGAAAAAATATTTATTTGAATTTGGGTAATGACATTAAAACAGAAGTTTCTAAGTGTATTATAAGGGAAACTATACCCTTGCTGATGACAAATATTCAAAATGACAAACCGAGGTGAGAAAGTGACATGTTCACCTCTAGCATGATTTACTGTTTGGCTAAGAGGTTTTCAACAGAATGTAAAGATATTTACAATTCGAGCAGGTAACTATACAAAGTGATGCAAAGTTTTGAAAAGATCAAGTGCTTACCCTGTTCTCATTTATAGTGCAAAATATACCTACACAAATAATTTTTCCCCTTTTCCTTGTTAATCTTCCCATTAGTCTGCATTCTAGAAATATCTGCCTTTTAATAGCCCTCTCTAATGGTAATAACTGTGTTTTAGTCAATTTTAAAGAAAAGTTCAACCAAACTGCAAAAACTAGCCTACATAACCACCACATCACATAACAAAGTACCTTAGATAAAGACCCTCAGATTTTATATTAACTGTTAGGTGAATGCATAAAAGACACAGAGAAACTTTGCTACCACTGGTGATTTTTTCCTATGAGTGACAGGGAAGTATTAACATACCTACTGCTTATATCTGCTCATTAAGGCACTGCTAGTCTAACCACATATGGTATCCTCCATAATTTATCATAATATGTAGAAGTGTTACCTTCAGGCAACTGATATTATGAGAAACAATTAAATAAAACGCTATGGTACTATCTCTGTATCTCAGGAATTCAAATATCTGCCCCACCCAGAGGGCAGCCCGAATCTGCCTATCCATACTCATGGCTGAATTTATAGGGTTTTTCTTTTAAATTGTAAATTTCACTTGCAATGGGATGGATGTGAATGCAGTGACCTAGCCCTCTACTCATCAATAAAGATTTTTCTGCATCTTTCTCTTTCTGAAATGTTATTCCTAAGGTATGTATTTCCATACGAATCAACCCTGTAAGGCTATGGAACCAAGACAGACACAGCAGGAACATTTCTTTCCTTGTGTGCTTCCATTTTTGAAGCTGACATTAAGTAACACTACCTGGAATAATGAGGGAAAGCTGCATTGGCTTTTGTAGCCCAGAAAAGTGGCAATGATAGAGGAAAAGTCAAAGCATAATGATCACAAAGTGAATTAAAAAATAAAAGTAAACAACATTAATTATGAATAGTGACTGGTGAGTTGAAGATTCAATGTGATATTTATTGAAGACTGCTGTTTTAATCAAAAAGAGGAAGATTTTGACAGTCACTTTGGGTTTCAACTTCATAGTATTTACTGGGTGAAATTTGCCAGCCATCATTCTCGTGTGAATGTTCTATTATTATTACTTTGTCTGGGATTTTTCTCCTAAAGGAACCTGTGCAGAATTCTCTGACCTGTGCATATTGAAAGAGTTTAAGTTAAATTCCTTCTGCACCTCAAATCATTTTCTATCTTCATGGTCATTCAGGAGCTATTACTACGTCCCTAAAGTCCACCAGTGTTGAAGTTTCTCTTAGCCTGTTCTCCTGCATAACAGTAAGCGTCACAGGAAGATTGAAGCATGAGAACTATGATTTGAGAAATTCAGCTAAGCCCTGGAATCTGGGCCAGTGCATATAATTGAGACCACATTTAAATTTCTTTGATATTTCTTTATAGAAAAGTATAATGCCCTAAAGGGGAAACATATTTCATCTTAGTTACATTAGCTTTGTTAAATAAGCAAATAACCACTTACCTGTAAGCAAAAGAAATGGACAAAATGTAAGCCACTGGCTTTATCCTCTTTGCATTCTGAATAAGCAATTGCTTTTCTACAGAATTATTTTCAATCAGCAGTTAGTCATGCTGAATAAATATTTGGTAAAGAAGCCATAAGAAACAATTCAGCTTTCCTAAAAATAATTGACTATTGTCTGTTTGCTCTTGAAACATTTTCCTTGGCTTACTTTGATTGGTTAAGATGGGCAAAGACAAGAACAACATAAATCCACCATTTTCCTGTTTACTGAATTGTGGACATGCATGGCCTGTAATAGAGTTATAATGGTCATAAAGTTCATTACACAGATTTTAGAGTGGGGAGGACTTGTGAATTCTGTATCTGAATTTGCTAATCCTAGTGTTTACAACATGCAGGGAATTAATTTAAAGGGTCTTCAGCTTCTCTCTTTGAGAATACAGTTTGCACACTAACATATGCAGACACACATGGAAACTATACCATAAGAGAACACAGCTCCACGGAGTCAGTCTGACAGAAGCATCTTTGCCCTCACAGTCAGAAATATACCAGCATTGAAGGAGTAGAAAGGTGGGTCATGATACAAAGTGACTATAATGAAAAAGATGAGTATAAAACAGGTGCATGGTACTCCTCTAAGTTGTTCTGAAAAAAATAGTAATTTAAAAAATTTCTTGTAGATTCTATGACAGGCTTGTGTAAAGTTTCCATAGCACATATTGGAGAGTCACGAATGATACGTTCATTCATTTGGCAAGTTATTTATTTATTTAATGTCCAACTTGTTCAAAAGAATATTTATGATAATAAAACTAAATCCAATGAAATTTTTTTTGAAAAGTGAAAAGATTAGCAAATGAAAAGGTAAGGGAAAAAGAGTAAGATAAAGATAGGCTAAAGTAATATCAAAAATGGAAGCTGCAGCTAGTGGGTGACCAATTTGTTTCTGAGATTTTTGGTAGTCAATGAAAACAGAGAAATATAAATCAAACATTCTTATAATCCATACATTAAAAAAAAAATCAGAACATTACCAAAGATGAAGTGCAACCATGTTGTGAAGATTTAGACCTAAGAAAAGTTTATCCAATGGATCATAATAAAAATAGTACTTTATAAAATAATCATTGATGCCTTTGGTGGTAGGGGGTTCCTTACAGCAAATACAGTGAATTACATCAGGCTATGACCTGTTAGGCTCCTAGGCTGAGGATGTCATGCCTAAAACACAACTTATTGAAACCAGTTCTATTATGAACCAAAAAGAAGAGGAAGAGGAGGAGGGGGAAGAGAAGGAGGAGAAGGGGCAGGAGGAAGGGGAAAGGGAGGAGAAAGAAGAGGACAAGGTGGGCTTCCCTGGTGGCGCAGTGGTTGAGAGTCCACCTGCCGATGCAGGGGACACAGGTTCGTGCCCCGGTCTGTGAGGATCCCACATGCCGCGGAGCGGCTGGGCCCGTGAGCCATGGCCGCTGAGCCTGCGCGTCCGGAGCCTGTGCTCCGCAACGGGAGAGGCCGCAACAGTGAAAGGCCCGCGTGCCGCAAAAAAAAGAAGAGGACAAGGAAGAGGAGGAGAACAAATGGTTCACAAAATGCCACCTGCATATCTTCTTCTGTGCACAGTGAAAGGATTCAGGCATTCACATGCATGCGTGCACACATATAATTCATTGTGAAATTAAAATGCATAATCATACAGTAAATCTACTTAGGAAAAGACATATGTAAAGATCCCTATCTATAGTAACAGTATTCAGCCAATTTTTGTCTTATACATGATGGGACATGACCAAGAATAATGCATAATGATTATAGGAGATACAGTTCTCCAGATGTTACTGACAGAAGAGCAGAGAATGTTAGCACCCAATGGAGCCCATGAAAGGCTACCCTGCATTGTTTTCTACTACTCTAGTCCTAGCCTATGTAATGAGGATTTTAGGATCTTTGTGGTTAGTTGATGGGTGTTTTGGGAAGTTTAGCACATCTTCCAACTCAGTATAGGAATTCTTTTTACAGTCTTCAACAATGCCTTCTTGAGCACATTCACTTCACCTTTTTTTTTTTTTCCAGTGCCAGTATTCACTATATTTTCCCTGGAAACAGAGAGAGAAAGGGAAAAGAGGCAGCATGTGTGTTACAAAATGATGGCAAATGGTAAAGGAAGTCCCCATCACGGCAAAAGCAACCATTACATAAACTCCCCAGTGATAGGGTCACCAAAGCCCAATGGGGACTCAGTCCCCATTCCTGCAGTTCAGGAATGGCAGGAAGGGATAAGGCAAAGAACAGATATGTACACAGTTTTCCAACCCTTCCTCCCCATAAATTCAAGATTTCACACAAAGCTTTTATTTCTAGCAGTAAACATGGAGTTGTATTCATCTGTCTTCTGTTAAACCATCTTGTGGCCACTTTGACATAAGTTTATTGCACCTGCATAAAAGTTCCTGAGTGACGTGGGTATATACTTCTCTCTTTATTGGTCTCCTGACCCCAATTTCTTTATGAAAGGCCTGCTTATTGCTTCTGTCTACCCTAGGATTTGAGATTAAAGTAGGTTTGCTCTATCCAGTGTGAGTATTATGGCATGAATCACATAAAGGAATACTCTTGATCCAGAAAGTTGGGAACAAGGAATAGAGTGTTCCTAGATTTTTCAAAATTTTTATGCAAATTGCTTAAGAGTTGTGGAGACGCCCCACAAGTTAAATGTGTATGTGCCTGCGTGTGTGGGCTTTTGGGGGATGTATGAAAGCAGGGGTATGGTGGAAGTCAGTTTTTTAGGACAGAAGATCTGGTCCAAAGTAGAAAATAGGAGAAGGGGAAGACAAGAGTTAGGATGGCTCAAGGTCCCTACTTTGAGAAGAAGGGCATCCAGTCTTACATTTCAGATTCTTTCATCCTGGTTTAGAATTTTTGTCAAAGATGTTTTGGCTATTTTTCTCTTGCTTACAAAAAGAAGTTTGTAAACAATAAATCCCCAGAAGAACATGGAGAAAGACCAACACATTATATTTACACAAACTAGGCCACTTGGCAATCACCACATCAGTGACATGGAGTTCTTACAAGCCCCAACAAGTTCTACAACTAGAGGAGTGAAGCTGTTGGGGGAGATAAGAGCCCAGGATCAGACACACAGCACCTAAATTGTTCTCTTGCATTCATCCTATTTTGACACAGTGAGTCAGGTCTGCGGTGATCTCACAGCATGTAAACGAAACTCTGTTTTAGCTACCGCAGCACTATTAATTACTGATCCTGGGTAAAACACTGGCTCCAGGCACCACACACAAAAAACCCCTCATTTATGGGTCGGTCTGGAAGCCAAGGAGGAAAAGCTCAGAATTTTTAAAGGTTAATTTTTAGTCCTCACTTCATGTATCTATCCCTGGCCAGCACAAGGTGTGTATAGAGGTATTGTTCTTAAAACCTATCCATACAAATTCACATATTTTTTAGCAAAACACACATACACCCTGTTGTACATGGTACGCCCAGCAGCTCAATACAGTGAAAGATGGATCTGGTATGTAAAGTGAGTCCCATGCTCTGGGATTAGAGGTCTGGAACAGTTTTCTGCTTATTTTAATCAGCCTCAGACCTCGGATACCTGTATAAAGTGAACTGAAAGCAGGTATTCATATATTAAAAAAAAGAATGCTCAGAATAATTTTCGACTCATTGTCTGAATCGTCCTTACAAACTTAGACAACCAAGCATTTTGGTAATTACTTAGCTCTCCATCTTAGTTTATAGGTGTAGACATAGCTTTGAGAAACACTTTTTGAAATTTTATATCATTCATGTAGCAAAATAAAACCCTATAAAAGGTTTGTGCGATTAGAAGGGAACTCTGTAATTGATTGTGTGAGAAAGGATCTTCTTGAAGTTTCATGCATTTTCATAGAACATGCCAGCAGAACCTTGGCCTAAAATGTGAGAGGAGAGAAAATGATGGACATTGCATTGGGAAGAGTTGCAATAATAACCCCTGTGCAGCCTCCTTATACTTTAGTGGAAGTGAAATATCATTAAGCTTTAGCACTGAAAAGAGAAAATGTAAAATTGGGGGAAAAATAACAAGTGGATTGATGAAACAAGCCAAAAATTTGCTATTTTACCAGGAAATTGAGGTGAGAGAATGTTTGTATTTCTGATTTCAGGTAACAAGCATCTATGTCTGGTGCTTTTTCTCCACAAGGCCAGTACATTTTAGTTAAGTTAATTTAAAATGTTATTCTCTTACTAGGTGCCTTGAATTAAGTAAGTCTGTATTTACTACTTGAAAGATACAATAGTAAAGTGAAATTTCCTCTACTCCTCGAGGTGAATATCTGCAAACTTGGTGTCACTTTTATTTTGGGAAAGAAATATTGGATTAAGCAAATTATGGTGTTCACTGAACTGATACATGTCAGGGGGAGGAGTTCAGAAATGTTTAGCAGAAGGAAGGAAAAGTTAGGCTTTGGGAATCCCCTTGATTTTAATGTGAGTGAAGGGATCCCACTTTCTGATGGTTTAAAATTAAATTATTTTACCTCTTCTTGTTCTATTCTTTAGGCATCTGTGGCTTCAAAAAATGTTAGAATTAAATAATAAGTATTTAAAATTTCCAAGCAGCATATGTAAACTATCTTTGCAAACCTGTCTGTGCTTAGAGATTTTGGTCAGTTACCTGAAAGAGTCAAAGCAACTTCTTCAAATGTTTAACTAACTTTGGGAAAATAGCTTGGTTGGTAGGACACTTTATCTTTGAATGTTTTAGCTAAAAACTCATTTCTGACCCTACCCAGGTAAGGACATGTAGAGATATTTCACAAGATACAATATTTAAGTAAGATTGCAGTTGCCAAAAGATAAAGCATGAAATTTACTAAAACGTGCAATATGATGATGTTTGCATAAAATTCTGACATTGTAGCACATTCTCTGAAAGCTCAGAGTTGCTTTTGTGAAAGGAGAACTAAAAGCATTTTTCGCCAATTCATATAAAGTCTTCAAGTATGCACATATTATAATTAAAGCTAGTGATGAGGAGGTGACAAATAATGGTTTTGTAAACAGCTTGATGCATCTTAAAAGCAACTGTTTGGAGACCAAAAGCATAGAGAAATGCAAAATAATAATCATTGCCCAGGTTTCAAAATTTTTGAGTTTTACTCATACAAAAGGATGTGGTCTGCCTGAAAGGTCTGTTGAATTAATGGAAAAAGGAAAGACAGCTAAACATAGAGAAATTTGAGCCATTTGGAGTTTATACATCATGGTTGGCAGCATGGATTATACTGATTTCAGTAGAAGAAATTGATATAATGAACTTTTTTTTAAAGTAAGATTTTAATTCAAATTGTCATCATAAGTGAGTTTCACAGAACTGGCAGGTTAGAAAAAATAATATATGTTCCTTTGTTTGCACCTTGGTAGGGTCTTTGCTTATTTTTTATATGTATATTTTATGTTTGTTAATTTTTTATACTTTTATGCTTAAAACATTAAAACACTTTAATAGTCACACCTCTGAGCAATCAAGATCTTAGTTTGACAGCCAACCTTCGTATTACAAAAAGATGAGTGACATGCAGGTAAATATAAGTTTAGGTTTTAGTAAACCCAAGTTTTATTTTTAAGGAACAAAACAATTCTTGAGCAGCTGCACATCTCTCACTTGGCACTGAATTTTGTTATCGATTATTCCAAGGCACATGGTCTCCTGCAGCGTTCCTCTTTCATCAGCTTGTGCTCTGGAAATGTGGCTTCGCAAGCCACAGGGTGAGTACATGGAAGTCTGAGGACCCAGGTGGCAACTAGGCACCCCAGACAACTCACACACAAAGTGGCACCTGGGTCCTTCAATTGCCAAGCTCTCTTTTTTCCTTCTCCCTGTTTGAGTGACCAGAGGACTTGGCAGCCCTTGCCCTCTATAGCCCTTTAGGATTGTTCTTCAGCAGGAAACATCTGCGACTGGGTCTGGCTCCTGCTGGCTCTGATACAGGCTATTCTATAACCAGAGCTGTTGTAAAGTCATCTGATTGGGCTGATGCTAAGTCATCAAAGGAAAAGAAATATAAGTTGATGCTTATATTTTATTTTAAATCATTTTAGATATGACTTCACTAAAAGGCACAGAAGACATCCTTCTTTGACATCATTTTTCCTTTTAGTATTTATTATGTACATTCCAAATAACACTATATAGTCCATGCACTATGCTAGGCACCTCTGGATATTATTACTAATCCTCATAGAAAACATTCAAGTTAGGCAGATTTCTTCCCATTTTTCACAAATGGCGGCAGTTAAGTGCTTATTCAAGGGGACATTGAGCAGAGTTCGGTCTCTAACACAGGCCTCTCTGACTCCATTAGCCCATATGCTGCTTCTGACTATTCATGTAGAGGCCATATTACTACGCTAACATGGCTCTGTCTGCCAGCTCTCAGCCAAAGAAGCACATGGCGTTCCCAGTGGCAAGAACATGGAAAACCATCGCTAGCTCTATCCTAGCATTTTAAGAAGTGTGAGTCTCTCGTTCCTTTACAATAGATTGGTTCTGCTGCCGTACACAGGAAAGCATACATTTTTCATTTCCCTCTTTTCTGTGTTATTGATTCCATTTACCTCCTTCCTATCCTTTGTGCCACAATTAGCATACATTTAACGTCTACATATTTTATTAGCTCCACAAAATAGTATCCTCTTTCAGCAGACAAATATCCTTTAAAAAATCAAGAAAAATGGTCACATACCATAAATAAATATAATGTACATAATTTTAATATATTTATATAGTATAATTAACATATTTGTTTGTTTTTATATATATATATATATATATATACCATTCCCCAGACTCTTCAGTCTTCCAGAACAGTCTAAGGCCTGTTGTTTGTATCATTTTTCTTTCAGTCTAGAGAAATTCCTTTAGTATTTCTTTTTGTGTGGGTGTGCTAATTAAAAACCAAATCTCTTAAATTTTATTCATCTGAGTATCATCATTTTGCCTTTATCTCTGATAAAAAAATTTTCTGGTTGTAGAATTTTTGGTGGACATATTTGTCTTCTAGCACTTTAAAATTGCTATTCCATTGCTTTCTGACATCCATTGTGTCTGATGACAAGTTAGTCATAATTCACATAAATATTGTCCTGTGTATAGTGTATTACTTTTCTTGAGATGCTTTTATGATGTTCTATCTTTGTTTCTCAGTAGTATGACCATGGTATGATTAGCTGTAGTTATTCCATGTTATTTTTACTGTTACTTTTTATTTGTATTTTGAAAAAAATTACCAAATGGCTCAGACTTTTTTAATCCCTCTACTTGCTATCTTTTCCACTGCCATTCATTCTGTCTTTCTTGTTCTTTCTCCTTCACGCCACATTTCCTGGCCTCATTTGCCTTTCCTACTTTATACTGTTTCCTCTCATTAACCATATATCTTGGTCTTACATTCCTTGTGTTTGATACTTCTCAGTTATGCTCTCTGTTTGGCAGATTATACCTCCACACCATTGTGTAATCTGACGACGCTCTGGCTATGAATACTTTACAGAGTAGTTGTACAAATTGTGAAGATTAGTGATATGTGGCCACATGTGTTTCTGAAGTTGAGCAAGTGGTTTTCCTCTTAGACACTTTGAAGACTTACAGATAATTGCTTTATTAACTTGGCATTTATTAAAAATTTTTTTGTTTATGTAATGTCTATTTTTTGCCAGATAGAGGTACCCTGGAACACAGGGATGAGTAGCTCAATCTCTCGAGAACCTTACATTCAATTTGGACAGAAAGAGCAGGAGGCAAACATTACAATCTAATGTTATAAACTCTCCAAGAGAGTTTAAACAAAGCAGTATGATAAGGAGCAACTTACTTGTGACTGAAAATTCCATGTGGGAGTACATCATTTTCCAAAGAGATACCATTTGTGCTAAGTCTTGAAAAACTGAGTTGGAGTTCAGCAGATGGAGAAGTGGGTGAGGATTTCAGAGGCAAAAGAAAGAGAATGTTAAAAGATATGAAGACCTGAAACATAATGTTATTATTTGACAAAATCGGTAGTGCATTTGTTGAATGGATCCTGGACACTTCGGTTGCTTCCATATCTTGGCTATTGTAAATAATGCTGCTGTGAACATTGGTGTGCATGTATATTTTCCAGTTAGTATTTTCGATTTTTTCGGATATAAATCCAGGAGTGGAATTGCTGGATCATATGATAGTTCTCTCTTTATTTTTTTGAGGAACCTCTGTACTGTTTTCCATAGTGGCTGCACCAATTTACCTTCCCACCAACAGTGTACAAGGATTCCCTTTTCTCCACATCCTCTCCAACATTTTTTATTTGTAGACTTTTTTTTTTTTTTTTTTTTTTTGCCGCATGGTGCGGCATGTGGGATATTAGTTCCCTGACCAGAGATTTGATTTATGCCCCCTGCAGTGGAAGTGTGGAGTCTTAACCATTGGGCCACTGGGGAGTCCCTATTTGTAGACTTTTTGATGTTAGTCATTCTGACAGGTGTGAGATGATATCTCATTGTTGTTTTGATTTTCATTTCTCTAATCATTAGTGATGTTGAGTATCCTTCCATGTACCTCTTAGCCATCTGTATGTCTTCTTTAGAAAAACGTCTGTTCAGGTCTTTGGCCCATTTTTTAAATCAGGTTCTTTGTTTTTTTGATATTCAGTTGTATGAGCTGTTTATATATTTTGGATATTAACCACTTATCAGTCATATCATTTGCAAATATTTTCTCCCATTCAGTAGGCTGTCTTTTCATTTTGTCAATTGTTTTCTTTGCTGTGCAAAATATTTTACATTTAATTAGGTCTCATTTGTTTATTTTTACTTTTATTTCTTTTGTTTTAGGAGACAAATCCAAGAAATTTTGCTATAATTTATGTCAGAGTGTTAATGTCTGTGTTCTCTGTTCTAGGAGTTATGGTTTCAGGTCTTCAATTTAGATATTTCATTCATTTTGAGTTTATTTTTGTGTATATTGTGTGTAAATATCCTAATCTCATTCTTTTAAATGTAGCTGTCCAGTTTTTCCAACACTTCTTATTGAGAGACTGTCTTTTCTCTGCTCTATGTTCTTGCCTTCTTTGTTGTAGATTAATTGACTATAGGTGTGTGGGTTTATTTATGAGCTCTCTATTCTGTTCCATTGATCTATGTGTCTATTTTTGTGTTAGTACCATGTTGTTTTGATTACTGTAGCTTTGTAATATCATCTGAAGTCAGGGAGCATGATACCTCCAGCTTTGTTCTTTTTTCTTTTTTTTTGCGGTACGCGGGCCTCTCACTGTTGTGGCCTCTCCCATTGCGGAGCACAGGCTCCGGATGCGCAGGCTCAGCGGCCATGGCTCACAGGCCCAGCCACTCCGTGGCATGTGGGATCTTCCCAGACCAGACCAGGAACCCGTGTCCCCTGCATCGGCAGGAGGACTCTCAACCACTGCGCTACCAGGGAAGCCCCAGCTTTGTTCTTTTTTTTTCAAGAATGCTTTGGCAATTTGGGGTCTTTTTTGGTTCCATATAAATATTAGGATTATTTGTCCTAGTTCTGTGAAAAATGTCTTGGGTACTTTGATAAGGATTGTATTAAATCTGTAGATTTCTTTGGGTAGTAAGGACATTTTAACAATATTATTTCTTCCGATGAAAGAATATCTTTTCATTTCTTTGTATCATCTTGAATTGAGAAATAATATATTTACCCTATGCCAGAGTATCAACCCACAGATCATGCACTGATTATAAATGCTAACATGTACCCTTTTGCAATAGAGATCTGGTGCTTAACAGCTTCACCAAATAAAAAGTTTTGTCATCACTTGTTGTGGTACAACTTTATATGGCACATTTGAAATACACAGTATAACTAGAAAGTACTCTAGCCAGAAATGGTTAATATGAATCTAATTATATATTTAGATCTAACTTTCAGTTTACAGAAAATTCAGGAGAGAGGAATGTATTGAGAGGAAACAATAAGCCAAATTCAAAATGCATAACATTCCACAAGAAAACTAGCTTGGATTCTTTAAAGTCAATATCACTAAACATATTCTAAATTAAATGGAACTAAAAAAAAATGATTGAAGGTAGTCATTATGTGAATCTTGATTTGGATTCTGGATTTAAAAACCAAAACATTTAGCTTTCCCTGTCCTTTGCCATGTGAGGATGCAAGGAGAAGTTGGCATTTGCAACCCAGAAGAACGTTCTCACCAGGACTCGACCATGTTGCTACCCTGATCTTAGAATTCTAGCTTCAAAAACTGTGAGAAATAAATATCTGTTGTTTATGGGCCAAAAAACAAAATCCCAAACAAAACATTTATAAAAGACATTTTGAGGACAATTTGGGAAGTTAGAATACGGAATTGATATTAGATATTATGGAGTTATTGCTGCTTTTTTAGGTATGAAAATGACATGTGTTATGTAAGAGAATGTACTTATAAGCTGATACTTGAAGAATCATTTGGCAATGAAATTATCTATCTGGAACTCACTTCCAAATGGTTCAGCCTAAATAAAATAGGTTAATTGTTAAATCTGAGTGAAGGGCATATGGTGTTCCTTTTTAAACTATTTTTTTAATTGTTCTGTAGATTTGAATATTTTATAATTAAAAGGTATGGGGACAAAGTTTTCACCTTAAATATGAATCTTTCAAGTTTGAAGTGCTTACTACAGCATTTTTTCATACCTTTCAAGACTTATTCTCTGTCTGGTTGATATTCAGCTGCCATTATCATTTTTCTCTTTTCAATTTTTTATTGATATATAGTTGACATACCACAATGCCATCTTTTAAAAGTGTACAATCAGTGATTCTTAGTATATTCCCAAGGTTGTGTGACTATCACAACTGCAGTAAGTCCCCTACACATGAACCTCCAAGTTGAGAACTTTCAAATATGCAAACGTGTATTCACAAGTCCAATCGTGTAAGTTAGTTCATGTGTCTGGAGTACGTTGTCACGTGCGTGCATCCTCTACAAGTGGTTGTGCCTTTGTGTACTTTACTGTACAGTACTGTGTAGAGTACAGTAGTACGGTATCTTTATTTCAAACCCAGCCTGTCTGGAAGCAAGCATAAAAGCAGCAGTGATGTAGCTGGTATTGCTAAGAAGAGATACACGACTCAGGAAATGTCAAGGGGATTTTCTTTATTTGAGGAGGCACTGTTAGTTTTTGAGGCACAGGACCCAAATGTAGAACTGTACACGAAGGTTGAAGCGGCCATTCAGAATGCAATCCAGTGCTACCGTGTCATCTATGATGAGAAAAAAAAAAAAAAAGAGCTACTACCCAGACATCACTGGATCGTTTCTTCAAGAGGGTAGATAGAATTCAATCCAGCGATGAACCAGAACCTGTGCCATCACCGTCAGGTGTGAGTGAAATTGCAGCTTGCCCTCTGTCTCCTATTGCTAACAATCCTTCAGCTCTACCATCTCCCACCTCCTCTCCCTCCTCTGCTCAGTAACTCTTCTTGCCTGTTCACTCGATGCCAGACCCTGTATGCCAGCTGTTGTACTGTACTACTGAACGTTTCAAGCTACTGTACTGTAAGATTAAAAACGTTTTCTTTAGATTTTGTTTGTTTATTTTTTATGTACTATTTGTGTGAAAAGTATTATGAACCTATTACAGTATAGTAGTATATAGCTGATTGTGTTAGTAGGGTACCTAGGCTGACTTGTTGGACTTATGAACATGCTCTCAGATAGAACCTGTTCGTATGTAGGGGGCTTTCTATATTTAATTCCAGAGTACTTTACCCTCAAAAGAAACTCCTTGTCGATTAGCAGTTACTTCCTATTTGTACATCCACACAGCCCCTGGAAACCTCTAATCTACTTAACATCTCTATAGATTTTCTATTCTCGACATTTCAAAGACATGGAATCATACACATAGGTGGCTTGTTTTGTTTGGCTTTTTATTTTTTATTTTTCAGAGTTAATTAATTAATTAATTTTAACGTCTTTATTGGAGTAAAGTTGCTTTACATTGTTGTGTTACTTTCTGCTGTATAACAAAGTGAATCAGCTATATGTATACATATATCCCCATATACCCTCCCTCTAGGGCCTCCCTCCCACCCTCCCTATCCCACCCCTCTAGGTGGACACAAAGCATGGAGCTGATCTCCCTGTACTATGCGGCTACTTCCCACTAGCTATCTGTTTTACGCTTGGTAGTGTATATATGTCCATGCCACTCTCTCACTTCGTCCAGCTTACCCTTCTCCCTCCCCTTGTCATCAAGTCCATTCTCTACGTCTGTGTCTTTATTCCTGTCCTGCCTCTAGGTTCATCAGAACCATTTTTTTAATTTAAGATTCCATATGTATGTTAGCATTACAGTATTTGTTCCTCTATTTCTGACCTACTTCACTCTGTATGACAGACTCTAGTTCCATCCACCTCACTACAAATAACTCAATTTCGTTGCTTTTTATGGCTGAGTAATATTCCACTGTATATATGTGCCACATCTTCTTTATCCATTCATCTGTTGATGGACACTTAGGTTGCTTCCACGTCCTGGCTATTGTGAAGAGTACTGCAATGAACATTGTAGTATATGACTCTTTTTGAATTATGGTTTTCTCAAGGTATATGCCCAGGAGTTGCGTTGCTGGGTCATATGGTAATTCTGTTTTTAGTTTTTTAGGGAACCTCCATACTGTTATCAATAGTGGCTGTGTCAATTGACATTCCCACCAACAGTGCAAGAGGGTTCCCTTTTCTCCACACCCTCTCCAACATTTATTGTTTGTAGATTTTCTGATGATGCCCATTCTGACCAGTGTGAGGTGATACCTCATTGTAATTTTGATTTGCATTTCTCTAATGATTAGTCATGTTGAGCATCCTTTCATATGTTTATTGGCAATCTATATATCTTCTTTGGAGAAATGTCTATTTAGATCTTCTGCCCATTTTTGGATTGGGTTCTTTTTTTTTTTTTTTTTTTTTTTTGATTTTGAGCTGCATGAGCCACTTGTATGTTTTGGAGATTAATCCATGGTCAGTTGCTTCATTTGCAAATATTTTCTCCCATTCTGAGGGTTGTCTTTTCATCTTGTTTATGGTATCCTTTGCTGTGCAAAAGCTTTTAAGTTTCATTAGGTCTCATTTGTTTATTCTTGTTTTTATTTCTATTGCTCTAGGAGGTGGGCCAAAAAGGATCTTGCTATGATTTATGTCATAGAGTGTTCTGCCTATGTTTTCCTCTAAGAGTTTTATAGTGTCTGGCCTTATATTTAGGTCTTTAATCCATTTTGAGTTTATTTTTGTATATGGTGTTAGGGAGTGTCCTAATTTCATTCTTTTACATGTACCTGTCCAGTTTTCCCAGCACCACTTATTGAAGGGGCTGTTTTTTCTCCATTGTATATTCTTGCCTCCTTTATCAAAGATAAGGTGACCATATGTGTGTGGCTTTGTCTCTTTGCTTCCTATCCTGTTCCATTGATCTGTATTTCTGTTTTTGTGCCGGTACCCTACTGTCTTGATTACTGTAGCTTTGTAGTATAGTCTGAAGTCAGGGAACCTGATTCCTCCAGCTCTGCTTTTTTTCTCAAGATTGCTTTGGCTATTTGGGGTCTTCTGTGTTTCCATACAAATTGTGAAACTTTTTGTTCTAGTTCTGTGAAAAATGCCATTGGTAGTTTGATAGGGATTGCACTGAATCTGTAGATTGCTTTGGGTAGTATAGTAATTTTCACAGTGTTGATACTTCTAATCCAAGAACATGGTATATCTCTCGATTTGTTTGTATCAACTTTAATTTCTTTCATCAGTGTCATATAGTTTTCTGCATACAAGTCTTTTGTCTCCTTAAATTGTTTTATTCCTAGGTATTTTATTCTTTTTGTTGCAGTGGAAAATGGGAGTGTTTCCTTAATTTCTCTTTCAGATTTCTCATTGATAGTGTATAGGAATGCAAGAGATTTCTGTGCATTGATTTTGTATCCTGCTACTTTCCCAAATTCATTGATTGGCTCCAGTAGTTTTATGGTAGCATCCTTAGGATTCTCTATGTATAGTATCATGTCATCTGCAAACTGAGTATTTTACTTCTTCTGTTCTGATTTGGATTCCTTTTATTTCTTTTTCTTCTCTGATTGCTGTTGCTAAAACTTCCAAAACTATTTTGAATAACAGTGGTGAGAGTTTGCAACCTCATCTTCTTCCTGTTCTTAGCGGAAATGGTTTCAGTTTTTCACCATCGAGAACGAGGTTGGCTGTGGGTTTGTCATATATGACATTTATTATTTTGAGGTAGGTTCCCTCTATGCATACTTTCTAGAGTGTTTTTATCATAAATGGGTGTTCAATTTTGTCGAAAGCTTTTTCTGCATCTATTGAGATGACCATATGGTTTTTATCCTTCAGTTTGTTAATATGGTGTATCACACTGAGTGTTTTGCATATATTGAAGAATCCTTGAATTCCTGGGATAAACCACACTTGATAATGGTGTATGTTCCTTTTAATGGGCTGTTGGATTCTGTTTGCTAGTATTTTGTTGAGGATTTTTGCGCCTATATTCATCAGTGATATTGGCCTGTAGTTTCTTTTTTTGTGACATCTTTGTCTGGTTTTGGTGTCATGGTGGTGGTGGCCTTGTAGAATGAGTTTGTGAGCCTTCCTCCCTCTGATATATTTTGGAAGAGTTTGAGAAGGATAGGTGTTAGCTCTTCTCTAAATGTTTGATAGAATTCTCCTGTGAAGCCGTCTGGTCCTGGGCTTTTGTTTGTTGGAAGATTTTTAATCACAGTTTCAATTTTATTGCTTGTTATTGGTCTGTTTATATTTTCTGTTTCTTCCTGGTTCAGTCTTTGGAGGTTGTACTTTTCAAAGAATTTTTCCATTTCTTCCAGGTTGTCCATTTTATTGGCATAGAGTTGCTTGGAGTAGTCTCTCATGATCCTTTGTATTTCTGCAGTGTCAGTTGTGACTTCTCCTTTTTCATTTCTAATTCTGTTGATCTGAGACCTCTCCCTTTTTTTCCTGATCAGCCTGGCTAATGGTTTATATATTATGTTTATCTTCTCAAAGAACTAGGTTTTAGTTTTATCGGTCTTTGCTATCGTTTCCTTCATTTATTTCTGATCTGATCTTTATGATTTCTTTCCTTCTGCTAACCTTGGGGTTATTTTTTTCTTGTTCTCCTTCTTTCTCTAATTGCTTTAGGTATAAGGTTAGGTTGTTTATTTGAGATTTTTCCTGTTTCCTGAGGTAGCATTATATTACTATAAACTTCCATCTTAGAACTGCTTTTGCTTCATCCCATATGATTTGGGTCATCGTGTTTTCATTGTCATTTGTTTCTAGGTGTTTTTTGATTTCCTCTTTGATTTATTCACTGATCTCTTGGTTATTAGTAGCGTATTGTATAGCCCTCATATGTGTGTATTTTTTGCAGTTTTTTCCTGTAATTGATACCTAGTCTCAGCATTGTGGTCAGAAAAGATACTTGATATGATTTCAATTTTCTTAAATTTACCATGGCTTGATTTGTGACCCAAGATATGATGTATCCTGGAGAATGTTCCGTGAGCACTTGAGAAGAAAGTGTATTCTGTTGTTTTTGGAAGCAGTGTCCTATAAATATCAGTTAAGTCCATCTTGTCTAATGTGTGATTTAAAGCTTGTGTTTCCTTATTTATTTTCATTTTGGATGATCTGTCCATTGGTGAAAGTGGGGTGTTAAAACTCCCCTACTATGACTGTGTTACTATCGATTTCCCCTTTTATGGCTGTTAGCATTTGCCTTATGTATTGAGGTGCTCCTATGTTGGGTGCATAAATATTTACTGTTATATCTTCTTCTTGGATTGATCCCATGATCATTATATAGTGTCCTTCTTTGTCTCTTAGAACAGTCTTTATTTTAAAGTCTATTTTGTCTGATACGAAAATTGCTACTCCAACTCTCTTTTGATTTCCATTTGTATGGAATATCTTTTTCCATCCCCTCACTTTCACTGTATGTGTCCCTCAGTCTGAAGTGGGTCTCTTGTATATAGCGTATATATGGGTCTTGTTTTTGTATCCATTCAGTCAGTCTGTGCCTTTGGTTGGAGCATTTAATCCATTTACATTTTAGGTAATTTTCGATACGTATGTTCCTATTACCATTTCCTTAATTGTTTTGGGTTTTTTATTGTAGCTGTTTTCCTTCTCTGTGTTTCCTGCCTAGAGAAGTTCCTTTAGCATTTGTTGTAATGCTGGTTTGGTGGTGCTGAATTCTCTTAGCTTTTGCTTGAATGTAAAGGTTTTAATTTCTCCATTCAATCTGAATGCGAATCTTGCTGGGTAGTGTAATGTTGGTTGTAGGTTTTTCCCTTTCACCACTTTAAATTTGTCCTGCCACACCTTTCTGGCCTACAGAGTTTCTGCTGAAAGATCAGCTGTTAACCTTATGGGCATTCCCTTGTATGTTATTTGTTGCTTTTCCCTTACTTCTTTTAATATTTTTTCTTCCTATGTAATTTTTGAAAGTTTGATTAATATGTATCTTGGCATGTTTCTCCTTGGATCTATCCTTCCTGTGACTCTGCTCTTCCTGGACTTGGGTGGCTATTTCCTTTCCCATCCTAGGGAAGTTTTCAACTATAATCTCTTCAAATATTGTCTCACACCCTTTCTTTTTCTCTTCTTCTTCTGGGGTCCCTATAATTTAAATGTTGGTACATTTAATGTTGTCCCAGAGGTCTCTGAGACTGTTGTCATTTCTTTTCATTCTTTTTTCTTTATTCTGCTCTGTGTTAGTTATTTCCACTATTTTATCTTTCAGGTTACTTATCCGTTCTTCTGCCTCAGTTATTCCGCTATTGATTCCTTCTAGAGAATTTTTAATTTCATTTATTGTGTTGTTCATCATTGTTTATTTGCTCTTTAGGTCTTGCAGGTCCTTGTTAAACATTTCTTGTATTTTCTCCATTCTATTTCCAAGATTGGGATATCTTTACTATCATTATGGTGAATTCTTTTTCAGGTAGACTGCCTATTTCCTCTTCATTTGTCTGGTCTCGTGGGTTTTTACCTTCCTTCTTCAACTTCTGTGTATTTCTCTGTCTTCTCATTTTGTTTAATTTACTATGTTTGGGGCCTTCTTTTTTCAGGCTGCAGGTTTGTAGTTCCTGTTATTTTTGGTGTCTGCCCCCAGTGGGTGAGGTTGGTTCAGTGGTTTGTGTAGGCTTCCTGGTGGAGGGGACTGGTGCCTGTGTTCTGGAGGGTGGGACTAGATCTTGTCTTTCTGTTGGGCAGGGCCGCATCCAGTAGTGGGTTTTGGGGTGTCTGTGAACTTAGTATGATTTTAGGCTGCCTCTCTGCTAATGGGTGGGGTTGTGTTCCTGTCTTACTAGTTGTTTGGCTTGGGGCGTCCAGCACTGGAGCTTACTGGCTGTTGGGTGGAGCTGGGTCTTAGCGTTGAGAGACATCTCTGGGAGACTCTCGCCGATTGATATTATGTGGGGTTGGGAGGTCTCTGGTGGTCCAATGTCTTGAACTTGGCTCTGCCACCTCAGAGGTTCAGGCCTGATACCAGCCCAGAGCACCAAGACCATGTCAGCCATACGGCTCAGAAGAAAAGGGAGAAAAAAAGAAAGAAAAAAACAATAAAAATTTTAAAAAAAAACTTTTAACTTAAAAAAATAATAATTTAAAAAAAAAGAGAGCAACCAAGCCAATAAAGAAATACACCAATTACAACAAGCGCTAAAAACTGAAGTAAAATAACCATGAAAATCAGTCGCAGACAGCAAACCCCAAGTCTACAGTTGTTCCCAAAGTCCACCGCCTCAATTTTGGGATGGTTCATTGTCTATTCAGGTATTCCACAGATGCAGTTTACCTCAAGTTGATTGTGGGGATTTAATCCGCTGCTCCTGAGGCTGCACAGAGAAATTTCTCTTTCTCTTCTTTGTTCGCACAGCTCCTGGGGTTCAGCTTTGGTTTTGGCCCTGACTCTGAGTGTAGGCTGCCCTCAGGCACCTGTTCCCCATCCAGACAGGAGGGGGTTAAAGAAGCGCCTGATTAAGGGGCTCTGGCTCACACAGGCCAGGGGGAGGGTGGGGTACGGTAGTTATAGTTGGAAAGTGGGGCAAGCCTGTGATGGCAGAGGCCGGTGTGATGGTGCAGCTGCCTGAGGCACACTGTGTGTTCTCCCGGGGAAGTTGTCCCTGGATCACAGGAACCTGGCAGTGGCGGGCTGCACAGGCTCTGGGGTGAGGGTGGTGGGGTCTGTGGATAGTGACCTGTGCTTGCACACAGGATTCTTTGTGGCTGCAGCAGCAGCAGCGTTAGCATTTCATGCCTGTCTCTGGTGTTAGAGCTGATAGCCGTGGCTCATGCCCGTCTCTGGAGCTCATTTAGGCTGTGCTCTGCCTCCTGTAGGCAGATGGGGAAGGAATCCCCTCTCCTCGTGCACCCCGAAACAATGGTCTCTTGCCTCTTAGGCAGTTCCAGATTTTTTCCTGGACTCCCTCCCGGCTAAATGTGGCGCACTAGCCCACTCAGGCTGTCTTCACACAGCCAACCCCAGTCCTCTCCCTGGGATCTGACCTCTGAAGCCTGAGCCTCAGCTCCCAGCCCCCACCCGCCCTGGTGAGTGAGCAGACGAGCCTCTCGGGCTGGTGAGTGCTGGTCGGCACCAATCCTCTGTGCGGGAATCTCTCCACTTTGCCCTCTGCATCCCTGTTGCTGCGCTGTCCTCCGTGGCTCCGAAGCTTCCCCCCCAACCACCCCACATCCCCGCCAGTGAAGAGGCTTCCTATTGTGTGGAAACTTTTCCTCCTTCACAGCTCCCTTCCAGAGATGCAGGTCCCATCCTTATTCTTTTTTTTTTTTTTTTTTTTTGCGGTACGCGGGCTTCTCACTGTTGTGGCCTCTCCCTTTGCGGAGCACAGGCTCCAGATGCGCAGCCTCAGCGGCCATGGCTCACGGGCCCAGCCGCTCCGCGGCATGTGGGATCCTCCCAGACCGGGGCACGAACCCGCGTCCCGTGCATCGGCAGGCGAACTCTCAACCACTGCGCCACCAGGGAAGCCCCCCATCCTTATTCTTTTGTTTCTGTTTTTTCTTTTTTCTTTTGCCCTACCCAGGTACCTGGGGATTTTCTTGCCTTTTGGGAAGTCTGAGGTCTTTTGCCAGAGTTCAATAGGTGTTCTGTAGGAACTGTTCCACTTGTAGATGTATTATTTGATGTATTTGTGGGGAGGAAGGTGATCTCCATGTCTTACTCCTCTGCCATCTTGAAGGTCCCCCTGTTTGGCTTTTTAAACTTAGTGTTACAATTTCAAGATTCAACGTATTATAGCATGTTTCAGTATTTCATTCCTTTCTATGGCTGAATAATATGCCATTGTATGGACATACCACATTTTATTTATGCATTCATCAGTTATTGGACATTCAAGTTGTTTACAATTTTTGGCTGTTATGATAATGCTGCTAGAGTCATTTTTGCATAAGTTTATGTAAACATATGTTTTCCGTTTTCTTGCGTATATACCTAGGAATGGAATTGTTGGGTCATTTGGTAACTGTTTGACCTTTTGAGGAACTGCCCAACTTTTTTCCAAAAGAGCTGCATCATTTTACATTCCCACCAGCAATATATGAGGATTCTAATTTCTTTACTTCTTCGCCAACATTTGCTATTGTTCATCTCTTTTTCTTTTTAAAATTTTTGTTGAAGTAAGCCATTGTGCGATTTTGTTTTCCAAATATAGTGTATGGGTGATAATACCTCAAGGCTTGTCAGAAAATATTTTTACTTTTTCTCAACACAGGTAGATCTAGATATAGGAGTGTTCAAAATAATTTTTGATCAGAATTTTTAAAGCACCATCTTCTAGTCTTCAGTATGGATATAAAATTAAGGTAAGTCTCATCACCTTTCTGGCAGTACGTGTGTATATATGAGTTTGCATGTGTATGCACATGCATGTGCCTGTGTCCACATATGTATTTGTTTCTCTTTAGAAGCTTTCAGAATATTCTCTTTATACTTGCACTTTTAAAATTGCATGAGGTTGTGTCTTACTATGAGTCTTCTTTATTTATCTTTCTTGGCCTTCAGTAGGCTTTTTCCATTTCAGAACTTTCCATTTAAAAATGAAAACTCAGGATAATATTGTTCTATCAAGTTTTGTTTGTTTCTTCCTTCCCGTTGTGACTCTTTTAGGAACTCCTATTAGGTAGAACTTGAAGTTCAAAATCTGATGTCCATGTGTCTACTGTTCCCCTTGTATTTTCTTTACATTCCTTTTTTAATATAATTTAGGAATAGATTTTTTCAGTTTTTCTTCCTGATTATAGGTTAATCTTTAGACTAACAACTTATTTTTCTACCCTTCAAATGAATCTGTTATTCAATACCTATATTTTTAATATCAGATATTATTTCTTCTTGTTTTCATTACAACTTTTGTATTCTTTATGAAGATAAAAGCTTCTTATTAGAATATATTCTAAAGTTCTATTCACTGAATTATGTATTTTTCCTCTAGGCTAAATTTTTTTGTTTGGCCATCTTTTTCATCCCTGCTATGAGATTCCTGAAATATTTGGTCATCTGAGGTTCTTGTTTCATAGGTTGATAATTACACTCAGCTGAAATGGAATTCCTCTGTAGAAGCATGATTCTGATGAGCAGGGCATTCACAGACAGGATTTTTTTTTGAATTCCATGAACATGAAGCTGACAGGCAAAGGGGCCAAAGTAAAGAGAAATATAAACTGACTCCTGGGCATAGCTTCGTTTTTTTCTCGAGTGTTTAAGACAAGTTTCTAAATTAAGCTAGGAGCTGGATGGTCTAGCATGACCTCAGTGGGGATGACTCACCTCTCCTCTGTGTGGTCGCCCATCCTTCAGTAGGTGTTTTTGGGATTATTCTCATGGAGGAGGCAGTGTTCTAAGAGTGAAAGCAGAAGCACGCAAGACCCTTTGAGACCTAGGCTTGAAATGAGCACTCTGCCCTTTCTAGCATATTCTTTTGGTCAAAGTAAATCAGAAGACCAGACAAGATTAAACAGTAAAGATACAGACTTCATATCTTGATGAGAGCAGTAAAAAGGTCTTATTAAAAGGGGTATGAGTAGAAGGATGAATGAAAAACTGGGGCCATTTTTGTAATCAAGCTACCACACAATTTTCCAGAAGTTCCTCAAATTTCCCTCCCTACTCTTGTCACTGTGCTAATTATTTATCTATATTTCCCCTGGGTTGCATGCCCACCCTTTAGAATCCTTTTTTCTTATGTTGGAGATGAAACTCTGCAACTAAATATTTTATACATTTTACAGTCAGCTGGCTTCTAATGAGGTTCTGCAAATGGGGAGCAAAGGAAGGAGAGTGGAAGGCAGAAGGAGGGGAGAAACTTGCTTTTTGTTTTCAGCTCTGAGCAGTTTCCCTCCAGCAGGGACAATGGACAGCTATAGGCCCTAACTTCGTAGTTTCTTTGCACTCCTAGCCCCAGTCATTCCCTGTTCCCTCAGAAGTATCAGCAGTGAGCAGTAAGTCATGTACCCCTCACTGAGTGGAGCTTTAGCTCCACAGTACTCATCTCCAAATAACAGTCATGCAGGGGCTGGGGGGGTGTGTTTCTTCTCCAGTCTCCTAGGTCTTAATAACTTTACCTCTTTTTCCTTTTTATGTTCTCAGCCCTAGGAATTTTAACTGCTTCCTGCAGTTACTAATACCTGTGTTAGCTCAGAATTCTTTTAGCTCTTTCTGCCTTCCAACACCTGTATAACAAATTACCTATGTTATCTATTAAAATAGCCCATATGGCTTCCATTTCTTGATGTAACTCTAAGAGACAAAGTCACTCTCTTGTTTTCCAGAATTTTGGTTTCATTTGTTTTTTTGTATTTTTTTCAGTAATTTTTATAAGATTTTCAAAGGAGCAATAGATGCAAAGGCTCAGAGCACTATATTATTATTATTTTAGTAAGAGCATTTAACATGAGACTTACTCTCTTAATAAATGTTTAAGTGTACAATCCAGCAATCCCACTTCTGGATATGTATACAAAATAATTGAGATCAGGCTCTTGAAGAGGTATTTGTACTTTCATATTCATCACAGAATTATTCACAGAAACTAAAACATGGAAGCAACCTAAGTGTCCACTGACGGATGCATAAGCAGTATCGGTATATACATGCAATGGAATATTATTCAGCCTTAAAAAGGAAGGAAATTTTGACATGCTGCACAATGGATGATACTTGAGGACATTACGCTAACTGAAATAAGCCAGTCACAAAAAAGACAAATATTGTATGATTTTGCTTATATGAGATACTTAGAATAGGCAAAATCATACAGACAAAAAGTTGAATGGTGGTTGTTAGGAACTGAGGAGGCTTTTGTTGATCTGTGGCAGCCCCCTCCACAGACCCCCAAGGCAGCTTAAGACACCTCAGGCACATGGAACTCCAAAGAAGATATTTTATAAATGCTGATTTCAGTGAAAAATAGTTAGAATATTTTGCAATTTCTTGTATAATCCTTAAGTGAAGCCAAGAAAGGACAACTTGGAGGTACTGGATGAAAATGAGAGGTTGACACTGACCTCAGAAAGTATAAAATTGTGAAAGTCTAACTGTGAAAAATCCAAAAGGTAGGTGATTATAGCACAGCATGAGGAGTACTAAAATTGTGGTAAACACATTTCTCTGATAGTTTATAGAATAAGGAAAACCAGATTGACTGGTTATTTTTGTAGTACTTTGTATACCAAGGTCATTTAGCACTGGCAAGGGTGAACATGCACCTTCAGTGACCGAAACCCTCACGTTCACTTGCCTCCTCTCTGTAAGTCAACTCAAATTAAAAGATTTTCCTCCTAAATGCAAAAATGCCCAGAAGGGAACCATTGATTTAAGAGATATGGATCAACACAGTCAAACCATCTTCTACTTAAACTTACAAAAGCCCCAAAGTCAGACTGGACTTAGTGTTAGAACAGTAAATTCATACTGCCAATCTCATTCTGACATTTGGACAATCCTAGTATCACCATTTTAATGGCTAATGGTATATGCTGCTAATAACCTAAAGACTGATGTCATGCATGAATACTCTGGAGAGGAATGTATAGCCTCATTTTCAATTGTTACAGAACAAGAAAGCAATTTTTAAATCTATTTTTTCCTTGCAATGATACAAATTTTTTATTATTATCATGTGACTATTTCTCACCATGATCAGTCATTCATATATAGTTAGTGATTTACTATATGGAAAGAGGAAAGGAAACTGATTATTCATTTTTTTAAGTCCTAGATTAAGACCTCCAATGCAAGTGCCTACTGAGTTATAGATTAGTACTATGATAATTTTCCAATGGCTAAAGTCAGTCATATGCGGGAATTAAAGATGCCATTTGAAAACATGCCTATTACTGCTCCCAACCTGCTTTGATACATCCCTTATTAACACTGCTTTGAAGCAAGAAAAGGATCTACTTTGAAGTGACTGGTTTAAAAAGTCTCAGTATTCTAAATTAGAACATTATTTTGTAGTCTGATCTGTCTTAATAAATCTCTCAGTATGAAAATTTCTAAGATGGAATTCTTCCTCCTCTTTAAAAAAGCCTTTAAAGAAGTTTCCAATGAAATATCAAGCAGGATATGTTATGCTTTATGAGTGGATAAACCATTGTTTAATAAGTACAGAACTGATGATTTAATATGAATACACAGTAATATAAAGTTAAGAATAGAAACTTTTAAAAAATATATACCCTAAGGTATGTATTACTGCAAAAAAATAATATAAAAAATGTACGTCCTACTATACATCTGGTAAGATATCTTGTTGCAAGTAGGAATGAGTAGCACTTTCCTATTTTGGCAAACAGGCTAGACATATTGTTTTAAAAACAATAAAACAGCAAAACTTATTCACATGGATTTCTTGTTACAATATGCTCTTGCATTATTGAGATATAACTTAAATTCAACAAAATGCACAGATTTTACATGCACTATTTTATGAATTTTGACAAATATATATTCATGGTTAACCCACACCCCTATCAAGATATAGAACATTTCTTCATTTCACAATGTTCCCTCATGCCATATTTAGTCAATTCCTGTCCCTCCTTCTCCCTCAGTACCAAAGGCATCTTGATTTCTATGACCATAGATTTGTTTTACCTGATCTAGATTTTTATATAAATGGAATCATTTGTATTGGTTTCTTTAGTATAACAAACTGTTTTTGATATTTATCTGTTGTAACACATTAATAATTTATTCATTTTTATTTCCAAGTAGTATTCTATTTTACAAATGTACCATAATTTGTCTGTTCTGTCAGTAGACAATTTTTGCATAGTTTATTCGCTCAGGAATTACCAAATCCATGCCCCTAGTGGTGGGGGCAGCTGGTGGTAGTTCAGTTTGAGAAAGGGCCGCAGTACCAGATTTTCCAGATGATGGTCTTTTGCCCCAAGTTACACGTCACATAAAAACTATGGAAATGGCAGAATTGAGATTCAAGTGGGGACTAGACCAGAAAAAAGAAGTGACACATGACATTAAAATAAAGAATACAGCCACTAGTAAATAGAATGAGCCCAGTATCTTCAACAGAGGCCAAAGAGCAAAGAGTTGCCATGGGAAAATGACAGGCTTAGAGCCAGTGAAAGATTAGTCCTGGGCAAATGCTAGTGACAGTCAATACTGTCTAGATTCTGGACTTTTCTTGTTCAGCATCGTTTGTGGGGGAAGTGTAGCTGCTTATATGGTACCATGTATGGTCCATTTACGATCAGAACAATTCAATATTTATTTTTGATCGTAAAAGTAAAAAAGAAAGCAAAGAGAACTTACACGTAGAATAGACAGTTTAAAAGTGGAAATGAGGATCCATCATACACTGGTATAACTAATAATATTTTGATCTACTGTCACATAATCCAGAACAGGTTATTATCTTGAAATGGACTAGCATCCCTATTCCTGAACATTACAACCAGGAATATTGTTAATTTAAACATTCTTTTTTCATTTGAATTCATAGTGAGGATTTCAATGTAATATAATCCTCATTTCAGAAGTGTTTTTATTTAAGCTTGTTTTCTTGCAAGGGGCAGAAGCCCAGTGAGGACAGATCAATTAAAAAGAGGAGTTTGGAAAAGGATACCTGTGAAAGGATAGGGAGTGTGGAATCTTCGAAAAATCTAAATGGCTGGGAAGGTTCTCCTCTTTGAGTTCACCCATGCATATTGCTCTCAAAATACTTCTTACATTTATGAAATTATTTACCACTGCAATGTATCATAGGATCATTAGCAGTACTTATTATATCTTATTAGTATTTAGCAGAGTACAGTACCTGATGTCTGGTAAGCACTCTGTAAATTTGTTAAAGTGAATTGACCTGTTTGCTCTTTCTGGAATTTTTTTTTTCATTTTGTCTGTTAAAATCCACTTGATTCTTGACTCATCTCAAAATTATCTTTCTCCATGGAAATTACATTGACTATTTAGAGTTATTTCTTTCTTATTTTGTGCCATACACTGTATATTACTCTTACTACCCTTAAAACTACGTGTTGTGACTATTTATTTACATGTCTGTCTCTTCTAATAGACTGTGATCTCCTTGAGGAAAGAGTGTTCTTCTTCCTTCCCTTTTCCCCATTTAAGACAGGGTGGGTAGACACTGGTTAAATACATTATTCATTTCATCACTCAGTATTTGACAATTATTTCTTGAGCATTTACCGTATGTCATGTGCTGTTTTAACCACGGTGAATTCAGTGGTGAACAAAATATATAAATCGCTTGACCTCATGTAACTTGCATTCCCGTATAGGAGCCAAACAATAAACAAATAAGACAGTGTAATATCATGTGGTAGTAAGAAGAAAATAAAGATAGGTAAAGGGGTGGAGGTATTTAGGTAGGGTGATCATGGAGGCCTCTCTAATTTGTTGACAGTTAACTAGTGATCTGAGTATAGTTAGAAATCAAACTTTGCGAACATCTGTTGATAGAACATTCCATTTTGAGGAAACAGCAACCAGAGGTCAGAGAAAGAAATGTGTTTGATGTAGTTTTGAAAGTGGCCAGTGTATCTGGAATAGAAGAAGTGAGCAGAGCTTAGAGAAGAAAACTGAGGCCAGATCTTCTAGACCATAGTAAGAAATTTGGATTTTAAAATGCTCAGAATAAATGAAAGAAGGAACGGACATTATATTCTCCTGAGTCCGTTCTAAAATATGTAATAGCTCGTGACTATTACCTAATGTGACTATTTTTCAAGTGTAACACATTTAAGATTTTCTAATAAACACTGACCTCAAGAGCAGTTATTTTGGAATGAAGGGAACTATTTCAATGATATTCTCACTGTTCAAGACATTTTGGAGGCCCAGCCCCTAGGTCAGTCCCGGGGGCACAGGTCTTGAGTGCATTCCCTGCCTGGCTCCGGGCTCCATGCCGCGTCCTGGTCAGCATCTGTGTCCCTCTTCCCGGGTGTTGCACCCGCAGGCTGAGAGATCCTTGAATACTCCTAGACCAAAGGCTGGGTCCAGAATATCATCAGAGCTTTTCTTGCAGACTCGGCTACAGTTCAGTGAAAAGATGCAGGTGGCACAACTACTGTATGTTATTTCTTTGAGTGGATCTTCATTATTATGTAGAAATTACAAGACTTTCAAAATGGAAGCTCCTGATAACATCATAAGAGGAGCTCACACCTCCTTCAATTGACAATATGGCTGACAGAGTCTTGGTGCTCTGGCCGGGTGTCAGGCCTGAGCCTCTGAGGTGGGAGAGCCGAGTTCAGGACATTGGACCACAGAGACCTCCTGGCCCAATGTAATATCAACTGGCAAAAGCTCTCCCTGAGATCTTCATCTCAACACTAAGACCCAGCTCCACTCAAGGACCAGCAAGCTCCAGTACTGGACACCCCATGCCAAACAACTAGCAAGACAGGAACACAACCCCACCCATTAGCAGAGAGGCTGCCTAAAATCTAACTAGGTTCACAGACACCCCAAAACAAAACACCAGACGCAGTCCTGCCCACCAGAAAAAAAAAGATCTAGCCTCATCCACCATAACACAGGCACCAGTCCCCTCCACAAGGAAACCTACACAACCCACTGAAGCAATATTACCCACTGGGAGCAGACACCAAAGACAACAGGAACTACAAACCTGCAGCCTGTGAAAAGGAGACCCCAAACAAAGTAAGTTAAGCAAAATGAGAAGACACAGAAATATGCAGCAGATGAAGGAGCAAGGTAAAAACCTACCAGACCAAACAAATGAAGATGAAATAGGCATTCTTCTCTGAAAAAGAATTCAGAGTAATGATAGTAAAGATGATCCAAAAAATTTGTAAACAGAATGGAGAAAATACAAGAAACGTTTAACAAGGACCTAGAAGAACTAAAGAGCAAACAAACAATGATGAACAACACAATGAATGAAATTTAAAATTCTCTAGAAGGAATCAATAGTGGAATAACTGAGGCAGAAGAACGGATAAGGTACCTGGAAGATAAAACAGTGGAAATAACCACTGCAGAGCAGAATAAAGAAAAAAGAATGAAAAGAATTGAGGAGAGACTCAGACAACATTAAACACACCAAGATTTGAATTATAGGAGTCCCAGAAGAAGAGAAAAAGAGAGGGACAGAGAAAATATTTGAAGAGATTATAGTTGAAAGCTCCCCAAATATGGGAAAGGAAATAGTCAAGTCAAGGAAGCGCAGAGAGTCACAGGAAGGATAAATCCAAGGAGAAACATGCCAAGATATATATTAATCAAACTATCAAAAATTAAATACAAAGAAAAAATATTAAAAGCAGCAAAGGAAAAACAATAAATAACATACAAGGGTATCCCCATAAGGTTAGCAGCTGAACATTCAGCAGAAACTGTGAAAGCCAGAAGGGTGTGACAGGACATATTTAAAGTGATGAAAGGGAAAAACCTATAACGAAGATTGCTTTACCCAGCAAGGATCTCATTCAGATTCGAAGGAGAAATTAGAACCTTTACAGATAACCAAAAGCTAAGAGAATTCAGACCCACCAAACCAGCTTTACAACAAATGCTAGAGGAACTTCTCTTGGCAGGAAACACAAGAGAAGGAAAAGACCTACAATAACAAACCAAAGACAATTAGAAAATGGTAATAGGAACATACATATTGATAATTACCTTAAATGTAAATGGATTAAATGCTCCAACCAAAAGACATAGACTGGCTGAATGGATACAAAAACAAGACCCGTATATATGCTGTCTGCAAGAGACCCACTTCAGACCTAGGGACACATACAGACTGAAAGTGAGGGGATGCAAAAAGATATTCCATACAAATGGAAATCAAGAGAAAGCTGGAGTAGCAATTCTCATATCAGACAAAATAGACTTTAAAATAAAGACAATTACAAGTGACAAAGAAGGACACTACATAATGATCAAGGGATAAATCCAAGAAGAAGAAATAACAATGGTAAATATATATACACCCAACATAGGAGCACCTCATTACATAAGGCAAATGCTAACAGCCATAAAAGGGGAAATCGACAGTAACACAATCATAGTAGGGGACTTTTAACACCCCAGTTTCACCAGTGGATAGATCATCCAAAATAAAAATAAATAAGGAAACACAGCTTTAAATGACACATTAAACAAGAAGGACTTGATTGATATTTATAGAACATTTGATCCAAAAACAACAGAATACACTTTCTTCTCAAGTGCTCATGGAACATTCTCCAGGATATATCATATCTTGGGTCACAAATCAAGCCTTGGGAAATTTAATAAAATTGAAATCGTATCAAGTGTCTTTTCTGACCACAATGCTATGAAACTAGGTATCAATTACAGGAAAATATCTGTTAAAAATACAAACACATGAAGACTAAACAATACACTATTTAATAACCAAGAGGTCACTGAAGAAATGAAAGAGAAAATAAAAAAATACCTAGAAACAAAGGACAATGAAAACACAACGCCCCAAAACCTGTGGGATGCAGCAAAAGCAGTTCTAAGAGGGAAGTTTATAGCAATACAATTCTACCTCAAGAAACAAGAAACATCTCAAATAAACAACCTAACCTTACACCTAAAGCAATTAGAGAAAGAAAAACAACAACAACAACAAAAAACCCCAAAGTTAGCAGAAGGAAAGAAATCATAAAGATCAGATCAGAAATAAATGAAAAAGAAATGAAGGAAACAATAGCAAAGATCAGTAAAACTAAAAGCTGGTTCTTTGAGAAGGTAAACAAAACTGATAAACCATTAGCCAGATTCATTAAGAAAAAAAGGGAGAAAACTCAAATCAACAGATTTGGAAATGAATAAGGAGAAGTAACAACTGACACTGAAGAAATACAAAGGATCCTGAGGGGTTACTACAAGCAACTGTATGCCAATAAAATGGACAATCTGGAAGAAATGGACAAATTCTTAGAAAAGCACAACTTCTGAGACTGAACCAGGAAGAAATAGAAAATATAACAGACCAATAACAAGCACTAAAATTGAAACTGTGATTAAAAATCTTCCAACAAACAAAAGCCCAGGACCAGATGGCTTCACAGAGGAATTGTATCAAACATTTAGAGAAGGGCTAACACTTATCCTTCTCAAACTCTTCCAAAATATATCAGAGGGAGGAACACTCCCAAACTCATTCTACGAGGCCACCATCACTGTGATACCAAAACCAAGGATGTCACAAAAAAAGAAAACTGCAAGCCAATATCACTGATGAACATAGATGCAAAAATCCTCAACAAAATACTAGCAAACAGAATCCAACTGCACATTAAAGGATCACATACCATGGTCAAGTGGGGTTTATCCCAGGAATGCAAGGATTCTTCAATATACACAAAGCACTCAGTGTGATACACCATATTAACAAACTGAAGGATGAAAACCATATTATCATCTCAATAGATGCAGAAAATGATTTTGACAAAATCCAATACCCATTTATGATAAAAACTCTCCAGAAAGTATGCATAGAGGGAACTTACCTCAACATATTAAAGGCCATATATGACAACCACACAGCCAACCTCATT
This sequence comes from Orcinus orca, assembly GCF_937001465.1. Classification (NCBI taxonomy): domain Eukaryota; kingdom Metazoa; phylum Chordata; class Mammalia; order Artiodactyla; family Delphinidae; genus Orcinus; species Orcinus orca. Next base: position 75,057,884 of record NC_064564.1, on the reverse strand, counting down.
CTCAATGGTGAAAAATTGAAACCATTTCCACTAAGATCAGGAACAAGACAAGGTTGCAAACTCTCACCACTATTATTCAACATAGTTTTAGAAGTTTTTGCCACAGCAATCAGAGAAGAAAAAGAAGTAAAAGGAATCCAAATCAGAAAAGATGAAGTAAAACTGTCACTGTTTGCAGATGTCTTGATACTATACATAGAGAATCCTAAAGATGCTACCAGAAAACTACTAGAGTTAATCAATGAATCTGGTAAAGTAGCACGATACAAAATTAATGCACAAAAATCTCTTGCATTCATATACACTAACGACGAGAAATCTGAAAGAGAAATTAAGGAAACACTCCCATTTACCCTTGCAACAAAAAGAATAAAATAACTAGGAATAAACCTATCTAAGGAGACAAAAGACCTGTATGCAGATAACTATGACACTGATGAAAGAAATTAAAGATGATACAGGGCTTCCCTGGTGGCGCAGTGGTTGAGAGTCCGCCTGCCGATGCAGGGGACACGGGTTCATGTCCCGGTCCGGGAAGATCCCACATGCTGCGGAGCGGCTGGGCCCGTGAGCCATGGCCAATGAGCCTGTGCGTCTGGAACACAACGGGAGAGGCCACAACAGTGAGAGGCCCGCGTACAGCCAAAAAAAAAAAAAAAAAAAAGATGATACAAACAGATCAAGAGATATGCCATGTTTTTGGATTGGAAAAATTAACATTGTAAAAAAGACTATACTACCCAAAGCAATCTGCAGATTCAATGCAATCCCTATCAAACTACCAATGGCATTTTTCACAGAACTAGAACAAAAAAAATATCACAATTTGTATGGAACACACAAGGCCCCGAATAGCCAAAGCAATCTTGAGAAAGAAAACCAGAGCTGGAGGAACCAGGCTCCCTAACTTCAGACTATACTACAAAGCTACAGTAGGCAAGACAGTAGGGTACTGACACTAAAACAAATGTAGATCAATGGAACAGGATAGAAAGCCCAGAGATATACCCATGTACATATGGTCACCTTATCTTTGATAAAGTAGGCAAGAATATACAATGGAGAAAAGTCAGCCTCTTCAATAAGTGGTGCTGGAAAAACTGGACAGCTACATGTAAAAGAATGAAATTAAAACACTCCCTAAATCCATACACAAAAATAAACTCAAAATGGATTAGAGACCTAAATGTAAGGCGAGGCACTGTAAAACTCTTAGAGGAAAACATAGGCAAAACACTCTATGACATAAATCACAGCAAGATCCTTTTTGACCCAGCTCCTAGAGAAATGGAAATAAAAACAAAAATAAACAAATGGGACCTAAGGAAACTTAAAAGCTTTTGCACAGCAAAGGAAACCATGAACAAGATGAAAAGACAACCCTCAGAATGGGAGAAAATATTTGGAAGTGAAGCAGCCGACAAAGGGTTAATCTCCAAAATATACAAGCAGCTCATGCAGCTCAATATGAAAAAAACAAAAAACCCAGTCCAAAAATGGGCAGAAGACCTAAATAGACATTTCTCCAAAAAAGATATACAGATTGCCAACAAACACATGAAAGGATGCTCAGCATCACTAATCATTAGAGAAATGCAAATCAAAACTACAATGAGATATCACCTCACACCAGTCAGAATGGCCATGATCAAAAAATCTACAAGCAATAAATGCCAGAGAGGGTGTTGAGAAAAGGGAACCCTCCTGCACTGTTGGTAGGAATGTAAATTGATACACCCTCTATGGAGAACAGTATGGAGCGTGCTTGAAAAACTAAAAATAGAACTACCATACAACCCAGCAATCCCACTACTTGGCATATACCCTGAGAAAACCATAATTCAAAAAGATACATGTACCACAATGTTCATTGCAGAACTATTTACAATAGCCAGGACATGGAAGCAACCTAAGTGTCCATTGACAGATGAATGTATAAAGAAGATGTGGCACATATATACAATGGAATATTAGCCATAAAAAGAATCGAAATTGAGTTATTTGTAGTGAGGTGGATGGACCTAGAGCCTGTCATACAGAGTAAAGTTAAGTCAGAAAGAGAAAAACAAATGCTATATGCTAGCACATATATATGGAATCTAAAAAAAAAAAAAAAGTTTTGAAGAACCTAGGCGTAGAGCAGGATTAAAGATGCAGACGTAGAGAATGGAATTTAGGACACGGGGAGGGGGAAGGGTAAGCGGGGACGAAGTGAGAGAGTGGCATGGACTTATATACACTACCAAATATAAAAGATAGCTAATGGGAAGCAGCCACATAGCCCAGGGAGATCAGCTCATGCTTTGTGACCACCTAGGGGGGAGGGATAGGGAGGGTGGGAGGGAGACGCAAGAGGGAGGGGATATGGGGATATCTGTATACGTATAGCTGATTTACTTTGTTATGCAGCAGCAACTAACACAACAATGTAAAGTAATTATACTCCAGTAAAGATGTTAAAAAAAAACAAGACATTTTGGAGAGTATCTCTTATGTTAATGCCTTCAAGATTCCATGGTGCTTTTTTTAAAAATATCTCAGATAGATGGTAAGATCATGATTTTGAAGTTGTATTTGTTTTTTGGAAACAGACATTAGCCTTTGAGAGCCAAGTTTACTGAATAAAATGGGTAAAAATTCAATTAGCATGGCTTTGACTCCAATGAAATTTCTTTAGTGTAATGAGGCTAAATATGAGCATTTTAAAAACTGGCTCAAAAACAAATTTCAAAAGAAAATGGCCCCCCTTTAAAAAAAATAATGACAGTTTTCTTGCTTTGGAGGTGAGAGCATTCACTGTAAAATCTGTGGCGCATTTGCTGAAGCAAAAGTTGATGTTGTTATTTGAAAAATCACAACTCCTATTGCCAGTAACTCCTTTAAAAATTGGATTACTAGGTAGGTGTGTAAGATGCAGTGAGAGAGCATATTGTTATTATACTGTACTTTAAAATAGAGGAAAAAGCTGTTTAAATCAACCATAATCACAAAGGAAGAAGGACTTAGACAAAAATCATTGTTTTTTCCCCACCATCTTTGACCTACCCTTAGGTGTGAAAAGTACAATTTTTTTTGGATTTAGTGTGTGGTGATTTTAGGACTTAAATTATTAGTGGTCAATTTGCTATATTTTTTAAGTGTTTATATTAGATCAGAGAAAAGTTGGATTGTATTATGAGGAGCATTTTAAATGATCAAATTGCCTTTAAGAATTATTTTTTTCTCATTGGAGAAGTCATAGCTCCATACTTTCTGAGCAAGGGCTGATTTTTCCTTCGCAGTCATTTGTCTCTTTATGAACTTGGTTTAAAAAGCAGGGGTAAGGTTCCACATCTAGCATTAACTTTGCTGACAGTGTGAACTGATAGAAACATCAAGCAGCTAAGGAAAGAATACTACAATCGCTTTCATTGTGTGAAAACAGTCTCCATTATTACTCTAAATGGCAATTCCTGTGTTGATACTTTTATATTATGAATAAATGGTTTTTAAAATTGCCTCTTGATACTTAATATAAGTGACTCTGAAGACAGAGGAAAAGTTAATATTTTAATTTTGTTTCATTATAAAACACAAACAAAAATTGTATCATTCCTTAGATGAGTGAAATTGGCCCTCGGGCTCTAAATTCACCAGCAAGTTCTTGAGCATCATCAGGAATATGGATATACTAGATTATCTAACAATCCAAGCTGTGTCAAAACAAGACTATTCTATGGGACTAGTATAGATTTTTGTTTTCATAAATGGAGTGTTTGTACTACCATCTCTCTGAGATTTCCTGTAGACACTTCGAATTTTTTCTGTACTTTGTTATTTAAAAGGGGTATCTTCCTACCAGATATAAATATACTGGTCACTTTTAATAGGTTGTTTGTTTTTAGAAGTCTCAGAGTTTCCTTTTAGCTCTCCTTTCTCATATAGTAAAGGTCAATACTTTCAAATTTTCATATATATGAGATCTTAGCTAGGATGTATTTATATATCCTTGGTCGGATTGTGAAGTAATTAGCATTGCCCTTATGCCATTCTCTTCCTGGATGTACACATGGAATTTAACTTTGCACTGCCGTGCTCATTGGCTCTAGTGGAATGAATGTTGTAAGAGTTCTTAATCTTTACTATAGGGCGTGTTACTAAGTGTGATCTTGGCAATCACTGAATAATTTGACATATTTGGAAGAAGAAGCTAATTGCACATATGAAACTAAGCCAACTCAATCATATTCATATTTTAAAAATACTTCACATATAACCTGCTACATTAAAAAGTCTGCATTTTACATTAAAACCCTGCCTTAGAAAATCAGTATTCATTTCAACTCTATATTAGAACTAATACTATCTATAGTATCTTAACTTATGTGGTCCACAATAAGAACAATATAATCTATCTATCTGTCAATCAATCATCTAGTAATTATATATTTATCATCTATTTTTTCATCTCTTCATTTAACAGACATTTATTATGGAGGCACTATATCTGGTGCTAAGAATGTAAAATTAAACATCATTTTCTTCTTGTCTTGGAGAATCTTATATTCTGGTCAGGGAGACTTGCGTAAAAAATGTTTTTAAACATAAAAAATAAGATTTAGAACCTAGTTATGTGGTAGCATAAGAAGCAGTGACTAACTGCCTAGTAGAATGAGGAAACACTTCACAGAAGACATGACATTCAAGCTGGCTCTGTAAGTGTGAGTAAGAGTTTACTAGGGCATTCCAGGAATACAAACAAGAGTTGCGAGAAAGAATATGGCCAAATTATAGAGAAAATATTAGGGTAGTATATAGAAAAATGGAGCAGAATCTAGGTATAGAAGTAGGAGCAATGTTATAAAGGGCCTTGTGTGATGAGCTAATCCTGACCATAGTAATAAGTCAGTCATTTAATTTGCTCCCCAGAGTAAAACAAATTAAACATATTATTTCTCATATTCAAAATAGTTCTTCAAGCTAATTATAAATATGCCCAATATACAAATGAGGAAAATAAGACTCAATACAATGCCAAATATCCTAAAGCTAGTGTGGAACAAAGATAGGATTCAAATCTAGTTCTATATGATTCCAGAGTCCTTATTTTCAGAATATTCTAACTCCCATGGGTCTTATGGAAGATGGGAAGTTATAGTAGGAGATTAAGTGAATTATGTCATGGAAATGATAACAATAAAAAGTCAAAGAAATCACTGAGCAGGCTCTTACAATAATTCAAAGATCTGGTAATCTCTTCTGATGAACTAATGAAGAGATTAAGAGTATGAGTAAGGGAGATTGGAAATATTTTAGAGGAAAATTAATGGGATTTCATGATCGTATGGCTATAGAAGTTGAGAGAAGGAAAGCCAGGAACAGCTTCAAGGCTTTTAGGTTAGTCTGTGGCACAGATGCCATTTCATTGCTATTAGAGACCCACCCAGATCCCTTTGGCATTCACCTCTACACTCTGAAGGTACTTCCTGGGATACCTACAACTCTGTGCTCTTTTGTCTGAATGCAAGAAGCATGTTTGTCTCACTTTGAGGGAAAGTTGAAGTACCAGAGCCTCAAGAAAACAGCTCTCAACCAGTGTCAATAAAGGAATTGGTGGATTAGTATCCCAGTTTCTTTGTGCCTTGTTTTTCAGTGGTTCCCTGGCATGTGATACACTAGATCCCAGAGTTTCCCAGTGGGACTGAGCTCCAGTTACTGGCAGTGGTTAACTGGCTTGATAGCAAGCCCTTTATTGGCTATCTTCCCCTCCTTGCCTAATTTCTCCATCCTTTCTGGTATTTCTTGGCATCACCTCTCAAGTAAACTACTTGCACCACTTGAATCTTTGTTCCATTGTCTGCTTCTGGAGCAACCCAAATTAAGACACACACGTGTCAATGTCTGCAAAGGGAGGGAAAGACAACTAAGAAGAAGGAGAACCTGAAGTACAGGAAAATAAGGAGATCAATCTAGGTTTGGTTGACATCCTATTCACAAACGGAGTGCTTAGGATTAGAGAGGAGCAATGCCTATTCCTCTGGGACAGAAAAGGAAGGGGAGTGAAGGGAGGTGGTAAGTGGAACTATAAATAGATCACATTTGTGGATTTTCTTTTCTCTGTGAATAAGAAAAGTCTATCTGCCAAGTGTGAGAGGGGAGCAAATTAGTTGGGGTTTTTTGGAGAAACTTGAGTGGACTCTCCGGCTATGGAGAGAGAATAATTGGGTGTGTTGGGAGGCAGGTCAAACTAATATTAGGAAGATTTTTAAATAATAAATTAATCCTTGTCTTTTTTCTTACTTTCAGTTAGATTGCCTTTATATTCCAATTTAGCAGAATTTAATTTCACAGTACTAAATTAAACATTTCTAATGTAAATTACCTCATTCTCAAGGACTTCATTGACTTTCTTTTTAATGTGATATGAATTTATTATATTATTTAAAATTTTTATAGAAGTATTTCATGTAAATAATATTGAGTTAAATAATATATATATAAGCTTACAAATGAATGTATCTGCACTTCCCAGTGGCAGCCAGTTACAAATGTTGTAGTTATTACTTCTGGATTTTACCTACATATTTCTAAATGAAATGAGTATATTTCTACCTATAGATTCCTTAGTTATAGACATTACCCATGTACTTTATATTATAAATGAAGATTTTTAGCTACCTTACACTTCTTCCTCCCTTCCTTACCTGCCATTATCACTATGTACTGATTTTTTTGGTTAAGTCCCTATTAGCTCATTTCAGTTTTAGAACTCTGATAGTATTGATTACTGTTGAGCTATAATTCTATACTATATTTACAATTACTATTTATTTTCTTTTACAACTTTCATTTTTTCTGAAGTTAATAATTGTGTCAATATTTTATCTACAAAAAATTTTAATACCTGATTAAAACATCTCAGTACAAATTTTTACTTGACCAAACCTGAACCTGGAGCTATACTTACTGGCGTCCTCTAGTGGCTTCTCTAAGATGGTCCAGTTGATCCATACATCAGCTTACAGTTGTCATCCTGGGTCTTTATGTGGCTTTTGTCAGTAAATCCTCTTCCTTTCTCCAGTGGTAAATTCTCTGCTCTCTGGGTCCTATGTCTTGTTCTTTCTTGGTTTGGGGGGATGTATATTTCCCAAAAAGCTCTGAAAATGCATGAATGGAAAGACTATGCATAAATTAAAATGCCTTAATTTTTGGCTCATCCTTGATTAATTATCTAGATAGAAAATTCTCTATTGGTATGATTTTTGACTCAGCAGTCAAAATATATTGCTTTATTATCTTCTATTTTACTTTTTGCTATTGAAAAATTCAATATTACTATGTTTTTTATTTATTTAAAATTTTTATTGAAGTATAGTTGACATATATTAATTTGAGAACTTAAATATCACTGATTCTTATCCTTTGTTTATGACAAATTGTTTCTCTTTATCAGTGGCATTTTAGTATTTTGATATTTTGCTTTGCAGATTCTTTTTTTCTCAATAGCTCTTTGTTTTTCTCTGATGTGCCTTTTTGTATGGTGTCCTGTTCTTGTTTCATAGATGCAATATGCAAAATCTACGCTAGCTCCTTGAGTATATTATTTAAATTTTAGACCTAGTTTCTTCTTCCTTAATTGTTTTATTTTTCGCTGACTTTTTTTTTTTTTTTCAGGAGTGAAGTAGGGTTTTCTTTGTTTTGGTCTCTACCTTCATATTAAAAGCTGTTCTCAGTGTCTTGTGTATACTCCATTGACATTTCAGAGTGATATAACAAATTCTCTGCGTGTTGTGACAGAGTTATGGTAATGGCTTGCTGGTTAACTGAACTAACAGTTTGAAATCTGACTAGATGGCCAGCTATCTATATTTTGAAGTCTGACTAGATGACCAGCTATCTATTTGGGGAATGCACAGATGTCAGAATTTTAGGTCTTTTCTCTGAAGTGATTTCTTTTTCTCTGGAGAATCCACCTGTCTCTTGCCTAGGGAAGTGTTTTGGAGCTCTATGAAGGAAGAGAACTAGATGTTTCATGACTTAGTGTGTAGAATTTCTCTTAATTCTCTTGTTTTTTATATAATACCTCACCATCAGCCACCTCTGTGCCTGGAGTTCCAATGTTCAGAACTGTTTGGTTCAGTTTCAACAGGATAATTACATTTCTGACCTCTAAACTGGAAATGAACATTTCTCCAACTGCATAAGCTTGTAGGTGGGGGCTGAAGATTAGCTCATGATGTTACAGACGTTAATATATCCGATTTCCACTCATCTTACCCTTCCCTCTGTTGGTGATGCCACTAGTTTCTGAGTAATGTTTGGGAGCAAAGTCATCTCTATCTTGTCAGTACCCACCTGACTTCAAACATGAACGTTAAATATGTCTCTCTTCTGTGAGTTTTTCAGTTTGCCTTCTCTTTTCAACATTATATGTTATGATTTAGGTTAAATATATTTTCTACTTTACATTTCATATTTTTCTTGATATTTCAGGTTATTTTTAAGTGGATGAGACAAGGAAAATGTCTCTATAATGTTATCTTGTCTTAATTTTATCCACTAGTTGTCAATATCCTGCAGAGACATATAAACATCACTGTAGTTAACTAAATATACCATCCTCAAACAGGGTTGATGTGATGGACTTAGAATTTTGACATTAATAAGGAAAGAAATTCAAGTTTCAGTTTCAAAGAGACGTACTTCATGTGGGAATCATTCTGGGGTGTTGGTAAAAGAATAAAATAATTATCATAGCATTTCCAGAACTCCTTACAGAGACTGGCAAGAAAGAGGTTATAGTGTTTCAGGTGTGAATTCCTCTGTTTACTGGCCATTTCTCTTTGGTCCAGTATTTAAAATTAGTTGAATATTTTTGTCAGGTGCACTAGGAGACCAACATAGTGAAGGTGGCATCCAGCATTTTCATTAACACCCATTATTTGCCAAGTCACAGAGTTCAGTTTTATTAACTTCTGTCCAAATGAAATTTGCATATAAAGCTGTTTTCATTTGAAGTCAAACATTGCTTGTTCTATACACTAACCTAAACTGAAAGATAGAGAAAGAATGTTTTCTTTTCCAGGGTCTGTTGTTTTCTTTAAAAATAAAAAAAAAAAACCAACTACGAAACAACTGCCAAAAATAAAGATAAAATTATTTTTCAAATATACATATTAAGATTTGGTATATGGTTAAACCAATTAAGACAAGAAAGATACTGACTGTCAAAAATTATCTAATATTTGTGCACAATGCATATGTTTTGGCTTGTAAAGTAAGAAAAAGCTTTTTTTTACAAGATTATAGCATACTATAATAGTGTAATTACATGTATTTACACTAATTATACACTTATATGTAATTATGCTAATTATGTAAATACATGACATTTGATAAAATATTACTTTGAAATTCAATTCAATAAAAGCAGAACGAACTGGCTGGTAGAACAGTGTGCCAATAATGAAGGAAGGAAAATGAAAGGTCTTAAATAAATGATATCTATACTCTATTTTTTCTCTAAAAAGCTCTAATTCTAAAATTTAACAATACAGCAGAGAGTCATTGGCAATAGATTTGAAGTTGAGATACTTATTTTTTTGTTTAAGAAGATTTCTTTTTTTTCTCACAGCTTCAGGTTTGAGATTTTATGAAAACAATAATTGTGATTAATTATTTTAAAGAAACTTAAATGTAAATATAAGTGAGAATGTAAACCAGTTCTTAGTCTAAATGAGTAACAATGACTAGACTGTTACACCTCAACATCTGAAAAGACAGGAAGGACATCCTCTCACACATCAGTCTTTCCCTGATACCTAGTTTACCCATTCACTGTCTCTACCTTGGAGGGAAGGAAGAACAGGATATAAATAATTCTGATTGGGTCTCAGGTGGCTAACTTCACCCAAGGTTGAAAACATATTTATATGTTACCCAATCTTCTGAATAATATTCCTACCTACCATCCATTTTCAAAATTTGGAGATTGGAGATCACGTTCCTCCCCACAGATACACCAGAAATACATCTACGCGTGGAACAACTCCTACAGAGCATCTACTGAACGCTGGCAGAAGACCTCAGACCTCCCAAAAGGCAAGAAACCCCCCACGTACCTGGGTAGGGCAAAAGAAAAAACTAAACAGAGACAAAAGGACAGGGACGGGTCCTGCACCAGCGGGAGAGAGCTGTGAAGGAGGAAAAGTGTCCACACACTAGGAAGCCCCTTCGCGGGTGGAGACTTCGGGAGGCGGAGTGGGGGAGCTTGGGAGCCGCGGAGGAGAGCACAGCCAACAGGGGTGCGGAGGGCAAAGCGGACAGATTCCAGCGCAGAGGATCGGGCCGACCGGAACTCGCCAGCCGAGAGGCTTGTCTGCTCGCCCGCCGGGGCGGGCGGGACTGGGAGCTGAGGCTCCGGCTTTTGTCGGAGCGCCGGGAGAGGACTGAGGTTGGCGGCGTGAACACAGCCTGCAGGGCGTTAGTGCACCGCGGCTGGCCGGGAGAGAGTCCGGGGAGAAGTCTGGAACTGCCGAAGAGGCAAGAGACTTTTACGTCCCTCTTTGTTTCCTGGTGCACGAGGAGAGGGGATTAAGAACGCTGCTTGAGAGAGCTCCAGGGACGGGCGCGAGCCGCGGCTAAGAGTGCGGAGCCCAGAGACAGACATGAGACGCTAGGGCCGCTGCTGCCGCCACCGGGAGGCCTGTGTGCGAACACAGGTCACTAGCCACACGCCCTTCCAGGGAGCCTGTGCAGCCCGCCACTGCCAGGGTCCCGGGATCCAGGGACAACTCCCCCGGGAGAACGCACAGGCACGCCTCAGGCTGCAACGTCTCGCCGGCCTCTGCCGCCGCAGGCCCGCCCAACACTCCGTGCCCCTCCTTACCCCCGGGCCTGAGTGAGCCAGAGCCTCCGAATCAGCAGCTCCTTTAACCCCGTCCTGTCTGAGCAAAGAACAGACGCCCTCCGGCGACCTACACGCACAGGCGGGGCTAAATCCAAAGCTGAGCCCCTGGGAACTGTGAGAACAAAGAAGAGAAAGGGAAATCTCTCCCAGCAGCCTCAGAAGCAGCGGATTAAAGCTCCACAATCAATTTGATATACCCTGCATCTGTGGAATACCTGAATAGACAACGAATCATCCCAAATTAAGGAGCCCTGTGGATGAAAGGCGCTTGGTGCTGCAGCCAGGAGTCAGTGCTGTGCCTCTGAGGTGGGAGAGCCAACTTCAGGACACTGATCCACAAGAGACCTCCCAGCTGCACATAATATCAAACAGCAAAAATCTCCGAGAGATCTCCATCTCAACGCCAGCACCCAGCTTCACTCAACGACCAGCAAGCTACAGTGCTGGACATCCTATGCCAAACAACTAGCAAGACAGGAACACAACCCCACCCATTAGCAGAGAGGCTGCCTAAAATCATAATAAGTCTACAGACACCCCAAAACACACCACCAGACGTGGACCTGCCCACCAGAAAGACAAGATCTAGCCTCATCCACCAGAACACAGGCACTGGTACCCTCCACCAGGAAGCCTACACAACCCACTGAACCAACCTTAGCCACTGGGGACAGACACAAAAAACAACAGGAACTACGAACCTTCAGCCTGCAAAAAAGGAGACCCCAAACACAGTAAGATAAGCAAAATGAAAAGACAGAAAAACACACCGCAGATGAAGGAGCAAGATAAAAACCCATCAGACCTAACAAATGAAGAGGAAATAGGCAGTCTACCTGAAAAAGAATTCAGAATAATGATAGTAAGGTTGATCCGAAATCTTGGAGATAGAATGGACAATAGAATGGACAAAATGCAAGAATCAGTTAACAAGGACCTAGAAGAACTAAAGATGAAACAAGCAACGATGAACAACACAATAAATGAAATTAAAAGTACTCTAGATGGGATCAATAGCAGAATAACTGAGGCAGAAGAACGGATAAGTGACCTGGAAGATAAAATAGTGGAAATAACTACTGCAGAGCAGAATAAAGAAAAAAGAATGAAAAGAACTGAGGACAGTCTCAGAGACCTCTGGGACAACATTAAACGTACCAACATTCGAATTATAGGGGTTCCAGAAGAAGAAGAGAAAAAGAAAGGGACTGAGAAAATATTTGAAGAGATTATAGTTGAAAACTTCCCTAATATGGGAAAGGAAATAGTTAATCAAGTCCAGGAAACACAGAGAGTCCCATACAGGATAAATCCAAGGAGAAATACGCCAAGACACATATTAATCAAACTGTCAAAAATTAAATACAAAGAAAACATATTAAAAGCAGCAAGGGAAAAACAACAAATAACACACAAAGGAATCCCCATAAGGTTAACAGCTGATCTTTCAGCAGAAACTCTGCAAGCCAGAAGGGACTGGCAGGACATATTGAAAGTGTTGAAGGAGAAAAACCTGCAACCAAGATTACTCTACCCAGCAAGGATCTCATTCAGATTTGATGGAGAAATTAAAACCTTTACAGACAAGCAAAAGCTGAGAGAGTTCAGCACCACCAAACCAGCTCTACAACAACTGCTAAAGGAACTTCTCTAGGCAAGAAACACAAAAGAAGGAAAAGACCTACAATAACAAACCCAAAACAATTAAGAAAATGGGAATGGGAACACACATATCGATAATTACCTTAAATGTAAATGGACTAAATGCTCCCACCAAAAGACACAGATTGGCTGAATGGATACAAAAACAAGACCCATATATTTGCTGTCTACAAGAGACCCACTTCAGACCTAGAGACACATACAGACTGAAAGTAAGGGGATGGAAAAAGGTATTTCATGCAAATGGAAACCAAAAGAAAGCTGGAGTAGCAATTCTCATATCAGACAAAATAGACTTTAAAACAAAGACTATTAGAAGAGACAAAGAAGGACACTACATAATGATCAAGGGATCGATCCAAGAGGAAGATATAACAATTGTAAATATTTATGCACCCAACATAGGTGCACCTCAATACATAAGGCAAATACTGACAACCATAAAAGGGGAAATTGACAGTAACACATTCATAGTAGGGGACTTTAACACCCCACTTTCACCAATGGACAGATCATCCAAAATGAAAATAAATAAGGAAACACAAGCTTTAAATGATACATTAAATGAGATGGAGTTAATTGATATTTATAGGACATTCCATCCAAAAACAACAGAATACACATTTTTCTCAAGTGCTCATGGAACATTCTCCAGGATAGATCATATCTTGGGTCACAAATCAAGCCTTGGTAAATTTAAGAAAATTGAAATTGTATCAAGTATCTTTTCTGACCACAACGCTATGAGACTCGATATCAATCACAGGAGAAGATCTGTAAAAAATACAAACACATGGAGGCTAAACAATACACTACTTAATAACGAAGTGATCACTGAAGAAATCAAAGGGGAAATCAAAAAATACCTAGAAACAAATGACAATGGAGACACGACGACTCAAAATCTATGGGATGCAGCAAAAGCAGTTCTAAGAGGGAAGTTTATAGCAATACAGTCTTACCTTAAGAAACAGGAAACATCTCGAATAAACAACCTAACCTTGCACCTAAAGCAATTAGAGAAAGAAGAACAAAAAAACCCCAAAGTTAGCAGGAGGAAAGAAATCATAAAAATCAGATCAGAAATAAATGAAAAAGAAATGAAGGAAACGATAGCAAAGATCAATAAAACTAAAACCTGGTTCTTTGAAAGGATAAACAAAATTGATAAACCATTAGCCAGACTCATCAAGAAAAAAAGGGAGAAGACTCAAATCAATAGAATTAGAAATGAAAAAGGAGAAGTAACAACTGACACTGCAGAAATACAAAAGATCATGAGAGATTACTACAAGCAACTCTATGCCAATAAAATGGACAACCTGGAAGAAATGGACAAATTCTTAGAAAGGCACAACCTGCCAAGACTGAATCAGGAAGAAATAGAAAATATGAACAGACCAATCACAAGCACTGAAATTGAAACTGTGATTAAAAATCTTCCAACAAGCAAAAGCCCAGGACCAGATGGCTTCACAGGCGAATTCTATCAAACATTTAGAGAAGAGCTATCACCTATCCTTCTCAGACTCTTCCAAAATATAGCAGAGGGAGGAACACTCCCCAACTCATTCTACGAGGCCACCATCACCCTGATACCAAAACCAGACAAGGATGTCACAAAGAAAGAAAACTACAGGCCAATATCACTGATGAACATAGATGCAAAGATCCTCAACAAAATACTAGCAAACAGAATCCAACAGCACATTAAACGGATCATACACCATGATCAAGTGGGGTTTATTCCAGGAATGCAAGGATTCTTCAATATACGCAAATCAATCAACGTGATACACCATATTAACAAATTGAAGGAGAAAAACCATATGATCATCTCAATAGATGCAGAGAAAGCTTTTGACAAAATTCAACACCCATTTATGATAAAAACCCTGCAGAAAGTAGGCATAGAGGGAACTTTCCTCAACATAATAAAGGCCATATATGACAAACCCACAGCCAACATCGTCCTCAATGGTGAAAAACTGAAAGCATTTCCACTAAGATCAGGAACAAGACAAGGTTGCCCACTCTCACCACTCTTATTCAACATAGTTTTGGAAGTTTTAGCCACAGCAATCAGACAAGAAAAGGAAATAAAAGGAATCCAAATCGGAAAAGAAGAAGTAAAGCTGTCACTGTTTGCAGATGACATGATACTATACATACAGAATCCTAAAGATGCTACCAGAAAACTACTAGAGCTAATCAATGAATTTGGTAAAGTAGCAGGATACAAAATTAATGCACAGAAATCTCTGGCATTCCTATACACTAAGGATGAAAAATCTGAAAGTGAAATCAAGAAAACAGTCCCATTTACCATTGCAACAAAAAGAATAAAATACCTAGGAATCAACCTACCTAAGGAGACAAAAGACCTGTATGCAGAAAATTATAAGACACTGATGAAAGAAATTAAAAATGATACAAATAGATGGAGAGATATACCATGTTCTTGGATTGGAAGAATCAACATTGTGAAAATGACTCTACTACCCAAAGCAATCTACAAATTCAATGCAATCCCTATGAAACTACCACTGGCATTTTTCACAGAACTAGAACAAAAAATCTCACAATTTGTATGGAAACACAAAAGACCCCGAATAGCCAAAGCAATCTTGAGAACGAAAAATGGAGCTGGAGGAATCAGGCTTCCTGACTTCAGACTATACTACAAAGCTACAGTAATCAAGACAGTATGGTACTGGCACAAAAACAGAAATATAGATCAATGGAACAGGATAGAAAGCCCAGAGATAAACCCACGCACATATGGTCACCTTATCTTTGACAAAGGAGGCAGAAATGTACAGTGGAGAAAGGACAGCCTATTCAATAAGTGGTGCTGGGAAAACTGGACAGCTACATGTAAAAGTATGAGATTAGATCACTCCCTAACACCATACACAAAAATAAGCTCAAAATGGATTAAAGACCTAAATGTAAGGCCAGAAACTATCAAACTCTTAGAGGAAAACATAGGCAGAACACTCTATGACATAAATCACAGCAAGATCCTTTTTGACCCACCTCCTAGAGAAATGGAAATAAAAACAAAAGTAAACAAGTGGGACCTAATGAAACTTAAAAGCTTTTGCGCAGCAAAGGAAACCATAAAGAAGACCAAAAGACAACCCTCAGAATGGGAGAAAATATTTGCAAATGAAGCAACTGACAAAGGATTAATCTCCAAAATTTATAAGCAGCTCATGCAGCTTAATAACAAAAGAACAAACAACCCAATCCAAAAATGGGCAGAAGACCTAAATAGACATTTCTCCAAAGAAGATATACAGAGTGCCAACAAACACATGAAAGAATGCTCAACATCACTAATCATTAGAGAAATGCAAATCAAAACTACAATGAGATATCATCTCACACCAGTCAGAAGGGCCATCATCAAAAAATCTAGAAACAATAAATGCTGGAGAGGGTGTGGAGAAAAGGGAACCCTCTTACACTGTTGGTGGGAATGTAAATTGATACAGCCACTGTGGAGAACAGTATGGAGGTTCCTTAAAAAGCTACAAATAGAACTACCATATGACCCAGCAATCCCACTACTGGGCATATACCCTGAGAAAACCATAATTCAAAAAGAGTCATGTACCAAAATGTTCACTGCAGCTCTATTTACAATAGCCCAGAGATGGAAACAACCTAAGTGTCCATCATCGGATGAATGGATAAAGAAGATGTGGCACATATATACAATGGAATATTACTCAGCCATAAAAAGAGACGAAATTGAGCTATTTGTAATGAGGTGGATAGACCTAGAGTCTGTCATACAGAGTGAAGTAAGTCAGAAAGAGATAGACAAATACCGTATGCTAACACATATATATGGAATTTAAGAAAAAAAAAATTTCATGAAAAACCTAGGGGTGAAACAGGAATAAAGACACAGACTTACTAGAGAATGGACTTGAGGCTATGGGGAGGGGGAAGGGTAAACGGTGACAAAGCAATAAAGAGGCATGGACATGTATACACTACCAAACGTAAGGTAGATAGCTAGTGGGAAGCAGCCGCGTAGCACAGGGAGATCAGCTCGGTGCTTTGTGACCGCCTGGAGGGGTGGGATAGGGAGGGTGGGAGGGAGGGTGACGCAAGCAGGAAGAGATATGGGAACATATGTATATATATAACTGATTCATTTTGTTGTGAAGCTGAAACTAACATACCATTGTAAAGCAATTATGCTCCAATAAAGATTAAAAAAAAAAAAAATTTGGAGATTAAAACAATGATGAAGACTAGGACAAGACCCTCATTCTATTACGGGTAGCTCAGGATATTCAAAACCTTTCTCTGTTCCCACAGTTGTTATTCTCTGAGGGTACTGGCAATGAGGAAGCTTCATCAGAAACCAGATTCAGAGCTATGGTCATTCAGGGTAGGGACAAACATTCTAGGCCCTCATACTATAGTCTGATTTCATTTTATTCAACCAATCATTAATAAGCCTTTACTATGTGAAAAGTAGAAGCTCTATCATAAAAAGATCTTCTAGGGTAATATTGATGAAAAAAAAAATCAGCAACTACAATTGTAAGAATAAATAGCTCAGATCAAGACCCATAAGGGTGATAAAATTAAATTGCTAAAATCCCAAATGTTTCTAAACATCTAAACATTTTTTCTGCCTAAACCATCTAAATAATGCAACACGTTACCATTTGCGAAAGTTTATCCGTGCTGCTGTCTTTTCAGTCTGATACATAATCTGCAAGGGGCAGGGGGATTCCCACTACTCTGAATAGATTTATTATTATTTTTTAATTGGATGTTGTTGTTGTTATTGCTACTATTATTATTATATCATTTTTTTTTTACTTAGAAACTTGTTCCAGAACTGAGAAAATTTTGGTGCTTTGGACTAATTGTGTTGCAGGCAGAACATTTATGTTATAGACAAATGGAAATGTGGGAGCTAGCAGGCTGGTTGTGAAATGATAAGTTTTGTGAGAGCACCTTGATTACTGCATAAGCTATTTGAATACCTAATTACGGGCATTTGAATCTGTTAACCTCCTTTTAAAATTTATTTATTTAATTCCCAAAATTGAACCCCAAAATGAGGGCTTGGGTCTCTGTCTCCCTGAGAAAAGTCTGGTGGGGTTATATACATTTTATTTGTTTCACTTTAAGTTTTAAGGAAGGATATGGAAACTGATTTATACCTGAATATAAGCAAATGTTAAAAATAGCAGCATCAATGTGTGTTTAATCAGTATGTTTAAGAACTATTCTAATATCTGTTCATCAGATATTTGGAACAGCAGTTTGATAATCAAAATGCTAATCTAATCTGCACAGACCATTTGTAATCTGGTTGTGCTTGTAATAAATAAATCTTGAGGGCTAATATGTATTCCTTACGTTGCTGTTTGGATAGAAAGAAAAGAGCCTCTAAATTCTCTTACAAAACCAAAGAACCCATCTTCTTCTTGTTTGTTTTCCTTTCTCATAAATCCTACCAAACAGATGTGTACCCTTGTTGTCAGCTGTATTTGTCACTGTACAGGCTGTC
Source organism: Orcinus orca (assembly GCF_937001465.1). Taxonomy (NCBI): domain Eukaryota; kingdom Metazoa; phylum Chordata; class Mammalia; order Artiodactyla; family Delphinidae; genus Orcinus; species Orcinus orca. Next base: position 75,039,786 of record NC_064564.1, on the reverse strand, counting down.
TCTTGCCAGCTTGTCAACATGTTGTTAGGCATGATTCATTGTGTGCTATCAGTCCTGTAGTTTCTGTACAAAGAAGCAAATCTGACTTCTGGGCCTGAATAAAGAAGTCATCAGGGTAGTAATCAGTGATGTACAGAACTTATCTAGTCCAATGGAGCTTGACACCTTCTAGATCATCCTTTGGTGAGTCAGTGATCCAAGCTTGAACAATATTGAATGAAGAAGGAAAAATAGGCATTGAAGTATTTTTCAGATTTAAAAAAAAAAGTAAAATAAATGCATTGATATTCAGGGTACTCTTTAATAGAACGGTTAGACTTTTTAAATGTCCTTTATTATGGTGGAATTGAATCTCCTGGGGCTATCAGAATGCTGAACTATTGCCCAATTACCACATCATGAAACTGCTCATAGAAGATGATACACAGGACTGGAATAAATTGAGATTTCAAACTTTGTGTCACTTCGTAAATCTAGCTCAAGCTGAACTCATCAACATAATCTAGTTCACCTAATGAGGATGATTTATACTAGAGCAAAGTCATGTTGGCTCCAGAGGTGGTGACCAAGGATGGGGTAGAAAGACACTGGGGGGCAAAGATATAAAGCACACTGAAATCTCATTAATGCAGAAATGATCTCATTATGAACTTTTGGCATTGGCCGCTTGGTTAGAAATTTTCAGTTATTCACTTGAGAGTTTTGAGTTGTTTTTCTTATTCTCTAAAGCATCTAAAACCTTGTACTAATAAAACGGTTTTTAAAATATAAGAGAGTGTGACATAAGATTGTTCTTCTTACTGTGATTTTAGCTGAAAGTGAAACATCAATGATCAATCATAGGAAACTGACATTAGTATTCTTGCCTGGAAAAGTTCCTGCTAATTTATAAGAAATAATTACTCTAAAAATAAATAAAACTAGTCATGAAGAAGAATTACCACTTGCAAGAATACCCTTTTGTGTATATTATATATGTATATACACACACTTGTCACCTTTGTTCATAAATCTTTATCTTACATTAATTCCCAAATAATTATTTTTTACTGAATGTTTGCCAGATACTATTCTAGGTATTAAAGACATAGTAAAAAAAGAAGATAGACATGGTTTCTTCCCTCAAGAAACTTACTTAGTATTAAGGGAAACATTTACATGATATTTGTTATTTGACATAACTTATTCATTTTATATATTTTTGCTCTGTATATGATATGGAATATGTACATATCAGGTTATTTCTAGTTTAAATATGTTTATTGTATTGAAGATGCAGAGTGGTCATCTGCCTTGTAGCACTAAGACATGTCATATTCACGTACTGTGAATGTCCAACAGAAGAAACAGTGATTTGTATGAAATGGGTTCATATAATAAGATCAGTGTCCTCAGATTTCAGGTTGCCCTTCTTTCCATCATGATATCAAGGTCTTATAAGCCAGTGTTACATCCATACTTTGAATGTAGGGAAAGCAACTCTGCAAATATAGATTTTATTTTTATTTTATGAATGTCTATGATGATGGCAAAAAGTCATTTTTTAATCTGGCGAAGACTATATGACAAGATTATTTAATATTTTATGACAATCAGCTCTTTCACTGAACATCCCCCCTGACATTTACTTCCAGACTTGAAACTGAAATCCTTCAGTATCTTCTGAGCTGTTCTTTTGTTTTCTCTAATCACTATGTACTGTCTCCGTAATGAGTAGAGTCAGGCTCTAAGACTTCATCTAGTTCATCTAGTCCAACAGAGACTTGATTCTCATGGATAAAACAACGAATGATGTTGAGGCTTAACTATAAATGCCTCCATTGATGAGGAGTCCTCATCTCTCATAGGAGCCCATTTCCACCTCTGGACAGAGCTAAAACTTTCTTTCTTGTATTCAGCTGAAATCTCTCCTCTTGTAGCTTCCATCCATTTTTCCCAGAATTGTTTATTGAAACCTCTTAGAATAGGTATAAACCATTTCCCTCTGATGAATGCTATTTAGAAAGCCACATGATCTTCTCTTTCATAGCAATTATTATAACTAGCAACTAACTAATTACATATGAAGTTATTGACTAAAGGTCTCTCTCCTCCAGTTTTCTCTTTTTTTTTTTTTTTTTTTTTTTTTGCGGTACGCGGGCCTCTCACTGTTGTGGCCTCTCCCGTTGCAGAGCACAGGCTCCGGACGCGCAGGCTCAGCGGCCATGGCTCACGGGCCCAGCCGCTGCTCCGCGGCATGTGGGATCTTCCCGGACCGGGGCACGAACCCGTGTCCCCTGAATCGGCAGGCGGACTCTCAACCACTGCGCCACCAGGGAAGCCCCAGTTTTGTCTCTTTTTCAGCACTTTATCAGCATTAGCACAGTACCTGGTACAAAGAAACTCTCAGTAAATATTTGTTGAACGAATGTGTGTGAATGACTTAATATTCTAGACTATCTTGTCTTGTGTATTAGGTAGGGTAAACCAGAAGCAGTACCTATAATGAAAATGTGTTGGAAGTGACTTATTAAGGGAGTGATCCAGGGAAAAATGGTAAAAGTGAGGGAAGTTGGACAAGGGTATAGGAAGCCAATTAAGGATGAGATCTTGGGCAAGTTCTTCTAGAAGGGGCAGCTTCAGCCTGACCCTGCAGGGCATCTTTACAGTGTAAGTTATGCCAAGAATTATGCATCCTGAAGCAAAGAGAGCTGACCTTTCGTGACCTTGGCTGTGTCAGTAATTAGTTAAGGGCCAGCACTCCAGGGGACAGTAGAGTCCCAGGCAACTGCAGCTCTCTAAGCTTTAGGAGCAAAGGGCAACCTGGTTCCATAGCTTTAGGCCCACCTGCTGAAGGAAAGCCACAGGTATTGGGTGTTTAAAGCTAAAGCACAGAGAAGTTGAGAGGTAGGAGTATATGCAAAAAGATAAAAATGATCCCAGGGAAATCTAGGTGGAATATCTTATCACAATCTGCTCTTGAATATTCTTCATAAATTCAACATTCCAGTGCCCTTGATCATTTCATATTATGTATTTAATTCACTCCCAACAGACCCTCTTAAGGAGCTTAATTTGGTTACAGTTTAATCTCGATCAAATAGAAAAACAAAAGTTAGCTTGAATTCTGCATGATCTGACCAAATTCTAGGCAAAATCCTATTATCCTGTATCTCAAAAATCGCTTCATTCAAATACAACTATATGTGAAAATTCAAACTTTAGCTTCTTTCCTGAAAGGAAAGTGAGACATGAATAGGGCTCTGAGATAAAGACTCAAGATGAGGGCTCAAAACAAAACTGAGCAGAAACTAAGGACATGGAAATGCACTGTGAGAAATTTTGTAACAAAAATACTAGGCTGCTGGGGAATAGGACTCAAAGAAAGAAAAACGGAGGAACAAAGAAGTGGTCTGAAAAGCCATTTCAACTCCCATGATTATAAGGTTCACGTAAATGAAGTTTCAATCTACTGATCCCAAAACGGCCTGTGGTAAATTTGAAAATAAATCCAGAAATTGAAAGAAAAGAAAAGAAAACAAAACAAAACAATTACTACAGAAAACTTGACAGTTCTCACTAATTTGCTGCTTTGGAAAAAAAAAGAAGTTTAAAATGCCTGGCAGTTCCAGATAAAGTGCTATTGTTTCTAATATGGTACTTCACATAATACAGACTGGGCTTCAATTCTACCTAAAACTTTCTCAGTTCCTTCTCTATCACTCTTCAGACTGTGAAGCCAAATTCTTCAAGGGACTAAAGAAGGCCAAGTGATAAGGGAAACGTTGCAGGGGATTTTGAAGTGAGGATAGATGTAAGGATTTAGGGCTTCTTATTCCCAACATCAGATCTGCCTTTCTTGATGTATTTCTGGATTTTAGTTTAGGGGTCTGACTGAGACTTGAAAAAAAAGATAGAAAGACAGATGTGAAAAATAATGAAAGTAGCTCTCTAAACTTTTTATTCTCCCCTAAGGGGAAAAATTATTTCAGGATTACTCAGTATTGAGAGCAGAAGATTCAGAAGAATGACTATTTTATTTTGCTCTTTCCTTTTCTATGACATTGTGAGTCCAATGGAGACATATTCTGAACTAAGAAAACAAAGGCCTACTGATGATTAATGGACAGTTTACCCCAGATATGCATACTTGGTGAAGCTTCTCCAAGTAGCAATGCATTTTCATTGCTACATTCAGTTGTTCAATTTTCTCAAAAAATAAACAAGAATTTTTCATTAGGAACAATTATTTAGTCATTGTCATTAAAAATAGTATCAAGAAGATGTTTCCATGTGAATTGTATCATCTTGTAAAATGTGTATGTGTACATACACACACATAGTTTTTTTCTCTTTTTTTTTGGAAGTATGTGGGCCTCTCACTGTTGTGGCCTCTCCCATTGCGGAGCACAAGCTCCGGACGCACAGGCTAAACGGCCATGGCTCATGGGCCTAGCCGCTCCGTGGAATCTTCCCAGACCAGGGCACGAACCCATGTCCACTGCATCGGCAGGCGGACTCTCAACCACTGCACCACCAGGGAAGCCCTTTTTCTCTTTTTTAAATCAAACATTTTATATTAATTCTTGTTTGCCTGACATGGTTGTGAGCATTTTACCTAAATTAACTGATTGTTTATATGAAATACTCATAAAGGTGTTAAGCAGCTGACCCATGGTCACACATTTAGCAAGTGTTGAAGCTGGGATTTGGACCTGAGCATTCTGGCTCTAGAGTCATTGCTGTTAATTATCATGCTGTTCTACTCTCAGTATTATATTTTAAAATGTCCCTGATAAATACACTACATTATCAGTCATATCAAACCAACAGTGAATTTGGAGAGTAATTACTTCTTTACTTGCCTCTTCTTTTGCCCAAAGTGACAACTAATATTTTCAAGTTAGTTATCTAGACTCAAAAATAAGTTGCAAATGAGAAACATGTGGAAATATTGCAGAAACCAATTTTTGAAGGTTAAAAAAAAACCCTCCAGATGAATTAGCTTAAAGTTCTCATCTTATTAGGGGGTGAGAGGTAAGTGAAATAGATAAAGGCAATCAAAAAGTACAAACTTCCAAAATAAGAAAAAAGTCATGGGGATATAATGTACATCATGATGTCTATAGTTAATAATGCTGTATTGCATATTTGAAAGTTGCTAAGAGAATAGTAGATCTTAAAAGTTCTCATCACAAGAAAACACATTTATAACCGTGTATGGTAATGGGTGTTAACTAGATTATTGTGGTCATCCTTCCACAAAATATACAAATATTGAATCATTATGTTGTACACCTGCAGCTAATATAATGCTGTATGTCATTTATACCTCACACAAAAGTTCTCATTGTATATATCAGCAAGATGTAGGTCCAGAAAAATGAAATGGAAGTTTATTATTAATGGGACAGACTATAAGAACTGAGTCTCTTGGCTTCCGAGTGGCTGCTGTGTTTTACTCCTTCTCAAAACCATGGCAAATCACAAAGAAAAACACAAATAAGGATAAACAATTCAAACTATAATCTGATCTCCAAAAGGTTGCTTTTTAAATTACTATCTTTATTCTTAAGTATCACTGTCTAGTTTGAACTGTGCCTTCTTCATCATTTTCAACTCCGAAACTGAGTCAGTAATCCTAGTCTCTCACATATTTACTTATTTTTAAGCTGTTTTTGATGTGCTTTGTAAATAAGTTTAGGTATGTGGTATGGTATCCACTTCCAGGTAGGATAGTGTGGCCTCTGAAATTTCAGTGGTCCAATTGAGCACAAGTGGAAAAGCTGGAAGAAAATTTTAAAAAACTAATGGCACCAAAAAGCTGTTCAAGTAATAAGGACCAGAGATTTTTCCAGAACAGAAGATTACTGCTAGGGTGTCATGGGGTGGGATATCCACAAAATGTTGGTGGGTTCCTGGGGCTGGAGTGACAAAATTGGTAATTTAGAGGGCTCAAACAAACAGCAGTGTTTTGCCCTCGATGCATTTGCCAGATTTTGAAGCTGCATGAAGTGGGAATCTGGAAAGCTTAGCAGTAAATCTTTGAGAAGCAGAGTAGAGGATAGAGTGCTGGGAAGGCGATGTCGCCATAATGAAAAGGCCCCACAGAATGGGAGAAAATATTCGCAACACGTATAGTTCACAAAGTACTTGTACCAAACTACATATTAACTCCTACCAATCAAGATGTAAAAGACAGACAATGCAAAAGTTTAAAAACTCACAAAAGAACCTCCAAAGGCAAATAAATTAAAACCACAATTTAATTCAGTGCTACTATACTTCACCAGAATGACTAAAATGGAGGGAAATATCAAGGATTAGCAAGAATATGAAGCCACTGAGACACTCATCTACTGCTGTGTGGAGTGTAAATTGGTACAACACGATAGAAAGATGTTGGCATTATCTTGTAAATCTCTTTAAATGGCTGTGTTTATTTTGTAAAAATTCATTGACCTGTATACTTATATTTTATGCCATTTTCAATCTGTATTGTATTTCAATTAAAACATTACACAATATGAAGTAAGTGTGTAGGGAAAGATAGGTAAGCCTGTCATTATATATTACCCAATAATAGAGTCATTGCTGTATTCAATAATGAATTACTTGACAACATATTTCTTGGACTCCTCGACCATATTTAGAGTACAAATATTAATATAACCTGTTGGATTAAAACTATTCAACCTAAATTAGTCATGATTGTTGCTAAAATGTCACTATCACATGTATTGATTTTGATTGATAAAACTTGGCCTGTGATTTCTCACTGCTGAAAGACAGTTTTAACAAAGATTGCAAATATCCCTTTAAAAATCACCTTGGCCAAGCACAGTAGACCTTTGCCGTATGTGGCTTTAATATCCATAGTTGCAATCACTAGAAATATTCCCTGAAGGTCAGTGACACATATTGATTTATAATTTTGTTGAGACAGATTTGAACCTTCTTGGCCTGATGTGCCAGTCACTCAAACACAGAGTGTGCCTCTTGGTGTGTTTGTTATCTCCTTAACATTATCCAGCTTTGATAGTGCAAGGTGGTTTTGTGTGTATTCAGATACTCTCCATAACATGTAAATTACTTATAAACCTTTCTCATCGCAATATCACAGTTTGCAATGATATACTTAGTGAATTCGTTGATTAATGCCTATCTTCCCCATTAACTTCCATGAAGACAGGCATAGTGTCTTCTGGTTTTAATTGACAAGTTTATCATTAATGACTAGCAGAATGTCTGGTTCATTGATTAATGAATGGGTGAATTATGTGCTAAAGAGCAGTTCTCAAATTTGGGGCTACTCAAAGATTTCAGCATTTAGTTATTGAAAAAAATTAGATATTTCAATATTAGATATCCAAAAAGATCTACCGTTGATTTGGTAGCATGACAGTAGTAAAAACTGATAGCCACTAGACATCTTACCTTCCTTGGACTAGGAATCCAGATCATTTCTAAAGAGTTAAGAAAGGGGTCTGAGCTAAATTCAAATTCAGCAAATTATTCAATATATATGATATTATGCTTTTTTGTGCCAGTAATTTAAAAGAAAAACTTTAGTATGTAATATATAACTGTAAGCTTTTAATAAGCTCATAGTTAGTTAATACAGAATTAGTATACAATGTGTCTATCTTATCTACATACATCCCTGTGACCTTCACTAGTGTGAGTCCTGGTTCACCAGGAGCCATTTGGGTAAGATCGCCAAGATGACTTGTCTAGTTGTTTGACATATCAAGAACTGCCTTTTTACTGTGGGTCTTGCTAAACTTCTCATTTCCAAAGTAATTCTCCTTAGAGTATGGTACCTGGCCATCATCCCCTAGGAACTTTTTAGAAATAGAAATGAAATTCATGGGCCCCACTCCCAGGAACTCTGGGGATAGGACTCTGTTTTAACAAGACCTCTAGGTAAGAGAAGTACTAATCTAAAGAAACTTGGTTCTATGGATTCCTGCTCAGATGATGACTATATGTTTGGTTTTACTAGATGATGTAAAGATTTTTTAAAACATATTAGCAGTAACTATTTCATACAGATAGTGTGATTTTCTTTAGGAGTTTTTATTGCCCCACAAAGAGCTTTGCTGATGTGGAATAGAAATAAGCAAGCTACCAGTGTAGAATACTCTTGATATCTTTGAGTCATATCCCATCCCTGTTGTTCAACTCCTGAGATTGATTTCCTAATCTCTATCTAAAATGACCCCTCAGAGGCTAGTGATCATACCTGCAACTATG